>NW_026596034.1:23274105-23524785 GCF_907164565.1 Psammomys obesus
TGTGTGTGTGTGTGTGTGTGTGTGTGTGTGTGTGTGTGTGTGTGTGTTATCATCTATTTTTTCCAGCTAGGTCAACAAAAATGTGCAGCATTCAGACTAGGGATATAGTCAGTTGGCAGTGTACTTGCCTAGCTGTGTGAGTTTGTCCCCAGCAGTCTATAAGGGAGGTGGAGGCAGAAAGATGAGACCTTCAGGCTCACCTTCATTACATAACAAGTATAGCCTCGGTGTGTGAGATGCTGGTGAGAGGGGGGAGAAGCACTCTTAAGCTAGGTAGGCCTTTAAGTCAGAATAGATTTAGATAGAAATATTGTCTATCAAAATAGAATATGCAAGTTTATTTTAGCAAGAGCTATTTGGTTGCAAAAAAACCAAAGCACACTAATTTAAGCAGAAGTGGCATGTGTTACCTCAGGTAACTCCTAGGACGGGCGTGGGGAGGTGGCTCTAGGTTTAGGTTCAGTAGATTCCAAAAGCTCAAATTATCTTGGTTGGCCACAACAGTTCCTGTTGTGGAGAGTCTAATTCTGTATAGTCAGCTAAGGTGGCATCAACAGTTCTAGGAATATATAGTCCTAACTTGTTTTAAAACAGGATCTCTTACTGGGTGGCTCAGCTTGGCCTTGAACTCTTTGCCTCAGCCTCCTGAATACCAGGATTATAGGCAAGAGACACCACAACCAGCTCTGTGTCCTCCTGGTTTAGTAACTTCCCACTTACCAGCCTTAGAAAAGGATTCTAGTTAGCTCTGCTCTGCCCATTTCTTGGACCATGTCACTGTTGCCAAGATGGTAGAGACTGTGCTCTAGACCTGGGTCATATGTCTGCCCTTGTATGAAGATTCAAAGTGCATCAGGCTGAAATGTTAATGGGGTAGCTGCTGCACAAAATTATACCCACTATAACAGTGCAGCCAGACTAGGGAGCTAAAGTACTTTCATATCTAAATTGTAATTTAAAATTTTTTCTTTGTCTTTTATATTGTAAATTTTTAAGAATTAAAACATGGGAGCCGGGCTGTTGTGGCGCACGCCTTTGAGCATAGGCGCTCAGGAGGCAGACACAGATTGAACCCTCAGTAAGGTAATTCTCATATGAGTGTTTGCCTGAGTGTGTGTGTGTGTGTGTGTGTGTGAGTGTGCTCGTGTGTACATGCGTGTGGGTGTGTGTGGGTGCGTGCGTACATGCGAGCATGCCTGGTGCTTGCAGAGAAAAAGCTAGAGAAAGGCATGGGATTATGTGAAACTGGAGTTACATATGATTGTGAGCTGCCATGTAGATGCTGGCAACTGAACCCCTCAAGTCTCTCCAGTAGCAACTAGTGCTCTTGACTTCTGAACCACTCCCAGCCTCTAATTTATAAAATTCTTAAGTGTAGATCCTAAGGCATACTAACTTGTGATGGTGATATGGTTCCAGCAAGGAAAAAAAAGTGGTGAAATTAAAAAGAAATAGGGAGCTGATCTGTTATCTGTAATTTCTGTTACTCAGAATGCTGAGGCAGGAGGATCACAGTTTTAGGGCCTCCAGAGTAAGTTCCAGGCTAGGCTGGGAAACTTAATGAAACCCTGGGTCAAAGCAAAGAGGACTGGACATATAGCTGAGTGGTAAAAGTCTTAATTAGTTTGTGTCAGCCACTGGGGTCAAGCTCCTGTAGGGCAATAAGTAGTGAAGTAAGTAATGACTAAAGAGTCATGGACATGAAAATCCTTTAATGGTATTTAGTAGAGTATTAATTTGTAAGATTTATTTTTTTATTGTTTTTCATTATGTGTGTGTATGTGCAAGTGAGGTTCCCCTCTTCCAAAGGTCTGAGGTACCAGATCCCCTTGGAGCTGCCTATGTAAGCTACCCACCGTGGGTGCTGGAAACTGGACACAGGTCCTTTGCAGGAGCAGTAGGCCCATTTAAACCCTGAGTCATCTTTTCTGCCCTAAAGTATTAATTTCATCCATTTTAGGGGGAAAAAAACCCCTAAAGTTCTTTATGAAGGAAGGCATTTTTCATCTTGGGGTGGGGAAGTTAAGTATTGCTAAATCACTGGACATTATCCAGGTTTAGATAGAGTATGAACTGAAAGGAATGTTAATCCATTCACATTGTACTTACTGCCAAAAACAATGAACTTCAACATCCTGAGCAAACAGAAGAAAACCAAAAACACCTGAGAAATTGTTCTTGGATTGTCAGAAAGAAAAGTTTGAACATTCTTTTTACTTACCTGGAAAATAATGCTTGAGTTTAACTAAAACATCTATGAGCAGTCTTCTCATTTATTTAAAATTCTGCAGACCATTTCTCTGAAATATGTTATCTTAGGCTTCTCTCGGCCTGTGATTCTGGGTAGAAGATGAGTTACACAAGCTGTGAGGACAAGTGAGGGTACAGGGTTCTATGTGATGAGAGGGAAATAATGTTTAAGATCACTTCATTAACCAAGCCATGATGAAAGTGACAACATGCATACAATTCCTACCTTGTAGATCTTTAAAAATACAAATTTCCCTCACTTCATCCCGAGATGGAAAGTGGCTTTAGAATGTCGGTCCTCCTGCAGAAATGGAAATTAGCTGATTTAGGACTGTGTAGTGACACAGGCTAGTAGGGCCATGATTCAAAACCTTCATGTGTACCTGGTATTTAAGTCCTGTTCCTTATAACTTCAGGACTATAGGAGTGTCTAGCCCACTGTGGCAGTACAATCCCTAGACTGGTAGGCCTGGACTGTATAAGAAAAGTAGCTGAACAAGCCAGTAAGCAGCATTTTTCTGTGGTTTTCTACTTGAAGCTCTTAAGTCACTGCCGTGGCTTTCCTGGGTGCTAAGCTGTTATGTGGAAGTATAAGCCTTTTCCTCTCTCAGGTTGCTTTTGGTCAGCATTTTATTTCAGCAACAGAAAACAAAGTAGGGCACCTGTCTTTTATGAGCTTATAAGGCAAGATGTTTTGATGGATACTATTAAATTAAATACAGGTCACTAATGTTATACACTGTTGGTGTCTTTTCTCTTTTAAAACTGTTTCTGTAACTAGTCAACCCTACCCATTTTATTTAATTGCAGTAAGAATCTATTTTTGTTTGGTTGGCTGGTTTTTGGTTTTTTGAGACAAGGCTTCTCTGTGTAGCCCTGGCTGTCCTGGAACTCACTCTGTAGATCAGGCTGGCCTCGAAATAACAGAGATCCACCTGCCTCTGCCTCACCAAATGCTGTGATTATAGGTGTGTGTCACTACCACCTGGCAAATCTCGCTCGCTCGCTCGCTCGCTCGCTCTCTTTTTTTTTTTAAGATTTATTTATTTTATTATGTATACAATGTTCTGCCTGCATGTACACCTGAACACCAGAAGAGGGCACCAGATCATATTATAGATGGTTGTGAGCCACCACGTGGTTGCTGGGAATTGAACCCAGGACCTCTGGAAGAGCAAGCAGTGCTCTTAACCTCTTAGCCATCTCTCCAGCCTGCAAGTCTCTTATTTAGTCTTCCCTTAATATTATTTGTTTTTTTGTTTTGTTTTTTTTCAACACAGGGTCTCACAATGTATCTCTGGCTGTCCTGGAACTCACTATGTAGATCAGGCTGCCCTCAAATTCATACAAGTTTTCTTATTATTATATTCTTAATATTTTCATATCCAAGAGACTTTGCTTTGAAATATGAAGAAGCAGATGTGAATAGCATTGCTGCTCAGCTATCATTGCAGTGGTTCACCAGGAATCTCCAGATTCACTGGGTTGTGTATCATCAGGTTTTCCATATATGGAACTTCATTTCTTGTCAGATGGAAAAACGTGCTTGACACAGTAGTTTCAAACATCAGATTTTGCCACTGTTCCCTTTACAAAGCAGCAGCACCTCAGGGCTTGCCTAGAATGGGCTTGAAATCAGAGACACAAAGTCTTCACCAGAGTGAAGCTTCATAAACCTCACTTTGTGGAAACAAAGAGCCTCAGGGCCATTAGCCTAAATAAGCCTCTTTGGGTTTAAGTTGGGGCTACCTAGAACATATTTGAGAATGGTTTCAAACTGAAGGAAGGTTTTTCAGATGACCTGCCAACAGGTGGAAGTTTGCAAATAGGCCTCTCTAGTAATCCATCTCAATTATGTGCTCTGTGGCCTAGGCGAGTATTTTCCACTCTCCAGCTGACCACATTATTTCTTGGCATTTTATATCTTTCTACATAATTTAAATGGAGCTTGTTCCCCTAAATCCAGTGGGGGTGGTGACTGTGTATCTTCCACAGGAGTTCATTTTGAAACAAGGTCTCATGTACCCTGTGGCCTAGGCTAGCTTTGATACTCCTTGCCTTTACCTCCTACTCAGGTCTTATTATTCTATGCTGATGATCTTGCTTTGTTTCCCTAAATTTTAAGTTGGCTAGGAACACAGTGTAGAAGCCTTTAGTGAAAAGGAGATTCTTCCTATGTACAGCACCGTTGGCTTCCCTAGAGTTTATGAGAGAAGTATTAAGTCCTTTCTTCACAGTCCACCCTCAGTTCCACCTGTCCAGAGACCATTTACTAGAATTTCTATTTAACAGATATGTCTTCTGGCCCCTTCTTTTTTGTTTTTTTGTTGTTGTTTTGTTTTATTTTTTTGGGACAGGATTTTTCTGTGTAGCCCTGGCTGCCCTGGAACTCACTCTCTAGGCCAGGCTGCCCTTGAACTCAGAGATCCACCTGCCTCTGCCTCCCAAGTGCTGGATTAAAGGTGTGAGCCATCACTGCCTGGCCCCTCTGACCCCTTCTAACACTGGAAAAGGATCTCCTTTTTTTTTTTTTTTTTTTTTTTTTTTTCTCTCTCCTTCCCTGTTAAGTCCACTATTCCTTGGATGTTTGGTCTGGCATCTTGTTTGGTGAAGTGAAATCACAGTCTTTTATTTATATTAGTCTTTCCATTTCCTCTTCCCTGCATCTGAAACAATCCATTTTACACTGTGGCCCCTACTGATCCAAACAAAGAATGTTAAAACCGGGTAACAAGAGATGTATTTGAAAGAGGAAAAGATGAAATACACGTAACTTTTACTAAAAACTAAGCTTTCTGAGGATGCTTCCTAAAAGTGCTTTAATGCAGTCCATGTGTTGCTAAACACAACTTGTTATAGATCGTAAAATCCTTTTCATATCCTGTGCACAACTGTACTTTATTTTTGTTTATTTTGGTTTTTCTGTAGTTCAGGTTGGCATGAACCCACAACAATCATTCTGGCTTAGTTTTCAGAGTGCTGGAGTTTTAGCGTGCACCACAAAGCTCTGTTCTCAACTATGTTTGTTAAAAGGTGATGAGAAGCTGGGTGGTGATGCATGCCTTTAATCCCAGCAGAGGCAGATGGATCTCTGTGAGTTCAAGACAAGCCTGGTCTACAAAGAGTCCAGGACAGCCAAGGCTACACAGAAAAACTCTGTCTCAAAAAAAAAACAAAAGCAAACAAAACTCCACGTATGGTGGTACATGTCTTTAGTCCCAGCATTGGAAGGCAGAGGCAGGTGGATCTCTGTCAAGTTTGAGACCAGCTTGGTCTACAAATGGAGTCCAGGACAGACAGAGCTAAACGGAGAACCCCTATCTCAAAACAAAACAAACAGAATATCCACTGTCTTGCTTCCAGTACCATAGGTTAATTCTGCTGTCTTTAGAACATCATATAAAGTGGGAAACTATAGTATACACTCTGTGTTTGGCTCCTTTCCTTTACCTTTGAACGTTGGACTTGTAGCTAACTCATTCTCATTGTTGCATTCCATAAGAGTGTGCCACAGCTTACTAATTCTGCTAGAACAGCGGTCTAAAGATAATTCATTTACTACAGGCATGAAATTAAGAAAAGATCTTTAATAAAGGAAAGAAAAATGTAATTATGAGTATTGTCGTTTTCCCTGCATATATGTCCATGTACCACATGCACGGGTTACATATGGTTGTGAGCTCAGCCTGTGGATGCTGGGAATTGAACCTGGATTCTCTGTGATTGATTAAATAAAACGGAATGAGCTAATGGCTAGATGAAGCTATATTATATAAATGCAGGTTTATTGGAGAGGGGAGGGAGCACACATGCTGGCAGGGAGGGAAAAGGGATGGAGAGGAGGAAGTGGGAGGGGGCAAGTGAGGGGAAGACCATAGGAAGCAAAATGTCTGGATTATGTAGTGAAGAGCCTCTGGGAGAGAGAAGCCCCACCCCACAGTAGGGCAGGGTCTGCCAGCCACACCCTGCAGCAGGTAAAGACCTAACAGCCTTTTGTTGATAATAAATGGATAATGGGCAAAGAATCTTTTCTGATTACTTTCAGCTGACATTAGGGGGGTTGATTTTGGTGGCGTGGGGCAAAAAGCTGGAATGAAGAGCAGTCAGTGTTCTTAACTGCTGAGCCATCTCTCCAGCCCTGAAGAAAAATATTTTGAAAAAGCCTTGCCCACTTTACTAGGTAATAAACATCTGGGCTATAGGAAGCACAAACACATTTTCTCCTATGCTTGGGGTGATACTTTGCACTGGTATTTGTTAGCTGCATGAAAGGAGGTGCTAAGGAAACTCAGTGCCCTTTTGTTTTTCTCAGGGAAGGAGTCAACTTTTCAAATAACACTTGTAGTCAAGTGTGGTGGCTCCACCTTTAATGTCAGCACTAGGGAGGCAGAGGCAGAGCGATTTCTGGGTTCAAGGGCAGCCTGGTCTTCATACTAAGTTCCAGGACAGCCAGGGCTACACAGAGAAACCCTGTCTCAAAAAAAAAACTAAATAAATAAACAAATGAATAAATGAATAATAACATTTGTATATTAATGCTGTGTGTGTGCATGCACCCGTGGCCTACATGTGGAAATCAGAAGTCAGCTTGAGGGAGTTTGTTCTTTCCCAAGCACATGAAGGTTCTAAGGTTCAAACTCAGGTCATTAGGCCTGGCAGCAAGTACTCTTACTCACTGAGCCACTTTACTGGAGACAGGGTCTCATGTATTCCAGGCTGGCCTCAAACTTGTTATGTACTTAGTGGTTGTTAGGTGCTTGGTGCTGGGCTGTAGCTCAGTCGATAATGTGCTAGGGGCAAGCACACAGCCTAGTTAAGTTCCTAGTATCTCATAAACTGCATGTGGTGTCACATACCTGTAACCCCAGCCCTGAAGAGATATGGGTCAATTCAGGGAAAGGGATCATAAATTCAAGATCAACCTCAGGTACTTAGGTATATAGGGACTTTAGAGTCAGCCTGGGCTAGAGGTCCTCTCAAACAAAAAAAGAAAAAAAAAAAAAACAAAAAACCAGGAACTAAAGCAGGGCAGGAACCTGGAGGCAGGACCTGATTGGGAGGTCATGAAGGGGTACTGGTTGCTAGCTCGCACCTCATGACTTGCTCTGCCTGCTTTCTTAAAGTACCCAGGATCATCAGCCCAGGGGTGGCAGCACCCAAAATGGGCTGGGCCCTCCACCATCAATTACTAATTAAGAAAATGCCCTACAGGCTTGCCTACAGCCCAGTTTTATGGAGTCATTTTCTCAACTGAGGCTCCCTCCTTTCCAATGACTCTAGCTTGTGTCTGGTTGACAATAAAACGAGCCAGCACACCCTGAATAGCCTGCATTTAACAGTACAGTGTGATTAAAAATGATTGAGTATTAATAGTGCTCTTAAAGAGATTAAACTGTTTCGGTTTAGAGATTTCCTCAATGACTAGTTTTTCTTTGTTTGTTTGTTTTACCTTACAATGGTGGTAGTCTTTCCCCAACCACATGCTTTTCAGGGGCAGTGTGCAGAATTTTTTTTTCACTTTTTAAAACTTTATTTATATTTTTATAAATTATAGTTTATTCACTTTGTATCCCAGCTGTAGGCCCCTCTCTCATTCCCTCTCAATCCCACTCTCCCTCCCTCATTTCCACCCATGCCTCTCTCCAAGTCCACTGATAGGGGAGGTCCTCCTCCCCTTCCATCTGACCCTAGCCTATCAGGTGTCATCAGAACTAGTTGCATTGTCCTCTTCTGTGGCCTGGTAAGGCTGCTCCCCATTAGTAGTAGGTGATCAAAGAGCCAGACCCTGAGTTCATGTCAGAGACAGTTCCTGTTCCCATTACTAGGGAACCCACTTGGAGACTGGGCTGCCATGGGCTACATCTGGGCAGCGTTCTACATTAAGTGTACAGAATATTAACACCTACCACCTATTATCCTTGTAGCCGTTGTCTTGTCTCAGACTGATGAATACTGGGATTACAGGTGTGTGTCACCATGCCATATTTCGATTCTTGGTTGCGTCTTTCTGTTTGACTAGGGTTTGTTTGTTTGTTGTTACTGCATTTATTTATTGAGTGTACATTAAAGACTATATGGAGGTGAGAGAACAGCTTGCACTTGGTTCTCTACTTCTGTTATATGGGTGTTAGGGATTTAACTTAGGTCCTCAGGCTTAGTGTCTTTACTCACTGAGCCACCAGCCCTATGTTATCTAGGCAGTGGATTGTGGTTTTGTTTGTTTGAGACCAGATGAGCAGATTTTTGTATAGCTCAGATCATCCTTGACCTGGAGATCCCCTTTCCTTAGTGTTCCAGGCATCAGGTCACAGGTACATGCTTGTTTGTTGGCAGTATTGCTCCGTGTGTGTGTGTGTGTGTGTGTGTGAGTGTGTGTGTGCGCGCGTGCGCTTTGCTAGGGATAAACCTAGGGCAGTTATACATGTTAAGCTCCCAGCCTTTCTAAAGCTGTCTCTGTTTCCATTGTGACATTGTGTTATTGTGTCATGTAAACCAATGAGTTAGGAAGCAGATTGAGCTCTGACCAGTTTTGACATGTTTTGAGATGAAATCTCATCTTGGTGGAATGAAAATGTAAGATCCTACAGGGTTACACAGTAGAGTTAGCATGTTGCGCCCTAGCCTTCCTTAGAAATCAAAGACTATGACAAGACTAGAAATACTTACCTTGGTTCATTTTTGTTTTTTAAAAAGTATTTATCCCCAGACAGTGGTGGCACACATCTTTAATTCCAGCACTCGGGGCAGAGGCAGTCGGATCTCTAAATTTAAGGCCAGCCTGGTCTAGTTTCAGGACAGCCAAGGCTACACAGAGAAACCCTGTCTTGAAAGAATTTTAAAAAATTATCCTTAGTTTTTATGAGACTGTGACTGTGTGTGTGTGTCTGTGTGTGTCTGTGTGTGTGGCTGTGTGAGCATATGTGCCCTGTGTGCATGCAGGATCCTGTGGAGTAGAAGAGGCATCTAATCCCCTAGAACTGGATACAGACAGTTGTGAGCTACCAGATGGGTTCTGGGAATTGAACCCTGATCCTCTGGAGGAGCAGCCAGCCCTGAGCCATCTTTCTAGGCCTGGTTTATTTGCTATACAACTGAAGTAAAGTCAGGAACTCTGAGGGACAGTTACAAGCTCTTTATTGTTTACATGTCTTTGGATGGAAGACCACTGAATGAAAGAGGAAAAAAGACATTAAAAAGTCACTAAGGAAGTTAAAGGTATGTTTACCAAAATGAGAAGGGATAAAAAGACTACATTGACTAGTTTTATTTTGCTACAGAGGATCTAATTTACTTAGACAAAGCCCCAGAGATGCTTTTTGAACCTTAGTTTTATTTTTCAGACCCAAAATATCTATCATATTTCAGAAGAATACTGCTATGGGTAGTGATTAAAATAGCTAACATTTATTAAGCATGGAGAGCTTGCTAGGCCCTGTTCCAAGTGCTTCACAGCGGATGCTCCTGACTCCAAAAGATTCTTGTTTCCCATAAGTAACCTGAGGCATTGGGATCTGCCCAAGAAGGCAGTCTGGCCCCTGTGTTTACTGTGCTAGCTATGATAAGGATTTATCCCAAATATTGTTGATGCTGTGATAGTCACGTAAGTAGGTATCCGTGTAACTTTGAAGAACAAAAATATGCAGTGTGTGACAAGACAGGACACAGTGATAAGAGAGTGTATTATTCCACCCTTCTGAGATGTATCTGCAGTACGTGATACTTTGTCAAGGCGGTAGCTATAGGAGAACATCCTGTATTTTCATACTGTTCTCAGAGATTGTTTAGGTAAGTTCACAAAGCTCTTTCATCTATTATGTTATATACTGCTGCAATACTACTGTGGTCACTGAATGCCCAGTTCCTTTTACCATAAAAAGAATAAAATTATTTAAATATGATAAGATAAAAAAAGAAATGTTATAATTTATTGAATTAAATCTTAAGATAATCTTCTGGACACTTTAGAGAAACAATGTTTCTTTTAAAGTGTGTGTGTGTGTATGTGTTTGTATGTGTATGCATTTATATGCCTGTGTGGTTTATGTGTTTGTGTGTATATATAGATGTGTGTGTATTTGTCTAATATACATGTTTATTTGTGTGTTTTGTGTATTAATGGGTTTTGGGGGTTTTGTTTGTTTTTGCTTACTTGCTTCATTTTTTTTTTTGTTTTGTTTTGTTTGAGACAGTGTCTCACTATGTAGGCCAGGCTTGCCTGTATCTTACTGATATAAATTTGAGACCTGGCTGGCCTCATTCTTGTTGATCCTCCTCACTATGCCTCCTTTGTGCTGGGATTATAGGCATGAGCCACCACATTCAGTTTTCAAGGTGTTTTATCAGCCATTTCAAACACAAAAAATCTTTGTTAGTTAGCTATTACTGTAAGAAATGCTTTAGACAAATAGGTGATTTGTATTGAGCAGAAAGGTTTATTTTGTTCAGTGTTTCAGAGAATTCCATCCTTGAAAAATTGGCCTTGTTGCTTTAGGCCCATGAGGCCAAACATGCAGTGGGGGCATGTAGTAGAACAAAGCTTCGCCCTGTTCTGCCAGGAAGCAGAGCAAGAAGGGCCAAAGACCCCAACTTTTCTTTGAGAACACATGCCCAGTGACCTGACTTCCTGCCACTGTAACATCTTCTAAAGATTCCACCATCTGTCTATTTTAGAGTCTAAGGACTAAGCCTCAGCACATGGGCCTTTGAAGTATGTTTAAGGATCAAACTATAAACCAGGCATAGTGGCACACACCTTTTATCCCAGCACTTGGGAGGCGGCAGCAAGCAGATCTCTGAATTTGAGGCCAACCTCGAACAGAGGTCTACAGAGTAAGTTTCTAGACAGCCACAGCTACATAAAAACCCTGTCTCAAAAAAAACCTCATCCAATCTGTAGCAAGATCCTAAAGCTGTTTAATCATTCTTCAACTTGAGATTTAGAAAACAAAACATCGGGGCTGTGGTAGCACACACCTGTGATCCCAGCACTCAGGCAGGCAGAGGCAGGTGGATCTCTGAGTTGGAGGCCAGCCTGGTCTACTAAGTGAGTCCAGGACAGCCAGGACTACATAGAGAAACCCTGTCTCAAAAACACAAAACAACAACAACAACAATAATGGAAAATGCTGAACAGAAAGATATTTTCTGTGTAGCTTCTGTGTTGGTTGGTTTTACCTGAATTTATGAATTAGGGCTAAACTGTAGGTGTTTTTAGAATACATGGAGAACTGAACTTTTCATGTTGTTACTGGGCAGGTATTCTTTAGTCTATTACACCTGTATCCCTTCAGCAAGGCTGTGATGTGTGTGATGAATGACTAAACTCTTTTAAAGTCTACCTTTATCTACTTTCTTCTTTTGTTGTTGTTTTGTTTGTTTGTTTTTTGAGACAGGGAACTCACTGTATAGGCCTGGAACTCAAGAGGTCTACCTGCCTCTGACTGTCAAGTACTAGGATTAAAGGCCTGTGCCACCAAGCCCAGCTATCTCTTATCTTCTAATGTTGATGAAGTCTGTGTTATAGAGGTGATTTCAAATTCTCCTCCAAGGGAACTGCCTTTTGTTATTTGGGGGAATGCTTGATTATTTTTATCTTTGTTCCACCTCCCTCCCCAAGGCAAGGTTTCTCTGTGAGTCACTGAGTGCCATCTCTCCAGTCTCAGTGTTTTTGGGGTTTTTTTTTGTTTTGTTTTGTTTTTTGTTTTGTTTTGTTTTTGTAGCTTTATTTTTAATTATGCATATGGGGGGTGCCTAAGAGTGGAGGTGCCCATGGAGGCCAGGAAAGGATATTGAATCCCCTGGAGCTAGATTTACAGGCATTTGTGAACCACCTTTTATGATGCTGGTGATGAACCTAGGTGCCGTAACTGTTTGTCCCCCAATAATACTTCTTGGGAGAAGTTTCTAACTTGGTGCACAGATTCATATAACACACACTTAATGAGCACATTTCTTTGCTATGCTCTGTTCTACTTTCATGTTCTAACATGTAAAATGTCAAGCTTGCTGTATTAGGTAAAAATAATGATACCCCAAATCTGTCTGGCTTACAGTTTCTAAAAATCCCTCTCCACACATTAATTCATTTAATCCTTGTAATGACTATCTTAAGATAGCTATCATAATGTTACACACAGAGAAACTGAAACCCAAAGAAACTGGATGACACATAAGATGCATAATCTCTTCTACAAAGTGATAACCTTTTGAAAAGTCTCTGTTTCTGTCCGCCTTGGGTTGGCAGGGCCCAGCCACTGTCTCCCTGTGCTATTGCCCTGATCTCTTTGACAAGGAAAAGGTGCCATTGACTATTCAGGCTCCTCGGTGCTGCTTTTGGTGACTCAGAGGCCATTTGTTGCTGCTATAGTGGACAGCCTGGTAAATTAAATATTGAGCCTGACTTTAACTCTTATGTCTGATATTCAAAAAATGAATTGCCATAGGATGAAAAAGCTCTGGCCCAAGGGGTTTCTGTTTATTATAGTAAAGTAATAGTTTAAAGGGTTAGTCTGTTGATAAGTCTGGTGTTAGCATGTGAGAGAGGTTGAGGCAGGATTATGCATTTGAGGCCAGCCTGGACTCCCACATAGCAAGACTTAAAGGAAAACAACAACAAAAATGTAACCTTCTATCAGATCAATATCCTAGATACACATTTGACTGTTTGATCCACATTCTTTTTTTTTTTTTTTTTCTTATGTTCACATATTTGTTGTTTGTGTATTTTGTGAGATCAGAGGACAGTTTTCGGCTGGAGGTGATTCTCTCTGTCACATGGGTTCTGGAGATTGAACTCAGGTCATCAGCCTTGACACCAAAGCACCCTTATCTGCTAACCATATCACTGGTCCCTTTTCTTTTCTTTGCAATTATTATTATTCTATGTGTGCGTTCATGATGTGGTGGTGGTAGATGCTTGTGTCCCTGGGCATGAATGTGTAGAGGTCAGAGAACAACTTTGTGGGGTCTGTCTTTTCCTTCCAACTTTTCTTGGATTCCAGAGACTGCGCTTTCCAGTATTGGTATGCAAGCATTTGTACTCCCTTGAGTCATCTCCATGGCTTTTTTTAAAAATAGGTTATTGCTATATATTTCAAGATGGCCTCAAACTTACTACATAGCCCTGGCTGGCCTTGAACTCTTGATCTACATGCCTTAGTCCTCCAAGTACTATGATTACAGATATGTGACACAATGACTGGTTTATAGTCAGAGAGATGCTTTTTTTGTCCAATTTATTAATTGGTTGATTTTTGTGTGTATGTGCCACAGGCTACTATCAAACATTTAACAAACTCCTTGTGAGCTGGGCATGGTGGCACATGCCTTTAATTCCAGCACTAAGAGAGGCTGAAACAGGCAGATCTCTATGAGTTTGAGGCCAGCCTGGTCTACAAAATGAGTCCAGGACAGCCAAGGCTACATAGAGAAACCCTGTCTTGAAAGAAACAAACAAACAAAAAGATTGGAGACAAGTCAGAGAGAGAGAGAGAGAGAGAATGAGATTGGAGCTGTGTGTGCTGTGTGTGCACAAGGCCCTGAGTTCAGTCCAGGAGAGGATAAGAAGGGAGGGCAGGGGAGAATGACAAAGGTTTTCTAATTTCTTGAGCTTCAGTTTTCTTAGATCGTGTGGGAGTTCGTGTGTGCATGTGTCTGAGTGCCTGAGCTTGTGTGTGCATGTGTGTATGAGTACACACAATATGCCCTTTTTTGTACTGGGCATGGATGGAACCAGGGCCTTGTACATGACAGGAAAGTCCACAACCACTACCTCTTCAACTCCACAATGTACTTTAAGAACTGTTTTATTAATTTACTAATCTTATCAAATGTGATCATTTATAAGGCTATATGAAGTTTAGATCTACAATTCTTACATACTGAAGTGCAGTGGTGAATCTCTCTCCTTTCCTGGAGTAATCTCCAGGAAGCAGAGGAAGATTTGTCATGCACAGAGATAAATATAATCTCTGGATAAGCACTCTTACTGATTCTAAGATGCTGTTATTAACACAAATGGGCTGTCACTTCCAAGGACAAACCCCAGACACATCCAGAGCTGGGCATGATGATATATGCCTGTAGTCCCAACACTTGGGAAAACAGGGCAGGAAAATAGAAAATTGAAGACCAGCCTTCTTTATTACATTGCATAGTGAATTTAAGGTCATTCTTGGCTACATACTGAAATGTATTTCAAAACAATGAAGTAGGGACTGGGGAGATGGCTCAGCTGTTGAGAGTCTTTTTTTGGTTTTGTTCTGGAACTCACTCTGTAAACCAGGCTGGCCTTGAACTCAGAGATCCACCTGCCTCTGCATGCACTGCCATGGCTGACATCATGGGATTTTTTTATTCAATGAAGATATTTGAATGACAAATCCTTTGATTTTGTTAAAACATTGTTGACTCTGGGCCAGTGAGTTGCTCACTGGATAAAGGCATTTGCTACCAGACGTGGTGACCTGAGCCAAACCTGATGACCTGAGTGAGTTCAATCCCCAAGACACACATGGTGGAAGGAGAGAACTTATTTCCGCAAGTTGTTCTCTCACTTCCACAGAGACACTGTGGCATGTAAGTATGTAGACAGATAAATACGTTAAAAATGCCATTGCCTGTTCATCATTCTGACACCTCAAATTTACCCTGGCTCTGTAAGAATGAGGCAAAAGAATGCTGCAAAGACGTTGTAAATGCTTGAAATCCTACTACTCTGAAGGTGAAGCAGGAAGATTTCAGGTGAAAAACCAGACACAAATAGCATAAGGAGACTTTGGTTCAAAGAAACAAAAGCAGCCAGTTGGGGTGGTGCAGCCCTTAATCCCAGCACCCAGGAGGCAGAGGACCCAGGTTTGGTTGTCAGAACCAAAGGTTAGCTCACAACTGTTTGTCACTCCAGTTTTAGGGGTTCCAATGCTCTCTCTGACCTGTGGGTACACAGGAGCACACATAGTACATAAACATGCAAAACGTATATTTAAAGGAGAAAAGAGATGTTTTCTGTCTCCCTTTTTTAAATAAGGTTTTAGAGATTTATTATTATTGTTTTTGTGTGTGTGTGTGTGTGTGTGTGTGTGTGTGTGTGTGTGTGTGTGAATATGTATTTGTATGTAAGGACGCCTGCAGAGGCCAGAAGTGGTTGTCTATCCTTTGAAGCTGGAGTTAACAGGGAGTTTTAAGGCACCTGACATGGGTGCTGGGAACTCCACTTTGGTTCTGGGAGAAAAGCAAATCTCTTACCTTCTGATGCCTGGCCCCTTCCTTTCTTTGGGCAGGGTCTCATCTATGCCATGTTGGTGTCTTGAACTTCTGACTCTTCTTCCTCCACCTCTGGAAGTAAAGTTATGTGACGCTACGCCCAGCTATTTAAAACATATATGTAGATGAGTGTGTCTGCCACATGTGCACACAGCAGAAGAGGCGATCAGATCCCCTGGAGCGGGAGTTACAGGAAACCATAAGCTTCCCAGCACGGGTGCCAGGAACCAAACTCGGTACTCTGGAAGAGCAGTTCACACTCTTAGCTGCTAAGCAGTCTTTCCAGCCCTAGAGCAAACTTTTAAAAAAAATACTTGGTGACTATTGATGATCTGCTGCCTGTGTGTTTATACTTGAAGAATCAGTATAGACTGAAGCTAAAGGTGACACTGGGTTTCTAATTTGGGTGACTGGTGATACTATCAACTGTGTCAGGTAATTTAAGCATTAAGATATGATGCTGGAGAGCAAAGTTGAGTTTGGACATCATGTTGGTTAGGAGTGAATTTGGCTACAAGCAAAAGAAAACCCAACCAAGAATGACTTAAGTATCAAAGAATGTTTTAAGAGGCCTGAAGTAAGTTCTTAAAGGACTGAAGCAACACCCCATGATGTCATGTTTGTTATGTTATTTGTGGTGAGTTTATTTGTGTTATAGTTGTAGATTCTTACACATCTAAAGCTGCCTTGAGACTTACGTTCAAGGGGTGGGGAGTGGGGGGCGGAGAAGCTTTCCCAGATGAGTGTGGTGACTCATACCTATAATTCATCATTTGGGAGATGGAGGCAAGAGGATCACCTCAAGTGCAAGGTCAGCTTTGTGTACACAGTGAGAGGCCAGTCTGGGTTACAGAGTGGGACCCTGTCTCAGGAAGGAAAGAATGGAGTGAGAGCATTTTTTAAATGCAGTATGTTTTAGCTATGAACTATCTCTTATTGACCAACAAGTCTGCAGCAAAGATTGGAGAAATACGTGATTAATTTTAGCAGAAAGAGATGAGCAATAGAAGTAGTTGCTGTGTTAGGCAGTCAAGTGTCTGCAATGAACTCAATTTTTCAGTTTCTATAAACCCTCAGGTAAGAATGAGAGACTCTCTCTGTGAGTTTGAGGACAGCCAAGGCTACCCAGAGAAGCCCTGTCTGAAAAGAGAGAGAGAGAGAGAGAGAGAGAGAGAGAGAGAGAGAGAAGAATGAGAAACTGCTGTAATAGCACATGTCTTTAAACCCAGCACTCAGGAGGCGGGGCAGGCAGATCTTTGACTTCAAGGCCAGCTTTGTCTACAGAGCTCCAGGACAACCGGAAACCCTGTCTCAAAGAACCAAACAAGTCTGTGCCCCCCTCAAAAAAAAGAATGAGAAACTCTTCATTATTTGGCCTTGGGTCCCATACAAAACTATAGTTGGTTGCTAGTATGAAGAATAATTGGCTTGATGAAAATTATATTAGCACTTGCAAGGACCAACATGGAGGAGCTAGTGTGCAGGGATATGTTTTGTTTAGTGTCTGGACTTCTGCAGATGTCAACTCAAGGAGTATTCTTATATACCTCTGGAATTATAAGGTCTCCCCAAAGGCTGAATGAGTAATGAGACTGCAGTGTGTGGTGATTTATATTTAGCTGAGACTCTTAAGAGCATGTAATACAGTATAACAGTCATTACACAAATGATTATAATACAAGCCTAGAGATTAAGTAATTTGTTTATGGTTGGGTAGTGAGTCAATAATAGAGCTGGGTCAGGGAGGGGAGGATCTTGTATCTCTGAGACAGTGATGTATGTTCTAGATATATTGGAAAGAGCCCTCTCATTTAGTTGTATCTTTTTTAGGGTGTTGTGGTGCATACCCTTAGCCCCAGCACTTGGGAGGCAGAGACAGGCAGATCTTTGAGTTTGAGCCCAGCCTGGTCTATAGAGGGAAGTCCTGGACAGCCAGGGCTACAAGAGAAACCTTGTCTAGAAAAGCAAAAGCAAAAAAAAAAAAAAAAAAAAAGTTTGTACCAACCATAATTCTAAGAAACCTGGTTATTTATTTAAGCTTCTTGATAGTTTTGTATTAACAAATATATATTCTTATACGAGAAAGATGGTTGGTTGATTTTTGTTTGTCTTTGTGTGGCTCCTGTATTATCACTGTTATTTTTTATTATTATTTTGGGAAGCCTCATGCAAACCAGACTGGCATTGAACTCACTGGGTAGCCAAGAATGACCTTGAAGTTCTATTCCTTATGCTTCTACTGAGTTCTGGGATTACAGGTGTGTACTGGGGTTGGACCAGTTTCATGTATACTACACAGTCTTTCTACCAACGGAGCTATATACCCAGCACCCACTCTGGTATTTTTTAATTGAAAATTTTCTGTAAGAAATAGCTGATTCTTTCCTGTTTATTTACTCAGTTGTTTGTTTATCAGTATGGACTCCTGGTTTTTATTTTATGTACTATAATCCCTAACCATTCCACTAAACATTTTGATGTTGGAATTGTCCTATTCTTTGCTTTTATTATAATTTAATCAAGGAAATTAATAAAACATTGTCACTGAATCATTATTATTTTATCTGAATTGACCAAAATGTTAGACTGTAGCTCAACATTCAGTGTTGGTCTCAGTGTACTACAGCTATTCCTTAGTTATGTTATGTAAGGAAGGAGAGAACATGATCACATCTTTGTCTTTTCTCCTCTTCCTGAACTTGGTTATTCTGCCAAATTGGTCAGAAAATCCCTAATGACAATAAGAGCCTGGCAGTTACAAAGAGCAGTCCTTTTGTACAATTTTAAAAGTTGCAAAGTGATTGCAGATATGGAAACTTGGATGGCATTCTTATTCCCAGTGGTGGCTCTCACTGGATGTTCAGGATGGAGTGCTCGGTGACCCCATGAAGGCAGCTATTGTGCTGCGTTAATACTGTGTTTCCGTCTTTAGTGTATCACTCAGTGTGCTGATCTAAAACAAACCATCCGGTTTATCCAGCTAGTCCAAGATACATCACTTAGCAACAAAGAAAGAGGTGGATTTCCTTGCACTTAAATGACTAGAGCTTTTTGTTTAATGAAGAACATTTTGCTTAGTATTTTCATAAGTGTTTTCCATTGTTTCTTTTTGTTTTGCTAATGTTTACATTCAATTATGTGTCACATTTTATTTTTATCTCTATAGTATTCATTATGTTTTACATCCCAATTTCTACTTTATCTCTTGGCCTGGAATTTGGGGGGAGGGACATAGCTTTCTTTCTGTTTATATTTTTGTAGTTAAGTTTATGTGAGACAGGGCCTCACATAGTCCAGGCTGGCCTTAGACTCCTCATCCTCCTCCTCTATTTACTGAGTCCTGGGATGGTAGGCATGGACTGTCATATCTGGCTGAATCTCATGTTGTTTTAATCCTGTGGCTCTGTCATTGGGCAAGTAGAGTAAATGACAAAACTGTGACATGGCAAGTGTCAGGATGGTGACACACGAAGTTTTGGGGCATTAGAAGAAAGGCTGTGTGCTGTCAAAATTTGTTCTTTTTGTGAACAGGAAGGCAAAGAACAGTTAGCTTTCTTTGGATAGATGTCTGAGTTCTCACCTCCAGCTATCATCAGTCTTACATAATAATCTCATTCTATAGATAATTTATGTTCAGTGTTTGCTGTCTTCCAGAACCATTTTCATATATGTGTGTGCGTATACATACATACATACATAAGCTTCTTTAACTCTCTCGGTTATTTAGTTGGTGTTAGGGTTAATATTACATTTTTATATGTTCTTGGTGGGCTATAAAAAAAGAAAAAAAAAAAGAATTGAGATGACTCAGCAAGAAAGGTGTATTCTGACAAGTGAGTTGTATTCCTGAATGACCTCCACACATGAGCCATGTGTGCATCCAGTTATGTACATACATACATACATACATACATACATACATACATACATACATAATAAATGTAATTTTTAAAAAGAAGAGGATATAGGGCTGGAGAGGTGGCTTAGTGGTTAAAGCACTGGCTGCTCTAGCAGAAGACCAGGGTTCAATTCCCAGCACCCACATGGTGGCTCACTCCAGTTCCAGACAATCCAACACCTTCTCCTGGACTCTGTAGGCATTACTTGCATGTGGTACACAGATGTGCATACATGCACAGCACCATACATATAATATAAATAAAAGATGTTTAAAGATGAGGCTATGAATGTGGGAGGGGACACCTGAGAGAGGGACTTCCTGGGGTAAGGTGGGGAGAGGGGAAGGGAGGAGATATTAAGGTGAAATTAAATAAGGGGCTGGGAATATAGCTCAGTTGGTAGAGTGCTTGCCTAGCAAGCATGAAGGTCTGGGTTTGATTTCCATCACTGTATAAACCAGGCATGGTAATATGTGCCTGTAGTTTCAGAACTAGACAGTTGAAAGCAAGAAAATCAGGAATCCAAAATCATTCTGTTACATAGTGAGATCAAACCTGGCTTTGGGGTATGAAATCCTGTCTCAAAAAAAGTGTGTTCTGCATGCGATCGCGCGCGCGTGTGTGTGTGTGTGTGTGTGTGTGTGTGTGTGTGTGTGTAGTTATTTTCCTAAATTACAAAGTTTGTAACTAGTAGAACTAGTTTACATCTGTGTCTAAGTTCAGATCTTAGATTCTGGGCTTGAAGGTGTTGTTTATTGGTAGAACAGTTGCCTGGTGTATGCAAGGTCCTGGATTACTCTCTAGGACTGTACAGGAATGTTAGATTCTGTTCACTACACTGTAATCCAGCAGTTCTCAACCTTCCTAATGCTGTGACCAATTAATACAGTTCCTCATGTTGTGGTGACCCCAACCATAAAATAATAATAATAATAATAAATTTAATAATTTATTAATAATAATTTTATTATTATTATTTTGGGTTTTTTGAGGCAGGGTTTCTCTGTGTAGTCTTGGCTGTCCTGGACTTTGTAGACCAGGCTGGCCTCCTGTAGACAGAGGATCTCTTTGTAGACAGAGATCCACCTGCCTCTGCCACCCTCAGTGCTGGGATTACAGGCATGTGCCACCACACCTGGCTCATAAAATTAATTTTTTTGCTACTTTTTATAACTTTAATTTTCTGCTGTTATGAATTTGTAACGGTAAATATCTGTGTTTTCAGATGGTCTTAGGTGACTCTTGTGAAAGGGTATTTGCCTGCATCCCGCCCCTCAGGGCTTGCAACCCACAAGTAGAGAACCACTGCTGTAGTCCTTTGGAAGTTTGTCTGTCATGCCGGGTTTGATGGTTCATACTGTAGTCTCGGCACGTAGAAGTTACAGAAAGCTCTCGTCTGAACTGTGGTGTGACATCCCATCTCTTCAGGAAGCTGAGGTGGGAGGGTCAACACAAATTTGAGGCTAGCATAACCTGTAAAATAAGATTTTTGTCTCAAAAACAGAAAAGAAATAGGGGACTGGAGCAATGATTCAGTGGTTAAGAATGTCGCTGCACTTTCAGAGGACCTGGGTTCAAGTCCCATTACCAGGAGATGGCTCATGACCATATATAACTCCAGTTGCAGGACACCTGATGCTCTCTTCTGATCTCTGTAGGCACCAGGCATGAAAATGTGGCACAGATATACATGTAGGCAAAACACACAAATAAAATGAAAATTAAATAATACATTGTATTTTTAAAAGAAAATATTTAACCCAGGCAATACTGGCACACGCCTTTAATCCCAGCATTCCACAGAGACAGAGGCAGGTCAATCTCTGAGTTCAAGGTCAGTTTGGTCTGTAGAACAAGTTCCAGGACAGCCAAGGAAACCCCCTCCCCCAAACCAGAAAACATTGCTTGTTTCCTAGGAGTGTTTTGTGCCTGTGGGAGTGCGTGTGCATCACGTACAGCACCCACAGAGGCCAGAAGAGGGCACTGGGAGCTGCCTTGTTGGCTCTGGGCACACCCATGGTCCTATAAAAGGGCAGTAAGTACTCTTAACCAGTTACCTATTGGGAGGTCTAAGGATTTCCTGTAATTCTCGGTTTTCCTTGTATAAATTTTAACCTGAAAGAGCTGTTCATGGGAACTAAAGGAGATAATATGTGAAAGATACATAGCTTGTGTTGGGATGTTGTAGGCTCTGAGTATGTATCAGTGTAAATGGAGATATAAACAATTATATAGAATGTACCCTGGGGACTGGGGGGATAGCTCAGTGGTTAAGAGTACTGCCCTTCACAACCATCTAAAATAAAATCTGGTGCCCTCCTCTAGCGTGCAGGTGTACAAGCAAACACACATTGTATACATAATAAATAAATAAATCTTAAAAAAAAAAAAAAAGAGTACTGCCAGGCTGCTCTTCTAGAGGCTCCTGGTTCTATTCCCATTGTCCCCGTGGTGGCTTGCAGCTATCTGTAACTCCAGCTCCAGAAGAACTGACACCCCCTTCTGAATTCTGTAGGTATCAGGTACATACACATATAGAAGCAGAAAAATTGCCTGTACAGATAAGATAAGATAAATAATCATAAATAAAAAAAAAAAAACAATTCAGGGGGCTGGAGAGATGGCTCAGAGGTTAAGAGCATGGGTTGCTCTTCCAGAGGTCCTGAGTTCAATTCCTAGCAACCACATGGTGGCTCACAACCATCTGTGATGAGATCTGGCGCCCTCCTCTGGGCTGCAGGCATACATGCAGGGAGAAAACACTGTATACATAATAAATCTTTGAAAGAAAAAAAAAAACAGTTTAGTGCTAGTTGTTTTGTTGTTTTGTTTTGTTTGTCAAATCCCAATATAAGGGAAGCAGGTAGATCTTTGTGAGTTCAAGGCCTGTCTGATTTATGTAAGAGTTCACCCAACGCTACACATTGAGACCCTGTTAAAACTAATAAAACAAGCCGCTGGGTGCTGTGGTACACACCTATAATCCCAGCGCGTGGAGAGCCAGAGGCAGGTGGATCTCTGTAATTCGAGGCCAGCCTGGTCTACAAAGTGAGTACAGGACAGCCAAGGCCACACTGAGAAACCCTCTCTCTTAAAACAAACAAACAAAAAATAAACTAATAAACTCTAGCTCAAACATCTTTGAAGCATTTTACCTCTAAAGTCCCTGTAAGTTTACAAATATACCCACTGTTATCAAAATTGCCATATTTTCTTAAGCTTGTTACAAACATCTATAGTTTGGGGTTTTTTGTTTGTTTGTTTGTTTGTTTGTTTGTTTTTCAAGACGGGGTTTCTCTGTGTAGCCTTGGCTATCCTGGACTCACTTTGCAGATCAGGCTGACTTCCAATTTACAGTGATCCGCCTGCCTCTGCCTCCCTGAGAGCTGGGATTATAAGTGCTCACCACTATGCCTGGCTGGCTCCATATTTTTCAAAACCTAATCTGTACTCTAATAGTTGAGGAAGAAATATTCAGGCAGTCCGGAGGCTCTACTGGTAAAGTGCTTGCTAATATTCAGGAGGGCCTGGGCTCTGTCCTTAGCATGTGAAGCACCATGTGGTGCTGAGAGCAGTATTATTCCAACCAAACTTTTAATACTCTCCCTTCCTTGTTGACTCTGCTTTAATGAAGAGGGAAAAGAATGCAGGATAGCTGTGGTAATTTCCAACAAACATATCTATCATTTCAATACTTGGAATCAAAGCCAAGATCTCAATTTTGAGGTCAGCCATAGGAAGGCCCTGAAGAGAAATTTAAAAGAAAAATATTTTTTTTCTAATCTTTTACATGGTCAAAACTGTTCACTAGGTGTAGTAGCATGCACCTATAATTCCCACTACTGAGAAGGCTGAGGCAGGAGGATGGCAAATTTAAGACCAATATAGGCTAAATAATATGGAACTTTGTCGTCCCCCCCAAAAAAAAATCAAATGAAAAGGAAACAACACATTCTTTCAAATGAAACAGTACTTCTTAAGGAAGGAAGATACTTAACTACAAAAATCCAGGAAGGCCGAAGAAAGTAAGTATAAATGGAGGCCAGTGTGGTGGCAGCTGCCTGTGATCTCAGAGCTCAGCAGGCAGAGGCAGGGAGATCATTGCAAGTTCAAGGGCAGCCTGGGACCTCTCTACAAAAGCAAAAAAAAAAAAAACTCTAGAGAAGAGGAAGCCAGGAAGATCTGCCCTGCTGAGAGAAGAGCAGCAGATCTTGTGGCCCTTTTCCGCCCCTTCCCACCTTCAACCTCCTGAATAGAATGACTTGACTGGAAAGAAAGGAGGAAGGGTAATGAATGAATATAAATCAATATAAAAGAAAAGCAATCTCCCGGTTTTTTTACTTATGTAAAGGTCTTAAACAATCATGCTTATTGTGTAGGGGTTTTCAAAGGATGATTTACTAATGGCTGTCTCCTCACAAAAACACCTAAAAATGCAATCCCAAGATGTTTAAAATAAACTCATGTATTCTGTTACAGTTTGAGGGAACTATTGGGAAGAAAAACATTTAAAAAATCTGTTTAAGACGTATTTACTTTATGAATAACCCACAACTACTTGACCATATTAAATTAGTAGTTGAAAGTTTTCTACCAAGGGGAAATTATACAGTAAATAGACCAAAGCCCCAAATTATTTAAATATAGTTGAGGTTTCTATGTTTATATATGTGAAGGTGTGAAAGCTGATACTTCTGTGTTAATGTAACAGATATCCATGCATAATCCAATGAGGACAGAAATTTGTTTGTTTGTTTGTTTGTTTATTGGCCAGTTTGCAAAAACTCCTAAAAACAAAACAAAAGGCTATATTTTGTTTTGAGCCAAGAGTCTTACTATGTATCTCTGGTTGGCTTGGAACTTACTATGTAGACCAGACTGGGTTACTTTTAACTCACAGAGATCTACCTACCTCTGCCACCCCAATGGTGCTGGGATTAAAGGTGTTTGCCATCATGCCTGGCTAAAAGGCCATGTTGTTGTTTGTTTGTTTGTTAGCTTTTGAGACAGGGTTTCTTTGTGTATCCCTGGCTGTCCTGGAACTCACTGTAAATCAGACTGGCCTCAGATCTGCCTACCTCTGCCTCCTGAGTGCTGGGATTACTACACCTGGCAAGGCCATGATTTAAAAATCCTGAAGTTTTAATTGCTGGGGACAAATTTCTAAGCCTACTTACATCTGGTTTATTTGGACTTATTGTACCATAGTATACAGATTTAAAAAACAAACAAACAAACCTAAATTCTTTGTCTTCCCAGCAGTAATTTGAGCTCTTTAAAGAGAATAGTTGTGGGATTCCCATCACTTGGGAGGCAGAGGCAGGAGGATCTCTGAATTTGACACCAATCTGGTCTATAGTGAGTTTAAGGCCAGCCAGAGCTACATAGAGAGACTGTCTGGGGGGGGGGGGGGGGGAGCAGAGGGTAAGAGTAGTTCTGCGGCTTCCATTGGCTTGGACATGGCTTTGATTGTACTGGAAAGGAAGCATGCATAATAAACTGAATGGAAAATTCTAGGACCCGCATAGACTGCATTTGCTTTCCCCACCACTGAGTGAGCTACAGCACCTACCATTCCAGAAAATGTTGAGCTCCTGTCTTAGAAGGGTAAGCACACACATTCTGTTTCTGAAAACAGGCCTCTTTTTCTCAGTCAGCCCTTCCCCTCCGGGATGCCTGGCAGGAACAAGCTTACTTCCTAGTGGGTTAGTTACTTTCCTCATTGCTAGGACAAAATAGCTGTCTACAGCTACATAAGGAGGAAGGGTTTATTTTGGATTCTAGTTCTAGGGAAAGTACATCAGGGTACACCATGGCAGCCGGAGTTTGAGGCAGCTGGTCATGTTGCAGCCATACCCAGGAAGCCAAAGGAGATGAATGTTAGTGTTCAGCCTACTTTGTCTTTTTTTCAAGGGACCCTAGCTGGTGGAATGGTGCTGCCTGCACTTAAGGTGGGTCTCCTTATCTCAGTTAACCTAAACTACATCACAGGCATGCCCAGAGGCCTGTTTACCCTGTCACGTTGGCAGTATTGACTATCCCACTAGACTTATGATGAAGTGAGGAATTCTAAGGAGGAAAGGAGAATGAACTAGAATGGAGTTTAGAGACAATATCACATTTTCTCTCATGCAGAGACTGCATTTAATAATAAATGTAGAGACTGGAGAGGGCTAGTGGTTAAGAGCACTGTCTGCGCTTCCAGAGGTCCTGGGTTCAATTCCCAGCAACCACATGATATACTGGGATCTGATACACTCCCTTGGCATGCAGCAGTACATGCAGTCAGAGCACTCATATACATAAAGTAAATAAATAAATCTTTTTAAAAATAGTAAATATATGTCACAGGTCTGGAGAGATGGCTCAATGGGTAAGAATACTTGCTTTTGCAGAGGACCTGACTCTGATTCCTTGCACCTATATGGTGGCTCACAACCATCAGTAACCCCAGATCCAAGGTATTCAACAGGCAGTGCATTACGTGGTGCACCTAGATGCACGAAGACAAAACCTTCATTCATGGAAAATAAAATCTAAAAACATTTTATTTTATTTATTTAATCACTTTACAGCCTGGTCCCAGCTAAAAACATTGTTTAAAAAAAGATAAGTCAGGAATCTTGCTCACACCTGTAAACACAGCACTGGGAAGTGGAGCAGAAAGATCATCATAAGCTCAAGGCTAACCTGGACAAGATCTTGTCTCAGAGAGGACGTGGGGATTTTGTGTGTGTAGTGAAAGGAGGAGGACAATTTGAGGAAAGGAAGGGGGCTGATGGAAAGGAGAGGAGGAGGGAGTGTGATTAAAGGGTGAGTGAGGAAGATACAATGATAAAGGAAATATGGGACTCATGTTATATTCTAAAGATAAAGGATAACTCAAATTTATATTAAATACTGCCAATAATGTCTCCATGTTCTAATATTGAAAAGCACTTACATCTTGAGACCAAAAAGAAAAAAAAAGGTCAATTTTCTGCTTTTAAGAAGAAAATAACATCCGGTATTTGTTGAGATTCAGTGGGCATGTATACAATTCATCATCTGTTTAAATAGTAAAGATTGTTTTCTTTCTTCGGTTTCATGAGACAGGGCCTAGAGCAATCCTTCCACTTCAGTCTCCCCGCTGCTAGAATTACAGGTGTGCACCACCACTCTTGTTGGCTGCCAAGTTTGTTTCATATGATACCGTCTATTAGTCAGGGTTCTCTAGAGAAACAAAACTGATAGATTGAGTGTATGTTACAAAGGAGATTTATCAGACTGGCTTACATGATATGGACTGGATAGTCCAACAATGGCTTGTCTGCACGCTGGAGAAGCTGGGAACCCAGTAACTGATCAGTCCACAAGCCTGCTTCCTCAGCGGTCCCAATCTGGTACTTATGGCCTGGAGGATTCCTAGAGAATCACTGGTCTTCAGTCCATGGGAAAGGTTGAAGAAGGTGGGTTCTAGTGACAGCTGAGGATGACAACAGAAGCAACAACATGGTAGATACAGACACTAGCAAGGAGCAAAGGTCAGTAGGTAAACCTAAAGCTAACAGCTTTCCTCTCATACCTCCTATCTGGGCATGGGGAAGGAGCTCCTCTCAGCCAATCCTTCCAGGAATATTTTCAACTACTCACTCAGAGGCATGTCTTTTAATTGATTCCACATCCAACCAAGTTGATAACCAAGATTAAGTGTCATAGTACCTGGACATGCTACTGAGAGTATAAAATGATAAAATCTGGCTTTGAGGAAACAATTTATCCATGTTTATTAGGAGTGTTGAATATTTCTCCCTGGAAAAGATGTTCATTGTAGATCATTAAAACTAAGTGCCAAAGCCAGGAACTGTGGTACACGCCTGTAATCCCAGCACTTAGGGAGGCAGAGACAGGTGGATCTCTGAGTTCGAGGCTAGCCTGATCTACAGAGTGAGTCCAGGACAGCCAAGGCTATACAGAGAAACCCTGTCTTGGGGGGCGGGGAGGGGAGTCAACGTATATGCAAGCACTGTAATATTTTGATTAAAACCTTTCCCCATATCTTTATGGATAAATGTACAGGAGAGATGTTTGTTAATTATACTTATTTATTTACTCTGTGTTTGTGTATATGTACACACAGAGGTCAGAAAACAGCTTGCTGGTGTCCTTTCTCTCCTTCCAGTGTGTGGGACCCTGGGACTGAACCTTGGTCCTTTGGGCTTGGCGGCAAGCATTTTTACCAGCTGAACCATCTCAGCCAGCCATGTTTTTGTCACTTGAAAAAGGAGAAGGGTTAGACCGATACTTTTCCAGATGTACAGGAGCTCCTTTCACTTTGCTTTTTTTTTTTTTTTTTTCCTATTTTTTCGGATGGAACCTCAGGTCCTAGGCAAGAACTCTATGACTGCCTCGGCCTTCTACTCCCTTTAGTAAGAGTGATGGGTGCAGGTAAGACAAAACAGTAGCTCCAGCCTCTCGTGCCCTCGGAGCAATTACAAGCATCGGTGTACATTTACTCTGAAGGGAAAGTGACCTAAAAGCCAGTGGGTTGGTTGTAAAGGTATTTCTTTTCAGGTCATCGTCCAAGTTGGTTCTGTGGCAGCTCGGGAGGTCTTATAGGACACGAATGTCAATTTACAGGTGTTAAACATTAGGGGTAGCTAATTAGCTGGGAGGACAGGCAGCAACATCATAATCTCAAGTGAAATGTAACGGAAAAAATGCACACATACCCCAGTATCTGTCCTACATATAAAGGCTGGCATTAGAATTATATTAACTACCGTTATGCTTGATTTCAGTAGATATTGGTGTGCCGTTTTTGTTTGTTTGTTTCATTTGTTTATTTGAGACAGGGTCTCACTTTGTAGCCCTGGCTGGCCTGGAACTCTATATAGACTTAGCTGGCCTGGAACTCAGAGAGATCTACCTGCTTCTGCCTCCCTTGTAGCACAGTCAGCTTGAACTTGGTATTTGAACCTCTAATCCTCCTGAGTCCGCTACCTGAGTGCTGGGACTACAGGCATATACCACCACCATGCTTGGTTTGTGAGATGCTGAATATCAAACCAAGGGCTCTGTGCATGATAGGAAAGCAGTCTGCCGGCTGAGCTGTCCCCAGCCCATAGCCATTGCTCTTCTAATACAGTGGCCCTTAGGTTATGTGTCTGCTTTGCTTTTGTTTTAGCATGTTTGTAGTAATCAGATTAAAGGTACTAATTCTAAGTAGATCATTAAGGACACTTCTAATCACTATACTTTTCAAGAGTGCTCATTGAAGATGCCATTATTTCCCCCAGTTGGTAGCCCACTAGCTGGCATGGCGCCTTAAGTGTTCAAAAGCATTTCTCAGCCATTGGCGTTGATTGAAAACCTTAGGAATTTCTGCCAAGTCCTCGTGATCTAATCCTCTCCTGCGAGTACAAAGCTCAAGTGTGTACTGAAATGCCTGAGTCAGCTGCTTGAGGGGTATACTGGCTACACTCCTGCTCATTATTCCAGGATGAAAAATCTCCTTGGTGACCTGAGGCAGCTAGCTTTTACTCTGTCCACCCAGAAATGCATTTATAAAAAACATGTAGGAAAAATATGCACACATACCCCAGTATCTGTCCTACATATAAAGGCTGGCATTAGAATCGTATTTCCTACTGTCATGCTTGATTTCAGTAGATATTGGTGTGCTTGCTTTGTCTGTTTGTTTGTTTGTTTGTTTGGTTGGTTGGTTGGTTGGTTGGTTGAGACAGGGTCTCACTTTATAACTGTGCCTGGCCTGGAACTCTATATAGACTTAGCTGGCCTTGAGCTCACAGAGATCTACCTGTTTCTGCCTCCCAAGTGCTTAGATTAATTTAATAATGTAAGACATGGGGTTGGGGAGATGGCTCAATGGTTAAACTCACGGGCTGCTTTTCTCAAGGACCTGGGTTCAATCCCAGCACCCACATGGGAGCTCACAATT
Source organism: Psammomys obesus (assembly GCF_907164565.1). Classification (NCBI taxonomy): domain Eukaryota; kingdom Metazoa; phylum Chordata; class Mammalia; order Rodentia; family Muridae; genus Psammomys; species Psammomys obesus. Next base: position 23,303,455 of record NW_026596034.1, read on the forward strand.
TTTTGTAACTCCAGTTCCGAGGGAACCTGATGCCCGCCCTCTACATGCTGGCAAAATGACCATACATATAAAATTAAAATAAATCTCAAAAAAAAATTTAGCTAGGCATGGTGCATGTAATCCCAGCAGTCAGGGAGGCAGAGGCTGGCTGATCTCTGTGTCCAAAAAAATTAAAAAAAAAAAAATGATTGTATTGTGTGTTATTACATGGGTCAAAGTGTTAAGATGGATCCTCTTGGTGCTAGCTTGGGAAATGTGGAATAAAGCTCAAGGACATTAATAACATTTGAATTCTGTTTTTCACTTGCTTGAGATGTTGTATTTATATAATTGTTTTGTTTTATTTTTTCGAGACAGAGTTTCTCTGTGTAGCCCTGGCTGTCCTGTCAAACTCAGAGATCTGCCTGTGTCTGCTTCCTAAGTGCTGGGATTAAAGGCATGTGCTGCCACCACCTGGTATATGTATGTGAATATTTTAGATTTCATTTGATCAGAAACAAAAATACTAATCTCCTTTAATTTTTTTTTCATAGTCAAATTCATCCGAGAAGTAACACCATATATCAAGAAGCCATCTTTAGTATCAGATCTGCCATGGGAAGGCGCCGCTCCCCAGTCACCAAGCTTTAGTGGCAGTGAAGATTCTGGTTCTCCAAAGCATCAGAACAGCATCAAGGACAGGAAGGTCATCCCTCTCAAAATGTGCTTCGCTGCTAGAAACCTAAGCATGCCAGACCTGGAGAACAGGTGAGCCATGCCTGTCGCGATCAGCATGTCTTGGCCTGTAAACTCAGGGAAGCCCTGCAACATCAGCACCTCCCATCCAGTGAATTACTGGGACAGAAACAGCATTCTGAGATCAGAGCTTTGTCTTTATTTTTGGAGTCCTAGATGGCCTCAAACCCACCATCTCCCTGCCTACCCTCCCATGCCTCTTTATAAGGAAATTTCTTAATTCTGTATAATGTTAAAATTCAGAGGCCACATTGTAGATCTGGGACATCAACTGACAAAACTGACAAGTTCGCTTCTCTGACCTCCCTGTCTTCTATAAAATGCCAGTGATGAATTGGATACTTTATATATAATCTTTCTTCTTGTTCTGTATGTAGCTATTTGTATTTTGTGATGATTTTATTTGATTAACTTTATGGAAAGCATATATAGACTCAGCGTAAGGCCAAAGATTTGCCAAAGTGGGGGTAACTTAAAAAAAAAATAATTGTTCAAAGACCTAAAGAAAGGCCTTGTATGCTGGGCGTGGTGTCACACACCTGTAATCTCAGCACTCAGGGAGGCAGAGGCAGATGGATCTCTGTGAGTTCAAGGCCAGCCTGGTCTACAAAGCGAGTCTAGGACAGCCAAGGCTACACAGAGAAACTCTGCCTTGAAAAAAAAAATGATCAGCCTTGGGCTTTATAGAATATGTTTTCATTCTGTGGTCTTCTCTGGTCTGAATGCACACAGGTGCCTAAGCAGAGTAAGACAGAACATGGAACACCGCAAGAAACCAAAGCCTGGCTTTCCTTGTCAGGCACAGTAGCACATGCCGTTAATTCCATGACTAGGGAGGCTGAAGAAGGCAGATATCTGAGTTCAAGACTGGTCTACCTAGTGAGTTCCAGACCAACCAAAGCTACACTGTGAGACACTCTTTTCAGTGGGGGGTGGGGGGGTGGGGGGGGAGGTGGATTGCAGACAGACTAAATGACCTAGTATATATATAAAGACTTACATTTTTCTTATTCATGTATATATGTTTATCTGAATGTATGCTTTATGTGTGGGTATCTTCAGAGGCCAAAACTGGAGTTAGAGGCAGTTGTAAGTTGCTCAACATGAGTGCTAGGAACCAAACTCAAGTCCTTTGCAAGAACATCAGGTGCTCTTAACCTTGAGCCATGTCTTCATCCCAAGAAATTGTAGCATAAAGTGTCATAAGTGAGACAGTTGTGGTAGTTCTTAACTATAATATCAGCCCTTGGGAGTCTGAGACAGGAAAATCTCTGTGAATTTAAGGCCAGCTTGGGCCACATAGTAGTTCCAGATTAGTCTGGGTTATAAAACTTAGTAAACTGGTTATAAAACCAGTTTCAGGAAAAACCACAAAGGGGCAGAAAGCTTTAGTTCATCTAGTGGTAAGACACAAACACACACACACACACACACACACACACACACACACACACACATGCACACGCACCCTCCAGCCAAGGAGGGTAGAAATGCTAAGCCCTTTTATTATAAATAACTTCTGAGAATAGATGCCTATGTTGTTGCTGATGCAGCTAGAAGCTGGAGAAAAGAGCAAAGCATAAAAACTTCTGCATGTCAGGCAGTGGTGGCACGCACCTTTAATCCCAGTACTCAGGAGGCAGAGGCAAATGATCTGAGTTTGAGTCCAGCCTTGTTAGAGTTCCAGGAAAGCCAGGGCTACACAGAGAAACTCTCTTCAAGAAAAAAAAAAAAAAAAAAAAAAAACCAAAAACAACAACAAATTTTACTTATTTTATGCATGTGAGTGTTTTGCCTGCATGTATGTCCTTTTACCACATAGACATTTAGTACCCACAGAAGTCTTAAGAGGGTATCAGGAGCCCCTAGAACTTGGGTTAGAAACATTGGTGGGCAACTATGTGGGTGATGGGAATTGAGTCTCTACAAAAGCAACAAGTGTTCTAAACTGCTAAGCCCCCTACCTCTCTCGCCTCATATTGTGGAAACATTTGATGTAATGGTCAGGTTTGAAAGAGGTCCTTAGAACCAAGTGTAGAGAGCAATTTGGAACTGCTAAAATTGTAGTAGACTATCTGTATGCCTGTTCGGAGCTCAGGAAACTAGAACAGGGATTATGAGAGGGAGAAAGTGATCTTAAGGGAGATATGAAGGTAATGAATTATATGTAAAGGGAAAGCAGAAAGGGAACCAGCTAGAGGAGGAGGGTAGTTGGGGAAGGGAGCAATTGAGAACAAAGTATCAAGTATGATGATGAAGATGCTATGATGAAACCCAGAACTTTCAGCTTAGCAAAAGTCAAAACACTGCATAATATTGGCGGTAGGCATACTCTTCATTCCAGTCAGATGATACTCATACATGGCCATGACATGCTCTACAAGGCCGGGTCTCAGGTGGTTTGAGACTAGGGTAAAGATTCTCAGTCTTACTGCTGAAAAGGAATTCGTTCCTACTTTCAGTTGAAATACCACATTTGAAAATGACTACCTTTTTATAAAATAAAAATGAAAAGAGACTGGAAGTTATTCTATAAGGGTAGTGCTTGCATTGCAGTGTGCTTCAGAAAAAAGCAAAAAAAGGATTACAAGTAGCTGGTGAGGGACTGGAGAGATGACTCAGTGGTTAAGAGCACTAGCTGTTCTTCCAGAGGTCCTGAGTTCAATTTCCGGCAAGCACACTTGCAAATAGAGTAACTTTGCTTATTTACCAGATGTGGACAAATGCCCTGTGTGTCTTGGTAGAAAACAACATACAAAAGCACCACCTAGGCAAACCTGCATTGTAAGACCTAGAAGATAGAGCTAGGAACATGGGCTTTGGCACACTGGCCAAGCCACTTTTTTCCTCTATGCCTCTAGTCTCCTCTTGAACAAAATAAAACTCTTGTGAGAATTAAATAAGAAAATTATTATAAAATTGGTGTAGTAAGCTCTTCCCAGCACCCATGTGAAAACCCAAGTTTGGTGACATGTACCTGGAATTCAGTACTTAAAGATGGGAGGATCCTAGGGGTAGGTGACCAGTGAGTCTAGCCAGTTGGTGAGCAACAGGACAAGTGAGAATAAGATAGAGAATGCTAGAAAAGAACAGCCAGCATTGACCTCTGCCCTCCATACACGTGCATAGCATGCACAAGTGCACACGCATGTATACACCACACACACACACACACACACACACACACACACATATCAAGGATATAGCAGATAATATCTGTAAAAATTACTTGGAGCTCTTTAGTCTTTAAACTTATCTAAGCCCTACCAAAACACATGTCAATTTATTTATCTGTGATTTTTTTTTTAAATGGGTGTTTTACCTACATGTATGCCTGTGCACCACATACATGTCTAGTGAACCACAGAGGGTATAAGAGGTCAATGTGTCCTCTGAGACTGGAATTACAGACGGTTGTGAACCTCCATGTGGTGCTGAGAATCAAATCCAGGTTCCTCTGGAAGAGCAGACAGTGCTCTTAACTGCTGAGCCATCTCTCCAGTCCAGTCTGTCCCATCTTGATGGTCATCTGAGTGATTTTCAGTTTGGAACTAGTTGTCATGACTGTTTTATACACCAGTTTTGGTCATGCATTTTCATTGCACTTGGGTAAATTTGGAGGAGTGTAGTTGCTTTGTCAGATGGTAGATGTGGTGCGGCATGGTGGCGCATGCCTTTAATTTCAACACTGTAATCTCAACATTCTGGAAACAGGTGCTTTCTATGAGTTCCAGGCCAGCTAAGGCTACATAGTGAGACCTTGCCTCAAAAAAACCAAACAAACTGCTGGGCAGTGGTGTCGCACCCTTTAATCTCAGCACTCAGGAGGCAGAAGCAGGCAGATCTCTGTGAGTTCAAGGACAGCCTGGGCTACACAGAGAAACCCTGTCTTGAAAAACAAAAGAAACAAACAAACAAATGGCAAGTAGGTATTTCATTTTAAAAGGAATGTCCAGGGCAGGAGGAAGCTCAGCAGTTAGGAGCATCATCTGCCTTCCAGAAGCCTGTTCATTCCAGTACCTGCGGACACCAGGCATATACATGGTATACATACATATATGGTGGCAAAACACTTACACACATTAAGTAAATAAAATAAAACTAAGAAAGAAAGAAAAGAAATTTCTAGACAGTCTTCCAAAGTGACTACCATTTTATGCTAAAACCAACAGCAGTCAACAGTGTGAGAGTTTCCATGTTCTCACAAGCGTTGTTGGTATTTTCCTTTCTGGTGGATATGCGGCAGAATCTCCTTACGGTTCATATTTCATAAAGTCTTCACTAAAACCAAAGGGAGCAGCTTGTTTTTATTATCACTGTTTTACTACTTTGATTTGGTTCTATAGTTATAAAGCTGGTGAGTGTTTAACTATCAAAATGAATGAATAAATGAAGGTTATTGCCTTCCCCTGCTTCAAGTTTCTACTGCCTCACTAGATGCTTCTGCTGATGATGTGTTGTGTCGTGAAATGTAAAAACTAATGAATAAGTGATGAAGTCCAGGGAGTGGACATGAGCCCACTCCTTAGCAAACAGCACACTCACATTTGCCCTTTGCATTCGCTCACAGAACCTCATCTTCATTCCAACTATTTTTCTAGTAAAAGGTGAACTTGAGATGTGTGACATAAATTTAACTCATACTTTATGTCAAAGACATAACCAAGCAAATGCATTAATATAGTCTGAGATCATAGTCCCATGCTTCTGTCTACCTAAATATTGATTTTACTTGTCTGATCAAACTGGAATTAAATTTCCCAGGAAATCCTCAGTGGTTTGACTGGAGTCCAAAACCTTTAACCTTGTAGCTGCCTTCTCGTCTCTTTGTGGGCTCAGTTACTGGCAGATTGCCTCCATGTTTGGTATATTAGCAGGGCTTTCATTTTAATTTTTCCTTTAAAGTAGCTCATCTCAAGCATTACTGCGTTGCCTTTGTCAGTTTTGAGGACTGCAACAAGACAGACTCCTCTGGATCCTAAACCCAGTTCTGTTTGCCAGTTTATTGTTTTCTTTTTTCTTTCTTTCCTTTTTTTTATTTTTTATTTTTATTTTATTTATTTATTTATTTTTTGATACAGGATTTCTCTGTGTAGTCCGGGCTATCCTGCAATTTGCTTTATAGACCAGGCTGGTCTGAAACTCAGAGATCTTCCTGCCTCTGCCTTCCAAGTGCTGTGATTAAAGTCTGTGCCATCAGCGCCTGGCCAAAGATAACTCATATATTTAAATCTTTTTTTTTTTACAAGTTAGTATTTCTTTTTATAATTTATTTTTATTTTATGAGCATTAGTATTTTGTCTGCCTGTATATCTGTGTAAGGGTGTCAAATCTTAAGCTACAGATAGTTGTGAGCTACCATGTGGGTGCTTGGCATTGAACCCAGGCCCTTTGAAAGAGCAGTCAGTGTTCTTAACCACCGAGCCATCTCTCCAGCCTTGTTTTTTTTGTTTTGTTTTGATTTTGATTTTGGTTTTTGGTTTTTCGAGACAGGGTTTCTCTGTTTTTGTCCTGGAATTAGCTCTGTAGACCAGGCTGGACTTGAACTCACAGAGTTCTGCCTCCAAGTGCCAGGATCAAAGACCAGCCCAGCTTCCCCAGCCTTGTTTATTGTTTTCTTAAGAACCTTTTCCACAATCCCTTTCTAAGCAGCTACAAGATTTCGCTTTTCATAAATTCTGATGATGCTGCTACAAAACAACTTTCTGCCCATTTCATCGTTTGACTTTAATCCTAGTGTCCAAGCCTGAGCAATCAGGCTTAGTTTGATTTTACAGCAGGTTTTGTTTTCATTCTTCCAGTTATTTATAATTAAGGCCCAAAACTAGATTTTTAGAGGCTATTCTTCATTAAAGAACCTGAGAGACTGTCTCAGGACTGTATTTATTTATAAAGGGTTTTTGTTGTTGTTGTTGTTGTCATCACTTTCCCCCCCAGAAAGTAACTCTTCTGTGCCTAGAGAAGGATGAACTGATTTCTGGTTTTAGTGCTAAGTAGGTCAGTAGGAGGAGTGAAGGAAATTTCTTGCCTGGTTCTTGCCAGTAAACTTCAGCATATGTCTAAAGAATGTTATGCTGGCCTCAGTGACAGAGCAATGGGGTGGAAATAAATAAGCCCTTCTAGAAAATAATCAGCCTAAAGACATGCAGTCTGAACTAAAAATTGCTTCTCCCAACCAGTTTGATGGGAGTGAGAATGGCTCTAACTCTTTTGCTAGGAGGAGGTCGTGGCAGTCATTGGCCACTTAGTATGAGGAATTTTGTGTGTTTGTTTGTTGTTTGAGACAGAGTCACATTATGTCCTAAGCTGTCCTAGAATTTACTATATGGCACAGACTGCCCTCAGTTCTTGAGATTTTGCCTTAGCTGCCAGAGCACAGGAACCACCATGACCAGCTAGATACTTTTTGGTTTGGGAGTAGTTTGTTTGCAGTGGTGAGAATTGAGCTTTATGGTCAAACATTCAACTGAGGTATATCCCCATTTTTGTTTCTGTTGTTTGAGATATAACTCACTAAGTAGCCCAGGCAGGCATGGAATTCATAGTCATCCTACTTCTCTCTGTAGTGCATGCTTTAGTCTCACACTCAGGGATAACCTTGCTACCAATTCACTCCCTGTTTAGGGATTAAATAGTAGACTGGTTGGGATTTGGCTGGCCCCACTCATTTTAGTTACGGTTTCTATTGTGACAAAACACCATTACCAAAAACAACTTGGGGAAGGGTTTATGCCATCTTAGAACTCTCAGGTCATACTCCATCACTGAGGTGAATTAAGGCAGGAACTGGGCAGGTGCCGTGGAGGAATGCAGTTTATTACAGCTCCTGATAGCTGACTCAGCCTGCTTTCTTATACAACTCAGGACCACCGACTTGGGATGTGGCACTGCCGGCAGTGGGCTGGACCACATCAGTCATCAATCAAGAAAATGCTCCCATAGACTTGCCTCTGGATAGCCTGGAGATATTTTCTCATAAGGTTCCTTCTTAGCAGATGACTCTAACTTGTGTCAAGATGACAAAACCAGCCAAGAAGTCCCATGGCTATTTTCCAGCCTCCCAGTTTTTGTTGTAGTGAGCTTTCTGAGCTCATAGAATTATTCTTTAAGTTTTTTATTAATTTTTTATTATGTGAGTTTGAGCATACCATAGTATATGTGTAGAAGGCAGAGGACAACTTGTCTGTTCTCTCCTTCTAACCAGGGTTGGTTTTTTTTTTTTTTTTTTAAATCAAATCAGGCCATTAGGCTTGACAGCAAATGCCCTTACCTGCTAAACCACCTCACTAGCTGTAGAATTTGCTTTTTGAAAAGCTTCCTTAGGGAAGCTACCAGGTTTATAAATGATCTCACCATATGGAACCAGTTTGGTAGGTGTGCCCAGAAGTCTAAAGGTTTCCACTGCAGCCGTGCTTTGCCCCTACTCCCACAGAAGGCATGTCTTCATGGCACCTTTTGTGACCTATACTGTGTTTCATCGATTGTTCATTTTTCTGCCTTCCCTGTTAGACTGTAGGCTCAACTGTTTTGTGGATTTTGTTTGTTTGTTTGTTTGTTTGTTTTGGTCTGTGTTTATATCACTGTATCTGCAACAGTAGCACAGTATCTACCATTTAGTAGGGCTCAATTAATAATGTATTAAAGGAAGGCTAGACTAGGAGGCAGAGAGGTGGCTCAGGGTTTGAGAGTGATTGCTATTCTCCCAGAGGACCCAAGTTCAGTTCCCAACAAGCACCTGTAACTTCAGTTCCAGAGCATCTGATGCCCTCTTCTGGCATCTATGGGTGCTCACAAATACCATAAATATAAATACAAATAAAACAAATCTTAGAAGAAAGGTTAGACTAGGCAGAATTTGAGAATAAACATTTATGACCTGGTAGTCCAGACCTGTCCTCCTAGCATTTAGGAGGATTGGTTGCCAGGGTTACATAGTGAGACCATCTCTTAAAAAAATAAAAATTAAGACCAGCAAGATGGCTCAGAGCTGCCTGTCACCAAGCCTGGCAACCTCAGTTTGATCCTGGGACTCACATAGTAGAAGGAGAAAAATGATTCCCACAGATCGTTCTCCAACCTCTACACTCAGCACTGTGGCACACTTGTGTGCACATGAATACACACACACACACACACATATACAATAAATTAAACAATAAAAATACCCCCCAAATTATTACAACATGAAAAAGTAAAAACAAAGATAAATAAATACAAATAGATTAGAAGATGACTGAGCAAACCTACCGAACTGAGTTTGGGCCCCCAATCCCACTGTGGATGCCTAGTGTGCGATGGTTGGTGGCCTGGAGCCAGATCTAAAGTTAGCCTAAATTAAGTGTAAGAGTAGTAGTGCACATGTCCTTCATCCAGTACTTGGGAGTTAGAGGCAGGTGGATCTCTGTGAGTTTGAGGCCAGCTGGGTCTACACAGTTAGTTTTAGACCAGCCAGGACTACATAGAGAGACTTTGCCTCAAATAAACAAATGAATGAATGAATGAATGAATGAATGAATGAATGAATGAATGAATAAATAAATAACATTCCAATTTTTTATCTAGAATAAAAGTAATATTCTTTTGCTACTATCCTTTTTTTGTTTGTGTTTGTGTTTTTTCTCTGTGAAGCTTTGGCTTGCTTGAACTCACCTTGTAGACCAGACTGGCCTCGAACTCACAATGATGTGCCTGCCTCTGCCTCTCCGAGTGCCAGTGTGCACCACCACACCTAGCTAATATCCCTTTATTTCAAATAATAATGTGTTTCCATCCATTGTCAGGCTTATTAAGGCTTATGCCAGAATTACCTAGTCTTTAAAAGAAATTATGAGCTGGAGAGAGGGCTCAGAGGTTAAGAGCACTGGCTGCTCTTCCAGAGGTCCTGAGTTCAATTCCTAGCAACCACATGATGGCTCATAACCATCTATAGTGAGATCTGGTGTCCTCTTCTGGAATGCAGGTACACATGCAGACAGACAATATAAATAATAAATCTTTTTAAAAAATAAAAGTAAAAAATAAAACAAATTATGTATGCATGTGTTGTTGTGTATCTGTGAATGTAAGTATAAGTAACCACAGAGACATCTGATCTCCTAGAGCTGAGGTTATAGGCAGTTTATATTATTATTTGAACCACATCATTTGGGTGCTAAGATTCAAACTACTAGAAAAGCAACAAGTGTTCTTTTTAAAATGTTTTTTATCTTTTTTTAATTTTTATGTGCATTGGTGTTTTGTCTGCATGTATATCTGTGTGAGGGTGTCAGATCTTGGAGTTACAGATAGTTGTGAGCTGCCATGTGGTTGCTGGGAGTTAAACCTGGGCCCTCTGGAAGAGCAGTGCTCTTAGCCACTGAGCAATCTCTCTACAACATCATCATCATCATCATCATCATCATCACTGTTTTTTCAAGACAGGGTTTCTCTTTGTAGCCCTGTCTGTCCTGGAACTCACTCTGTAGACCAGGCTGGTCTCAAACTCACAGAAATCCACCTACCTCTGCCTCCCTAGTGCTGGGATTAAAGGAGTGCACGACCACAGTCCAGCATCCCTATTATTTTTAAAATATCAATTCCTTTGGCTATGTTGGTAACATTCTGTAATCCCAACCCTTGATAGATCAAGGCCAGCTCAGCTATACAGCATGTTGATGTCAGTCTAGAATACATGAGACCCTGCCTTTTCCATCTCATGTACATATGGGTGTGTGTGTGCACATGAGTGTGCACGTCTGTGCTCCTTGCTAACATCTTGCCTACAGTGTTCAGCAGACACTGCTTCTATTTCTTTGACATGGAAATTAAGATAAAGTGAAGTGCCCTACTATTGACCATCCCAGGACAACAACCTATCCTGCTGTTAGTCTCAGTGATTTTACTCTGGAATTAGACTCAGGAATTAAAGTATCTCTGTTTGAAAAACACAATATTAGACTAGATTTGCAGTTAGTATATTAACTGGTTAGTATATTAACTGGTGTGCTAACTTCGAACCTAGCTCATTTTTCTCTTTTTCTCTCTCCATACAGATTGATAGAGCTACATTCTCCTGATAGCAGAAACACCTTGATCCTACGCTGCAAGGATACGGCCACAGCACACTCCTGGTTCGTAGCTATCCACACCAACATAATGGCTCTCCTCCCACAGGTACTGGCTGAACTCAATGCCATGCTTGGTGCAACCAGTACAGCGGGAGGCAGCAAGGAAGTCAAGCATATTGCCTGGCTGGCAGAACAGGTAGGTGGGAGGCAGAGCGAGGGTTTATGTTCGTCCCTCAGAGGTAGAGTGCTTCCCTACCTTGAATATGGCGTGTAGTTAGATTATTTATATCTGTCTACATATTCAGTCTCTTTGTGTGATAGTGTGAGTGAGAGAGCGTGTGTGTGTGTGTGTGTGTGTGTGTGTGTGTGTGTGTGTGTGTGTAAGAGGCAGTGTCTCATTATGAAGACTGGGCTAGCCTTGAACTCACAGAAATCTCTTCTGTGAGCCCTCTGCCTCTCCAGGGCTGGGATCATAGGTGTGCGCCACCATGCCTGTTGAGAGGTACGTCTATAGATTAGATAGCACTCAGCTTCTGGATATTCACATTGCAGTTCTTCTGTTTGTCTTTTGTTTTTCCTCTCTCACTTCCTTTCTACCATTTAGCTACTGGTTTCTAATCTTCACCCCCAGCAGCAGAATTAACCTTCATGGTGTCATCACACTATAACTAAACAAAGTTTCCTGTTACCATCTCTCTCTCTCTCTTTTTAAGATTTTATTTATTTGTTTGTTTGTTTGTTTGTTTGTTTATTATGCAGTGTTCTGCCTGCATACCAGCAGAAGGCATCAGATCTCATTATAGATGGTTGTGAGCCACCATGTGGGTGCTGGGAATTGAACTCAGTGATGTCTGGAAGAGCAGTCTGTGCTCTTAACCTCTGAGCCATCTCTCCAGCCCCCATCTCTCTCTTTTTAAAACAACTTCTTTATTTACAATATCTATTTTTATTTTATGTGCATTGTCATTTTGCTCGCATGGATGAGGGAGTAGATCCCTGTAACAGGAGTTACAGGTAGTTGTGAGCTGTCATGTGGGTACTGGGAATTGAACCTGGATCCAGTATTCTTAAACTGCTGAACCATCTGTCTAGCCCTTTTTTTTCCGTTTTGTTTTTGTTTTTGTTTGGTTTTTCAAGACAGGGTTTTGAGTCCCGGCCATCCTGCAACTAACTCTATAATTAGGCTGGCCTCAGACACACAGAGATCTACCTGCTTCTGCCTCCCAAGTGCTGGGGATTAAAGGCATGCGCCACCCACACCAGGCTACCATCTCTTTCTCTAAACAGCTTTCCTGTGCTTTTTGTGATTTAAGACTAGGGTCAAGGGACTGGAGAGATGTCTCAGTGGTTAAGAGTGTTTTCTGTACAATCATGAAAGCCAGATGCAGATACCAGCACTGACACAACAAGCTAGGTAAAATAAACGCCTGTAACTACTGTTCCAAGAAATGTAACACCTTTCCTGGACTCCATGCACCACCTACACGTACACACAAATTAATACAATAAACAAATCTTTAAATTAGAGTGTGGGTCTGTGTTAGCAACACTATGTAACATGCTTTGACTCTGCTGTACTAGCAAGCAGTCTCAGACATCATGAGAATAAATGGACATGACTACATTTTAGTAAAATTTGAAGGGTGAATTTGACTCAGAGGTCATAGTTTTTTCACTCTTTCTGTAGACTATTGGCATTGTTCCTAGGGACAACAGTCTCTAGTTTATCTCCCTGCACTAGAACTTAAAATATACTTAAAATATAGGGTTGGAGATAAAACTTCATGGTAGAGGACATGTCTGATTCATACAAGGGCCCAGGTTTAGTCCCCAATACAAGAGGAAGAAAATACACAAAATATTTTACAAGCCATTAAACAAGATTCAGTTTAGTCTATAACTGAAAGATAAAAAGAAACAAAAAAGCCTAAGTGGATTCTGAATGGGGGTAAAGGGAGAACTGTTTAGACCCCAGGTTTAACACAATAGGGAAAAAGTTCACACAAAATATCAAATTATATCCCTCATTGTCATGTGGGACAGGGGTAGAAAACACTGAGCTTGGGGGTTCAGAGGTGAGTGGTCAAGTGCTGCCCCTGTCTTTCCCTGGAGGATTTAAATCTTTAAAACTTTTTATGTCTGAGTCCTAGATCACCTATGCATGCAAACGGTTAAGGAAGAGTTTATGCAGGAAAGCATCTCTAGGTATCTCTTCTTTTGTTTCTGTTTTGTTCTAAGTTTTCTAGGTCTAGTCTTCTGTCCTCTGCTCCATCAGAGTTTTAATTATTTTCTCAAGTTGAAGATGATTTTGTTTGTCTAGAAATGGTGTTTCCACCAAAGTTCTGATTTGGTAGATTTCTGGTTAGGCTTGGCAATCTTGCTTGGTAGTTCCCCAGAGAATTATGCCACAGGACCAATTTTAGGAGGAGGAAGAGGAGGCGAAATATAATCAGCATCTAAAATTGGTCCTGTGCCATAACTCCCTTTGTTGGATTAATCAACATCATTTCTAAACAACTTGAGGAACTAATTAGAACTCTGCTTGATGTGTGAATAAGTAGTAGGTGATTGTGTAGTAATATTATTTGGGGGATCTGCTAAACCTCCTCTTGCTTCTAAATATCTTTTTGGGGTTTCTACCCAGTTTAGACCATTTAGTTTCCAAAGAAAAAGACACAAGGACCTCTTAAATTTATAATAAGCTTTAAAGCACAATAACTGGGCAGATATCAACCCTCTAAGCTATTTTGCTATTTCCCAGCTACACACCCCTAATTACTTGCCATAATTATTCCTGCCTGGGCTGTTTCTGTTCCATCAGGCTGGCCCTCATGGCCATGTGTTCATGGTCTATACTGCCCCATGACCACTTCCTTCTCTCTGGCTTCCTCTCCTGCCTTTTTCTCTTCTGCCCACTTACAGACTTCTAGATAGTTTTATTAACCAATCAACTTTAAGTTGGGGAGCAAGGTTTACATAACCTCACTTGGTATATGTGAGAATTTACTGGACTGAAACCAGATCTTGTGGACTAGCATCCAGCATTTAAATACATGGTACCAGACCAACCCTCAACATGGCTATTTTCCTAGATAACTGAGCTTCATGTAGCTAAACGTGTATATTTGAAGCAAAAACATGTACTTCCTAAATATAATGGAGAACTCTTGCATTTGTATTCTCGAAAATACAGTGTAAGGCCAGGAGCATAGTTCAACATTATAGCTATTGCCTAGAATGAGGCCCTGTGTTCAGAATATCAGAAAGACAAACTGCATCCTAGTTAACATTTACTTATTATTGCACATATGTTTGATGTATGTGTAAGCATAGGCTTGTGTATTTCACTGTTAAGGTGTGGAGGGGTCAGAGGAAAACTTCTAGGAGTCAGTTTTTTTTTTTTCTGTCTACCCTGGACCCCAAGGGTCAAACTCAGGTTGTCGGCTTATATGGTAAGCACTTTTTTTTTTCTTCTTTTGCACTTTTTAAGTGATGAGCCATCTTATTGATCCATGGTCAACATTTTGAAAAAAATAGGCTGTAATTTACTATAACATACAGAGTTGTGTTATTTTGGAATGTATTGTTATAAAATGTTTACGATACTAATTAATACACAGTTTGTGTCTTAGATTGCAATGCACACTGTTTTTAACTGTAGGTTGGATTTTTTGTTTTGTTTTGTTTTTGTTTTTTGAGGCAAGGCCTCACTATATAGCTTAGGCCCCACTAGAATTCTTAAAGATCTACCTGCCTCTGCCTCCTAAGTGCTGAGATTATAGGCATGCACCACATAACACCTGGCTTCCTTAATGTAGATTTTAATCAGAACTTTGCTGTATAGATTTTACAGAAGACATGAGTTTCTATCCTGTTCTTAAAAGATATCATATATTTGACATATGGGAACTTTTATCATTTTGAGCATAACAGTGTATATTAATTAGAATTGGTGATGCTCTATGTTATGGAATGGAGTACAATTGTCATGTCACTAGATAACACCTATGACATTTTAGGAGTGAGCTTTTCAGATACACCTCACTTCACATCTGCTGACCTATGGAAATAACCTCATGGGGATGATCCTGTATCACAAGTCTATTAGTGGGAAAGCAAAATGGTGACCTCCGGTGTTAGGCCAGTGCCCAAGTCACTTCTGCAAACAGCTCATCAGTTTGTTACTGTTGATGGGCTTTTGGTTTTTCGAGACAGGGTTTCTTTGTGTAACCCTGGCTGTCCTGGAACTCACTCTGTAGACCAGGCTGGCCTCAAGCTCAGAGATCCACCTGTCTCTGCCTCCCAAGTGCTGGGATTAAATGCATGTGCCACCACTGCCTGGTGCTCATCATTTTTATAGTTAGCTCTGATTTTGGATCTCACCATTGTAACAGGCAAAACTAGATGGTGGAAGACAGCAATGGAGGCCTATTCTCATGGCTGTGACCGAGAAGGATTTGCTGCTTTATGATTGTATGCCATGGACAAGGGATGCATGGGCATCGCCATGTCATAGCTACCCTCTTGTGGCCACAAGGTAAGACAAAAAGAAAAAAATACTCTTAAGTCTATTAAAGAACCATAAAGTGAATTCTACTACCTTTGATGCCTAAAATAGCATTTAAGAAGCTAATGTAGACAGAAGGTATTTAAGAAGCTAATGTAGACAGAAGTTTTTTTTTTTTTTCCTCCCCAATTTATTGACCAGGCACTCATGGTATTTGTGTGTGTGTCTGCTTTTAAATTATTGAAGACTTGCTTAGTCATGGAGATAATAGGGGATTTTGGGGTTTTAGGGTGGTTTTGTTTTGTTTTTATTATTGACTGTGACTGAAAAACCACTGAAATTGTAGCAGCCTTTTGAGTAAGTTATGACATCATTTAAACCAGAATGTGGTATAGTGGATAAACTTCACTCAACTTAGCCAAAATATCTTTGCAGTACTCTTTGCAATAAAAAAACACATAGCAATAAACATGGTTTTGTCCTGAAGCCACAGAATGTTACTTCCGCATGTCACAGAAGTAGGTATTTGGGAGGTAGAGAAATGTAGAGTTGTATAAGAATAACTTTCATTCACCAGATGTAATTGTCATCTTCAAGGCTTCCATCTGCTAACCTTTGCCTAGTCCTGGACGCTTCTAGCCTCTGTACAATCTAATCTAGGCCTAGAATGTTTTTAGCCTCTTAGACTTACTACTGAATAAGCATACCCTTCCTAGCTCTTTCTGAACTCTGGCTGGCTGATGCAACTCAGCTGTTCTGGCTCAAATTCCTCTCCAACCTGACTTATTCAAACTGGCTTCTCTCAGCTTCTGACTGAATTGTTCTGCTTGGCTTCAAACTAACTCTAGCAATCTGTTCTAATCTTCTGGCTTCTTCCCATTCTCTGGCTTGTTCTGTCTTCACCTAAGCCTAGCTTGTTCTCTCTTCAACATGTCTCTAAAACTCTCCCAGTAAAACTGTCTTCTCTCTCTATGGTACCCCTGTCTCACTTCTACTGTACTGCTCTTAAGTAGCTTCTTTCCTGTCTGTTCTTGTGAGAGTTGTGGGTATTCTATTCTTAGACTTCTGTCAAATCTTTCTCTGATTGGTCACTTTGTCTGCCCCTCAATTAGACTTTCAAACATGACTGGCTGCTTCCTTTTACAAATTAACTTTACCTTTGTTGTTTTAGATTAAAAGTGTGTACTATTCTAGCCAGAGGGATTAAAGGTGTGTCATACCAGTCAGATCACAATAACCTACACTTTAGGTGTGATCCCTTGCCAGAGTAGTCATGTTGCCGGATTAAAATTCCTCTACAAATTTTGGGTGTCTTAAGAGATAACAACTACAACTAAAAACATATTCAGATTTAGTTTTACTTGGATTTTAAAGAGTCAGCAACTGAAAAACCCCACAAGCTGTGCTTTCGGGAATCGTTCAGAAGTTTCTTTCAATGCAGTAAACCAGAACCCAAAAGAAGTCATGGTTCTCTCCTGGGCATGAAGCTGCCATTTGCCTTTGACAGAAAGAACAAGTGGAAGATAATCTGGTGGTGTTACTAAAGGGAGGTGAGAGACACTCAGAAACATACTTGGTAGCTAAAGAGGAAAGTGATAGTGCCATCTCCATATAGAACACTGCATGTTTCCTGTTTTGAACAACAACAACAGAAAGTTATATTTTGTGACAGGCTTTCACGATGTAGGCTTAGCTGGCCTAAAACTCAGTATGTGGCATGGCTAGCAATGAAATTATAGAAATCCACCTGCCTTCCAAATGCTGGGAGTAAAGGTGTATTCTCCACATGCAGCGTGGTATCATTCTTTTCATGAAAACAGAGTTTAAAATTGTCATATAGATTTCCTGGAGCTTCTCTAATTCAGAGCTGGAGCTCCTCAGTTACCAAATAGAGCAAAAGCATCTCCTGGCCTTCAGAACTAGGATGGTGTGCTCTCCTTAATTCTACCCTACCTGGAGGGAGGAAGCGTCTTGTGGAAGACTAAGTTTAAGCATCTGGTTCCACATCCTCACTGAAGTTACCTTGACATAAAAAACTATGACATCTTAGAACATCCCACAGTGCTTGTGCACAGTGCCCCTCACAAAACCTGAGCTTGGGCAGTGATGGCGCATACCTTTAGCCCCAGCACTCAGGAAGCAGAGGCAGGCAGATCTCTGAGTTTGAGACCAGCCTAGTCTACAGAGCAAGTTTCAGGATAGTCAGAGTTACACAGAGAAGCCCTGTCTCAAAAGTCAAACAAGGAAACAAACAAAACAAAACCTGAGCTACTGTCGCTTATTCTCCTTACTCTGTCTCACATGGACTAAGAGCAGGACAGGAATCCTACAAGGATGTTTCCACAGATAAATGAGACCAGTTAACATGCATTCCAAAGACATAGAGCACTCTAAATAAGCCTTTGTTCTATAGTCTAGATATTACAGTCATCTCATAAACAAGCAATTTCTGTCCATTGGATGACTACTTTAGTAGTCAAGTAAATAGGGCAGTTGTATATTTAAGGAGTAGGTCTGCTCAGAGCCTTCTTAGGTATGGCACCAAAAACACATACAAAGCCAAGCATGGCAGCACATACCTGTAATCCCAGCACTTGAGAAATAGAGGCAGTAAAACGAAGGTTGGGCTGTGCTACATGAGAGCCTGTGAAAAGAAAGAAGAAGAAAGAAAAAAAGGAAGAAAAGAAGCCACATGAGAATAAAAGAGTAAGACGTAGTGTTTGTAGTTGAAATAGCATCATCAAGAAAATGAAGCCTGAGGGGGCTGGGAGCCAACTCAGTTGGTGAATTACTTGTTGTATAAGCATAGAGACCCGAGTTCAGATACCCAGAACCCCTGCAAAAAGCCAGGTGTAGCTGTAATCCCAGTCCTGATTACAGAGACAGGCAGATCCCTAGAGCTCACTACCTGCTCACTAGTGGAATCCGTGAGCTCCAGGTCCAGGAAAAGACTCTCTCAAAAACTAATGTGAAGTCACCATACTGACCTAGCCTCACACATGTACAAACGTGTGCATACATGTTCTTTTAAGTGAATAGACAGTGAAAAACATAACAGAAACACATAGGAAAGGAAAAGAAAGATCTTGATTATCTGCAAAACTAAGTAATCCCTGATAAATTTAGAATTAATTATGCTCCAAACTCCAAGATCAAGTAACATTGTTTGATTGGTGTAAATTAACAGGAGCTAAAGTTTATGTTGGATTACACATTTAGATTCTTAAAATCAGCTCTCTCTCTCTCTCTCTCTCTCTCTCTCTCTCTCTCTCATGTCTGTGTGTGTGTTTTCTCTCAGTACATTACATTTTTGGCCAAGAAGGAATTAAGTAATGCCTGGAGGGGGTGTTGAAGGACATTTTTATTTTAGATCTTTCCTAAGATCAAAGCTGGGTACACAACACAGGTAGAAAAATGTTAATGTCCTAGTTGCTGTGGATTTTGCAGTCTTTTCTTATAAGCTTTTGACTAGGAGAGACAGAGCCCAAGGATAACATGGCTACTGTTCCATGTGGACAGTTGAGTGGTATTGAGCTTGTGGGACTAATATGGCCAAAACTGCTAAAGCTCATCTTTGCATGAGCTCATCTGGCCCCCCACAAAAGTGGGGGTGGGATATTTGGCAGTGTGTTCTAACCAATGGCTGCTCCCCAAGTCCAGCAGCTGTTTCAAATTAGATCCCCTCTGCCAGATATTTCAAAATTAAATCTAGAAGGAAAATATCCTCCTAGACATGATACTTTGTAATGTCTGACATGGGATTAGCAATCAAACTGAATGTGGTACTTTCCTCTGTATTTTGTCTTACTTGAGTCTTATGTAGAGTAACTTTAAAACTTAACTCTTTGTGAGCTAGCTCATGTTCCCTTAGCATGTAGGTTCTACAGGAGTCAGTTTAGTTACAAGGTTCTCAGGTAATTCCATAGCAAGTCTGTAAGTTCAAATGTATCTCATAATAATATTAAAATGTTATTTGTGGTTTTTACTGTTGGGACAGTTACTTGGGGGTAAGTTAAAATGTTGATACTTTTACATGTTTCAGGGCAACTGGTAACTTTAAATTTTCTTTATTGAAGTAGTAAAAACTCAGTATGGAGTACACATTGCTCAGTTGGTGAGGTTCTTGTTTCAAGCATGTGTGAGTTCTGATCCCAGCACCCAGGCAGAAAGTCAGGCATCCTACACATGTGCCTGTATACCTCAATGCTAGAGGAGGCTGAGACAGGAGGATTCCTGGGACTTTTTGGCCAGCAGCCTAACTCCAGATTCAGTAAGAGACCCTGTCTCAAGGAAATAAGGTCACAGAACAGGCCATCATAGAACAGACGCCTGATGTCCTTCCACATAAGTACAGGTGTTCATAACCCACATACGCCATATTTACAGCATGAATTATCAGTTTTATTTCATCTTAACCTTTGAGTATTCATCTTTTTAACATTCTTCATGATGAAATAAGCTGAGAAAATACTTGTGCATCATCCTGAAGTATGATCTGCTGTTACATGCTTCAAAGAAAAAGACCTGTGTCGTTGATCTCTGAGCTGAGCTCTAGCTGCTCCTCATGACCCACCAGTTTCCACTTGGAGAGGGGCTGATTAAAAAGCCACCATGCTCAGATCTGTGTTTGATAGGAGTCTTCTCAAAAAATAACCAAAGTGATCTGTCACCTAAGGAAAATACTGGTGCTAATTGTTGCCTGTGATAAAATTCTACTTAGCAATGAAAATTAAAATTTTGGATCAAGTTTGGATGGTGCATATGTGGAAAACCATGTGCATTTTAGATTTTTTGTGATGTTCATTTTATTTCACATAAAGTTCATCCATGTGGTAGTTGATCATAAGACTTCCTCTTCCTAGTCCTGAATGGAACATGTCATTGTTGGGGTTTTTTTTTTTTTGTTTGTTTGTTTGTATTGTTTTTGTGTGGTATCTTGTTTTGTTTTGAGAGAAGGTCACTCTTTGTACCCCAGGCTGACCTAAAACTTAGAATCCTCCTGTCTCAGTCACTCAGGTGCTGGGATTACAGGCATATGCCACCAAATTTGGATGATTATTTTTTCGTATTCTTTCGGGGGAGGGTTGTTTTTATTTTTTTTCTTGATATGAATGTTTGGCCTCCATGCCTGTCTATGTACCATGTCTGGTGCTTGTAGGGGCCAGAAGAGGGTATTAAAGACATCTCTTTTCCTGTTGTAGGTCTTTCCTTTATGAAGACAGTAAGTAGTATTATGCCTGCTGTGACACCAGAGATTATGTATTCTATGGGATTAAAGGATAGTATCTGCTTCAAAATACCATAATTTGGCTTTGAAATGCATTCATCTAAAACCTGCTGAAGCTTTTTATAAGTTTCTGCTTACCAATGAGCATAAACTCCTGGCATCTTTCTCCAGTAATGCAGTAATTACCTTAGCTCTCTGTCTATTTGTGGTCCTAGGTTGGTTCATTCAGGTTCTGGATGCCGGTCACCCTCCCTTGGATCTGACCTGACCTTTGCTACCAGGACGGGCTCACGGCAGGGCATTGAGATGCACCTCTTCAGGGTTGAAACACATCGGGATTTGTCGACCTGGACCAGAATACTTGTTCAGGGTTGTCATGCTGCAGCTGAGCTGATCAAGGAAGTCTCCCTAGGTAGAGATACTTTTGTTTGACCTTTTGTTTCTCTCTCGCTCTCTCTCTCTTGCTCTCTCTTTCTCTCGCTGTTTGTGTAGCCTGGCCTGGCCTGGAACTCAGTATGTAGCAAGGATGAGAGAATGATTTTGAACCCTTGATCCTCCTGCCTCCACTTCCTTAGTGCTGTGATTACAAATATACACTATCATTTCTGGCCCTGACCTTAGATTTCTGACAGTAATTATTAGTTTTTTCAAGATTTATTTTTATTGATGTGTGTGCGCATGTGTTTGTGTGTTCGTGCCATGTGTGTAGGTATTCCTAGAGATCAGAAAAGGGCAACAAAAGAGACAGGATTTGCTTTTGTGGGTGCTAGGAATCAAACTGGAGATGTTTAGAAGAGCGAAATATATGCCTTTAAAAGTTAAACCATCTCTCTTGCCCTCTAACAGTAACTAAGTAAAACTGCTCAGCTCTAAAGTAAAACTGTTGTTGTGTGTGCCAAGTATAAACTGTTAAAACATGGTAGCTGAAGGGGTGATGGCCGAAAGAAATCTGGGATCTGTCTCACCACCAAAGCTTTCCCATGCCTGCCACATGGCATTAAGCCCCATACTGCCACGTGGCTTTTTTACTGTCTATCATTTTAATCTACATTTAATAGTGTAAGAATTCAGGCAGTAAAAATTAGATGTACTGACCATAGTTAAGAAGATTTGGTAGCTAATGTATGGCTAGACACCCTTAAATACAAGCCAAGCATCTGACAGTATTCTAGCTACAGAAAATAAAGTGTTTGGAACAGGAAGTTTCTCTTCGGAAGTGAATGTTCTGTTCAACTCTCAGGAGTTGGTTGCCGGTTCCGCTATGGAGTCTCCCTCTAGTGGCTGGTCCCAGCTGGTTGTCGTGTTCCACTGTGGAAGTGCCAAACTTGGTGTTGTCTCACATACACTCTGTAAACATACAGGTATTCCAGTTTGACTTTCAGTTTCTCAAAAACGAGGCTCAGTGTGGCTGGGACTTGAATTTCAGTTCTTATATATAGCCAGTGCCTTAAGCCCCTCCTTCCCTCTCCAGATGACTCATACTCATGATCCGATTAAATGCCTGAAGAACAGACAATATCCCCTTCATTCATTAAATCAGCAAATATTTACTGAGTGCGCTAGTATTTACCAAGAGCTAGGCTTTATAATGAGAGAGATAAAAGTAAATAAGACCCATTTCCTGTCCTTGACCAAAGAGCTGTGGGAAGAGTCCAGTGTCCTGTTGTTCTCTGTAATTAGCTTGTTGATTAGACTTGATAGGCCTGTCTCACACCACTGACCAGGGATGCAACCCCAGCCTTTCCCTGACACAGTTCTAGGGACCTACTCCCTTCAAAGTTGCCCTGCAATGCTCAAAAAAACCTGAGTCATTCTCTCTCTCTCTCTCTCTCTCTCTCTCTCTCTCTCTTTCTCTCTTTCTCTCTTTCTCACTCTCTGTCATCTCTCTGTCGCTCTCTCCTTTCCCCCTTCCTCTCCCTCTTGTTCTGTTTCTGTCTCCTGTTCTGCTCTAAGGTCAAGTCAAAAAACTCTCCATAAACACTGACGCTCCCTAAACTACAAGTTAACAAAGTAACTGCTCCCAGAGTAGTAGAAGGAGGATTTGTGGTGTCAAATATCTTTATCATTAGGTCTCTGCCATTTTAATAACGCCAGTCTTTGATTTTAAGAAATATAGAGTAGGAATGGGAAAGTGGAGCTCAGTAGGACCACGTAGCCACCTGGGATTCAATCTTCGGCATTGCCAAAATAATAAATAAAAAGACATGGGCTGGGAAGATGAAGACCCATGTTTAATTCCCAGAACCCATGTAGAAATCAGCTGTGCTGGCTCGTGTGTGGTTCCAGTGCCAGGAAGGTAAAGACAAGGATCCTTAGGACTCACTGGCCAGCCGTCTAGCCTATGTGGTGAGCCCAGACCAACAAGAGGCCTTGTTTCCAAAATATAAGGTGGATAGCACCTGGGGAGGAACAGTTCCCAAGGTCTTTCCTCTCTCTGCACACATGCTGCTGTGCGTGCACCACACACTCACTCAGACAAAAGGTAAAAATGGGTAATAACATGGCTACATTCATTTCTGTGTAATATTGACTGACCCCTGGCTTTAGCATGTTACTTCTAGTGTGTCTTTCATTCAGTATGCCCTATGATGTGTAAAAGCCAATGTCCCTCCACTTATGAGTTTAAGACATAGTAACTAGAGCAGTGGAAGGAAAACCAGATTTGTGGGGATGGTGAGTGTGTTAAAGGGAAGGATGGTGATTATATCCACTGTCCTGGATTAGACTGGAGTTAGCAGTGCCCACCAAAACTAATTTTTCATTTTTACCTCCCATACAAAATAATAGCTTTCATTATGACTTTTAATTTTTTAATTTTATTATGAGTGTTTTGCCTACATGTATGTATGTGCACCACAGGGATGCAGTGTCATGGAAGCCAGAAGAGGGTGTTGAATCACCTAGAACAAGAGTCACAGACTCTAGTAAGCTGCCATATTGGTCCTGGGATTGAAACAAGAATAGCCACTGCTCTTAATTCAGCCATCTCCCCAGCCATTCATTATGACATTTTCATACACATATATCATTATGTTTTGCTCATATTCATTCCCTTCACCCTCCCTTGTCCCTGTACTGTTTCTCTTCTCTCCCCGAATATTACCTGTCCTACTTAGCATTACTATTGCTGTGATGAAACACTGTGACCAAAATCAGCTGGAGAAGAAAGGATGTATTTCACTCACACTTCTGTAACAGCTTATCATTGAGACCAGTGAAGGCAGGAACTCAAGCAGATCAGGAACCTGGAGGCAGGAGCTGTTGCAGAAACCACGGAGGGTGCTGCTTATGGCTTGCTCCCATGCCTTGCTCAGCCTGCTTTTTTATAGAACCTAGAACCACCAGCCCAGGGATGGTACCACCCACTTAGGGCTGGGCCCTCTTCCATCAATCACTAATTACGAAAATGCCCTGTATGCTTACCTAGGCTTAACCTTATGAAGACATTTTCTCAGTTGAGGCTTCTTCCTCTCTGATGACTCTTGACTTGTGTCAAGTTGACATAAAACTAGCCAACATAGTCACCCTTCTGGATATATAATTTGGTTGTTTTGTTGTTGTTGTTTATTTGGTTTTGGTTTGGTTTATTGCCTTTTTTTTTTTTTTTTTTTTTTTCCCCAAGATAAGGTTTCTCTGGCTGTCCTGGACTTTGTAGACCGGCCTGGCCTTGAACTCAGAGATGCACCTGCCTCTGCCTCCCTAAGTGCTGGGATTACAGGCACGTAATCATTTTTAAAATAATTGTTTGTGTTGGCTGTGTGTATGCACAAGTTTATGTGTCTGTAGAGGTCAGAGGTCACCCTCAGGGGCCACCACGTTAATTTATTTTTTGTTACATTTATGTCCTGTGTGTGACATGTATAGGGGTCACATGCAGGAGCTGGTTTTCTCCTTCAGGAGTCCCAGGTTTCCAGTGCAAGTCCTTAGGGCTTAGCAGCAAATCCTTTTACATGCTGAGACATCTTGATGGTTCACATTGATTTTCAGACAGGACCTGTCACTGCATTAGGCTATGCTGGCTATGCATTAGGCTATTAGGCTAAACCCTAAGAATCTGCCCATCTCCACCCCCCCGGCACTAAGATTACAAAATGCACCACCACACCTGCCTTTTTGGGGGAGGGGGTTGTTTTTTGTTTTTGTTTTCAAGACAGTGTTTCTCTGTGTAGACCAGGCTATCCTGAAAACTAGCTCTGTTAGACCAGGCTGGTCTTGGATTCAGTGATCCGCCTGCCTGTTTCTCCCAAGTGCTGGGATTAAAGGCATGTGACACTACCGACCAGCCCACACCTGACATTTTATGTGGGAGCTAGGGATGTAACTCAGGTTCCTGTGCTTAGCCAGCTCCCTGGCCCCACACTGTCTTTTTCTTTCCTTCTTTCTTTTCTTAGTTTCTTTCTTTTCTTAGTTTCTTTCTTTTCTTTCCTTCTTTCCTTCTTTCTTTCTTTCTTTCTTTCTTTCTTTCTTTCTTTCTTTCTTTCTTTCCTTCCTTCCTTCCTTCCTTCCTTCCTTCCTTCCTTTCTTTCTTTCCTTCTTTTTCTTTCATTACTGAAATGTATTTCATTTTGGTTTTTGAGAAGCTTTTTATAGCCAGTGATGGCAAGGAACTTTTCTGATTGTTCTCCCTCTGCCTCCCAAGGACTGGGATTATAAGCATATAGTATCACAGCCTCTGGAACTAAATATTAAAAATGCATGAAGAGGGGCTATAGAGATGGCTCAGAGGTTAAGAGCACTGGCTGCTCTTCCAGAGGTCCTTAGTTCAATTCCCAGAAACCACATGGTGGCTCGCAACCATCTATAATGAGATCTGGTGCTCTCTTCTGCCATGTAGGTGTATATGTAGACAAATCATTGTACACATAATAAATAAATCTTTTAAAAAAATGCATCTGGCACGTGTGTCTGCCTGCAAGAGCCAAAGGGAGGAAGGGCTTCTTTTCCAGTCAAGCTTTTTTTTTTTTTTTTTTAATTGTGTTAGGCCATTTGCTCCCCAGGGAAAAGCCGTACCAGAAGCACTTAAGGTTAGTCTTCCATGAAACACAAGAGGCCAGAGCAGAAATCTAAGTTCCTGTAAAGGAAAACTGGGGAAATAGACACAGGATAGAAAAGCAAAGTGCTTAATATAATTCAGTTGGACTTAGCAACTTGGAGGTAATCAGTGTCCTTGGAGACAGAGATATTTAATATTGTGATGACAGAAGTAGATTGTGAAGGTCGAGGGGTGATGAGACAGTAAAACAAACACAGTGTGGATAGTTCTTTCAAGAAGTGTGCTGTGGACAGGAGAAGAGAAAGTGTTATGAAAGAGTTGAACATTTGTTTAAAGGTTGATAGTGGCGGAAGGTATTCTCAAAGAATGTTTGCCTCCTATGCATGAGGACCTGGGTTCAATCCCTAGCACCACATAGGCCAGATACGATGGTGTGTGACTAATTCCAGCATGTTCCAGTTTCCTTTCTATTGCTGTGATAAAGCACCCTGACCAAAAGCAACTTTGGGGAAGAAAGGACTTATTTGGCTATACTTTCAAGTCACAGTCCATCACTGAGAGAAGTCAGGACAGGAGCCCAAGGCAAGAACAATAGAACACTGCTTACTGGCTTGCCAACAGGTTCATGCTCACCTGGCTTTCTTATGCAGTCTGGACTCTCCCACATCGATCATCAATTTTGTCCCTCACAGACATGGTCACAGGCCAATCTGATCTG
Organism: Psammomys obesus; assembly: GCF_907164565.1. Taxonomy (NCBI): domain Eukaryota; kingdom Metazoa; phylum Chordata; class Mammalia; order Rodentia; family Muridae; genus Psammomys; species Psammomys obesus. Next base: position 23,329,681 of record NW_026596034.1, read on the forward strand.
GACAGTCTCTTAACTGAGACTCCCTCAGATGGCTCTAGACTATGTCAGATTGACAGCTGAGAGGTGGACACAGGTGAACCGAAGTTCAAGATCATTCTTTACTGCACAGGCCAGCCTGTGCTACATGGAGACTCTAAAATAAAATAAGGGGCTGGACAGATGGCTCAGTGGTTAAGAGCACTGGCTTCTCTTTCAAAGAGATAGATTTGACTCCCAGCCCCCACGTGGAGGCCCACAACTATCTGTAATTCCAGACCCAGGGGATCCAATATCATCTTCTAGGCAATAGGTATACACATGGTATACAAACATAAATGCAGACAAAACGTTCATCCACATAAAAATAAATAAAACTGTATATACGTGTATATGTATATATATGTATACACATATATATGGCATACCTATGTATACATATATATGGCAGCCAGGCATGGTAGACACACCTTTAGTCCCAGCACTCTGGGAGGCAGAGGCAAGCAGATGTCTGTGTTTTCAAGGCCAGCCTGGTCTACAAATCGAGTCCAGGACAGCCAGGGCTACAACAGAGAAACCCTGTCTCAATAAACAAAATATAATAAAAAAATAAAATAGGGCTAGATGGTTCACTGTGTGTGAGAGCCCCTGACAATCTGAATTCAATCCCAGTGTTCACTTGGTAGAGCAAGAGAATCTTCTGGGTTTTCAAGGCTGATTAACCATATACAAGACTGTTTTTCAAAGTACCTCTTTTTCACATGTTTGCTTTCCTTTCCTTCCCTCCTGAGGCAACACAGTTCAAAGTAGAACATGTGAGAAATCTCAGGGTCTAGGAATGTAACTCAGTGTTTGCCTACATTTGAGAGGAATTGTGGGGTTGATAGCTTCCCTTTCCTGGCTGTAACTCTCTGGCCATCATTCACTGCCAGTTCCTCTCCTGCCTGCATGGCCCCTTCTACAGCCAGGACTGTCTTTGAACTTTTCTAGATTAGAACTGCCCATCTCCCCTTTAGACCTCAATCCCTTTACTACAGACTGCTTTTGAGATGTTAGGACTATACTCTGGGTACCTTGATTAGGGTGTGGCTGTCACCCCCACCTCACCCTCAGCCCTTCATTTAGGGATAGTGCATGGATACTTCTGGAGGAAGCTGATTTCTTCCATGATTAGTCCTTACCCACTGAATTCCTTCTCTGACAATGAGACACACCAATATTAATCTGTTTTTCTTTTTCCTAGTTTGCTAAACATTAATTAAATTTTTTTTTTGCATATTCAGTGAGAGGATGTTGGTTACATGTGATGGCCTGCTTCAAGAGCCATTCCTGTTAAAAGGGAGAAGCAAAGCTCAGCTCTGATCTTGAGGTGTCACTCTGGCTCAAGCTAGCCTTATATTGTTGATTCTCCAACCTCAGCATGCTTAACTAAGTGCTGAGACTGTACTCAGTGATAACAGTTTCTGTTTCTGTCAATTCAGATGTATTTTTATTTGGTGAGCTTTTAAGTTTTTATTGCATTAGTTCCTGAGAGTGTGTGTGCATGTGTTGCATGCAGAGGTCAGAGGACAATTTTTGAGTCTGTCCTCTCCCTTCCACTATGTGGGTCCAGGGATAGAACAAGCTTGGCAGCAAGCACTATTTACCTACTTAGTCATCTTGCAGCTCGTGTGCGCGTGTGCCTGTGTGTTGGGGGGGGGGTGTTTTGTTCTTTTTTCTGTAGCATTGGGGATTAAACCTAGGGCCTCATTCCTGCTCGGTGATCAAGCACTCTACACTAGGCTGCGTCCTCAGCCTCAGATGTATCCTGGAAAGCAGCAACCTCATGACTCTAGCTGAGCATAAGCTTTTGATTGACACTATCTCCTTCCCCGATACCAACCAAAGCATGTTACAACCCTGAAGGATATCTCTGCTGTTGCTCCATCCTTCCTGCCCAGGCTCTATGGACCAGGCTGGCCTTGAACTCAGAGATCCACATGCCTCTGCCTTCCCAGTGCTGGGATCAAAGGCATGCACCACCACCACCTAGCTAGTTTTATCCTTTTCTTTAGGGTCTATCTGAATCCTAAAAACCTTTTCCTGACTTTAGGTTTAGCTCAGTTTTGAGTGTAATTTTGTTTTATACATTCTACCTTATACAGTTAGGGACTTTTAAAGTCTTTGAGAGTGAAGAATGCCCCTTTGCCTCTGCCTCATTGCATATAGCTGATATCCAGTTGAGCATAGTCAGAGTAAAGGAGAGTTAGACTGTACCCTGCCACATCTCAGTCAAGATGCTGACTTGGGCCAAAGTAATCTTAGGGCCTGGAGACTGGGCTTAGTGGTTCAGAGCATGTACTAATCTTTCAAAGGACTCAAGTTTGAGTCCTAGTACCCATGTCAAGTAACTTACAACCAACTGTAACTCCAACTCCAATGGGACTTGTATCTCCTTGGATACCTGCACACACGTGCACATACCCCCACACAGATATATTCACATATAATTAAAAATAATGCCACGTGTGGTGCAACATACCATTAATTCTTGCATTCTGGAGTCAGAGATGGGTAGATCTTATAAGTTCAGGTCAGCCCGGTCTTCCATATCCAGGCTACCCAGGGCTGCCCAGGAAGATGTTGACTCAGAAAGAAAGAAAACTCAGCCTGGCTTTGTAGCCCATGCTTATAATTTCAACACTTGGGACACATAAGCAGGAAGATAAACAGGAGTACTTACTTACATACCAACCTGGGTACATTGGACCCTGTCATTTAATAAAAATAATAATAATGACAGGCCTTTAAAAAATATGTACCTGTGCCAGGCGAGGTGGCACAGGCCTGTAATCCCGGCACTTGCAGACGGATCTTTCTAAGTTCTAGGACAGCCAAGGCTACACAGAGAAGCCCTATCTGGAGGGTGGGGGGAGTACCTACTTCTTGCATTTGCATGTCATCCTTCCTTGCACAGGGGCGTGCTAATCTTCATGATTTAGTCCCGTCTTAGTTTTTGTGCCATCAAGCAAGTGCATGTTTATCTTAGGAAATTTTAAGCAGCTTAGGCCTCATATATTCTCAAGGAAAGATTGTTTTTCTTGTTTGAAACCAGAAGAATCCTTTTCTACTTGATAACTGAAATAGAATCTTGGTTATAGATGAGTTGGTTTGTTTTGTCACTGACAGGCTGCACCCTAAGTGGCCAAGAGGTAAGATTCACTGTCCACTATGAGCACGGGTTCACTATCTCCAGAGACAACGGAGGCTCCAGCAGCATATTGTACCGCTATCCCTTTGAACGACTGAAGATGTCTGCTGATGATGGCATCAGAAATCTCTATTTGGATTTTGGTGGTCCTGAGGGAGAACTGGTAAGAATGTTTCTGAAGCCAGACATGGTGGTGCATGCCTTTAATCCCAGCACTTGAGAGGCAAAGGCAGGTGGATCGCTGTGAGTTCAAGACCAGCCTGGTCTACAAAGCGAGTCCAGGACAGCCAAAGCTACACAGAGAAACCCTGTCTGGGAAAAAAAAAAAAAAAGTTTCTGAAAACTGTTTGCTTCCTTTCTTTTATGTTGCTGGGTGTTGACTTTAAGGCCTCTCTACATCCCCAGCCCTCTTGCTACTTTTTACCTCCTATGTAGAAAATTATGGCCTATCATTTGACATTCCATTAGAGCTTGGAAATTGTTTGTAAGTTTTCAGGATGGTGCTGGGATTGGGTTTTTGTTGTTTTCTTTGCCCCACATTAGACACCATTTTCAGGTCTGGAGAGATGGCTCACTAGTTAAGGGCACTGGCTGCCCTTCTGGAGGATCTGAGTTCAATTCCAAGCAACCACATGGCAGCTCACAACTGTTTGTCACTCCAGTTTCAGGGGATCTGACACACATGCAGACACAACACCAATGTACATAAAAATAAATTTAAAAAAAAGAGGGAATGGCTGGAGATATGGCTCAGAGGTTAAGAGCACTGGCTGCTCTTCCAAAGGTCCTGAGTTCAATTCCCAGCAACCACATGGTGGCTCATAACTATCATTGATGAGATCTGATGCCCTCCTCTGGGTAACTGCAGGTACCCATGCAGGCAGAATACTGTATAAATAATAATAAATAAATCTTAAAAAAAAAAAAAAAGAAACCATTTTTTTAAAGGTTTGTCTGAGGACTGGGAAGATAGTAAAGTGTTTTGCTCTGCATGTATGAGGACCTGATACATTAAAAAGCTGGATGTGTAACACACATTTGGGTTTTTTTTGTTTTGTTTTTTTTTTGTTTGTTTGTTTTTTTTCTAAGGCCTATTTATGTATGTATTTATTTATTTACTTATTTATTATATATAGGGTGTTCTGCCTGCATGTACACTTGCATACCAGAAGAGGGCACCAGATCTCATTGTAGATGGTTGGGAGCCACCATGTGGTTTCTGGGAATTGAACTCAGGACCTCTGGAAGAACAGCCAGTGCTCTTTACCTCTGAGCCATCTCTCCAGCCCTGTAGTACGCATTTGTAAGCCCAGCATTAGGGAGGCAAGAATGGATAGATCCCTGAGCCTTGTTCGCCGTCTATCCTAGCTTACGTGACAAGTTCCAAGGCCAGTGGAAACCCTGTCTCAAGAAACGGCACAGAAATAGCCATAGAGATGGTTCAGCAAATAAAAGTGATTGCCACCAAACCTTGTGATCTACTTGGTAGAAGGAGAAAACCAAATTACTTAAGGTTTTTTGTTTTGTTTTGTTTTGTTTTGTTTTTGACATATATGCTGTGGTACTCGTGTGTGCGTGCACACAGACACACACAAATAAGTGTAATTTGAACATGAGACTGTAGCTCAGTTAGTAGAGTGCTTGCCAAGCATGCACAAAGCCCTGTGTTTGAGCCCCACATAAATCTGGGCATGATGGTACATGCCTATAATCTCAGCACTTGGAGATCCAGGCAGTCAGATCAGGATAGCAAGGTTATCTCAGCTATGAATAAGTTCAAGCCTTGCTAGGGCTACATGAGACTGCCTTAAAAAAAAAAGTGGGACATCATATCTAAATTTATTTAATACCTTTGTTTATAAAGTGGGTGTAGGGCTGGAGAGATGACTCAGTGGTTAAGACCACTGGCTGCTTTTCCAGAGAACCTGGGTTCAATTCCCAGCACCCACATGGCAGCTCGCAACTATCTGTAACTCGAGTTCCAGTGGATCCAAACCCTCACACAGACATACATGTAGAACAAACACCAACTGTACATAAAAGTAAGAAAGGAAGAAAGAAAGGAGTGCGTATATTAAAGTGATGATTCATGTCCTTTTTCACAGACTATGGACCTGCATTCTTGTCCAAAGCCGATTGTATTTGTGTTGCACACATTCTTATCCGCCAAAGTCACTCGCATGGGACTGCTTGTATGAGCAGCAAGAGTCAAGAAAGAGCCTTGACTGCCACAAGAAGTATTTCCACCTCAGAAGATGAACATTTTTAAAAAGCAACAACGAAGAAGCACAAAAAGAAGCCCTTGCTCTCCTCCATCACAGTGCCTTCTCAAGGACCTGCAGACCACTGCTGGACCACAACAGGGTTTAAGGAGGGGCTGACCTTTCTCACACAGCCTTGGTCAGAAATTCTAGAACTGTAATGAGCTCCAAATCGAAGCTGTTGAATTATCGTCTCATTTCATAATGTGATCTCTAAGTAATTAGGTTTATTTCCCTTGTTATGAAGGCTGGCTCTTTGGGTTTCTCTTTGGACATAAATAACCAAAAGGGGCTCTTTTCTTCCTGGGGCTTAGCCTTGAGCTCTTAATAAGATAACTGTTGCTCCCCAGGTGCTAGCGTGCAGCAGCCCATTCCTCAGGCATATCCCACACAGGTCAATTACACTGCAGTGTTACTGTCTTCACCTGGGAAATGTTTGAGCAGCATCCCCACACTCCCCACTGTAGCACCAGCTCTGCCCCTCCTAAGTGCTGCCTTTAGGACTCAGAACCTGCAAAGTCTGGTTGCATTCGCCTTCACTCCCTTTTTCATGGTGTCCAAGTTGAAAAGCAAGTTGGAAACCACTGCTCTAAAAGAGGAGTTTTGCTTCCTTTAGTTTTTATTGAGTTTAATTTGGTAGGAGTCAGGGCATGGTCTATGGTTTATTTTGAAAGAAAGATCCTCATTTTAAGCTAAGCCATTTCTTATTGCTTACCAAATGTGCCTTTGGTTAGGGTCAGTGCAGCTTTGTTAGTGACTTTAGATGGCTGGATCTCACTGCCACTCCAGGGATACCAGCTAGCTTTGAGGTTGGTTCCTCAATGACATCGTTCAGTGGTGATTTTGTGTGGGTCATAGCTTTGCAGCACAGACATCCTATCGTGTGGCCCAGGGCACTGTGAGGCCAGGAGAGATCCTGCACTGGTCTTTTGTGGCCCCAAAGTAGTAAGGACAAGTTGCCTCCAGCTCAAGGTTAACACTGGCTTCCCAACACACCTGGGAGGGTGATGAGAGATGCAGCAATGTTTGCCTGTGTTTTGTTGAGCATGGCCAGCTGTCACCGTGACTCAGTGTCAGTGTGTCCTGGAAGATCATCCTCAGCTTGCCTGTCCTGGTTTGGAAGGAGATAGATGTGTCTAGAAACATGTGAAACGCTGTCTACATAACATCCAGATTAGCACAGCCCTTGAATCCAAACAAAAAGGAAACATCGACTTAGAGTTTTCTGTGCTCTCTGAAAACATCTAGATTTCTCTGGGGCGCTACACGACAATGTGACACTTCCGAAGGGGCAGAGGGAGAAAAGACAGCTGTTCCTGAGGAACCTGAGCTGTGTGGCTTGAGGGCCTTGGCAGACAGCTCAGCCACAGGAAAGAAGAGATGGCCCAGCAGGGGTGTAACCCTGCTGTCCTAGCTGCCCATGAGTCAGCCATCCTTCTGCTCTTCAACCAGACCAATAGTATACAGAGGTTGGGGAGCAATGTCAGCCCCACCCCGACTTCAGATAGGTATTGGAGCACAAAAATGAATATTGGGATCCATTTAAAACTGAAAATTAAAATTTTAAAACAGCTTTCAAGAACTTAAAAAATTTTTAAAGTAACCCTGACATTGGTTCCATCCATGGCACATCTTCAGCTAACTCAAAGAAAAAAAAAAATATGTTAAAGGTCTAGCTCTGAGTTCAGAAAGCAAAACGTCAACAAATAACCTCAGGCCAAGAGCTCGGCCACTTTTGTTACTCTGAGCTACAAATGGCTCAGGCTTCCGTAGTAGACTTGAAGTCTTCTGTGTTGGCATGAAAAGCTAACCCACCAGAGAGACTGACAGGAGCGTCTGCCACAAGAGCCATAAGCAGGTGGGATGACAGGCAGGTAAGGTGTGCATCTGTTTTGGCAGAGGACTGTGGCCCAAAGGGTTTTTGTTTTGTTTTTGTTTTTTGTTTTTTTCTGTCCAAAGGGTTTTTAATACTATCAGTTGGATCTTGTAAAATGAAGGCTTACAGGTGATTTCTTTGTCATTAGCAGCCCCAAGAGCAAGGGTCCTAAGCTGCTTGTTTCAGAAGCTGTAGCAGCCCCCAGGCATGTGGTCAATTAAGTGTGTGGAATTTTTCAAATCACAAGTGGAATGCTTTTTGTGAGTGCAAGACACTTTGATATATACCTATGTTATCAATTTTGTACTCATATGCCAAAATATAGCAAAATATTTTCAAATAATAACTAAAAATGAGCATCTTTGATGATTCACCTCTTCTATAGAATCAGCTAAATTGTCTTTTTTATTTTGAACATTGTTGGTGATATTTTGGGCTCCTGGGTGTCAAGTGGACAGGAAACTGCAGAGCACCCCCTGTTAGATGGGCCACTTCCTAGGCATCCACACAGTCCCAAACCAACCCTGCATATGAGAAATCTCCTATAAGAAAAGGGACTAAAGAAAGCTGATGTTTATCAATAAGCCTTGCTTTGAAATTGGTATCTCATATTCTATATAAGGAAATGCTCATGTGTATATGCTGTATTTATTAATAATTATAGCTAAATTCACCGATTTGTGGACAGTTTCAGGTTAAATATTGGGACATATGTGGGCAATCAGAAATGTTACTTTAAATGCCGTCTGCCTCCTTTGAAGCCATGTTTAGCACTTTTTAAACTAAGGTGATTCTGAGTGCCTGAAGGGGTTTTGGTTTTTGTTTTTGTCTGAACTCTCAAAGTTTGTTACTGGAAATTATTTGCATGGTAAGAGAGATTGAATTATTTATTTTTTTATATGTAGAAAAATCTCTCTAACCAGCAAATAGCTAACATTGTTACTGATTTGTTTTCCTAACTTATTCTCCTGAACAGAATGGTAGCAAAGCTTTGTTCAGCTGAATAAATGCACTTCGCTGATAAACCAAAATTTATTCTTTCAAAATAAAAAATTATCTGTTATCACCAAAAAAAAAAAAAAAAAAAAGCAATGTGGAATCTGAACACCATTACCCCCAAGAAAAAGGTTTTAATATGAGTAGTTTTGATGAACAAAAATGTGTGGGGAAAATTACTGATTTCTTAAAATTTTTTAAGAAACTCACAGTCTTCTTGCTTAATATAAATGCATGTGGATTTGTTTGTTTTCAAAACCATGGAAGAATCTGTCCCTGTGTTTTATGCCCTGCCTGCTAAAAGAGTTAACAGTTTTGAAGTGTGCAGGGAAGAGTAGTAGACTCCAGCACTTTCTCTGTTCTTTTGTATCTTGTCTTGGACACCTACCTGGGTCATTTTTTTGTTCTCACTGGTTCAAGCTATTGATTGTACACTATATTTAAACCATCCAAACAGTTTGCTTCCCTTCCCAAGTGGCTGCTAGCAGCCCTAGATGCCGAGAATGAACTAGCTCCTTAGAAAGCTGGGCTCAGTGGTTAAGAGGGCTTGCTGCTCAGTCATGAGGACTGGAGTTCAAATCTCAGCACCCAAGTCCGATGGCCAAGGAAAGGGAGTGGTGGTGGGGTCTCTTAATCTCTAATGAGGTCAAATGCCAGGTCACTTAGTTCCTAAAAGCACCTTACTCTGGATGGATTCTAGTATGTAACACTACAGTGGGAGTTTGAATACTTAGGAAGCTAAGCCAGGTACTAGGGCTACATAGCAAGTCTCTCAAAACAATGAAATAAATTCTAATACTTGGGAGCTGCAGGCAAAGGATTCAAGATTAGCTGTATAGCCAATTCAAGGCCAGCTAGATTACTTGTGCTTCTGTATCAGTAAAAAAGGTAAACTTGAGGTTGTGTAAACTTTGTTGATTTTACTGCAGCCATGCTCTTTCAGATGTTCCTGTCAGGCACATGTTCCAAGGGGTATTATATTCTATCTGAGTTTAGGAATCTTTCCATGACATTACTTTTGTGACTTTTCCTCTACTGAAGATGAAAGAAATTCCATTTTCCCATTGTTCCTTCTCCATGCCCTTGTTTTAGTTGCTTAGTAAGTTAGAATGGTTTTAACTTTCTAAATACAATCCTTAAAAGCTGATAGCAGGGCTGGAGAGATGGCTCAGAGGTTAAGAGCACTGTCTTCTCTTCCAAAGGTCCTGAGTTCAATTCCCAGCAACCACATGGTGGCTCAAAACCATCTATAATGAGATCTGGTGCCCTCTTCTGTACATGTACACAGACATCGTATACATGATAAATAAATAAATCTTAAAAAAAAAAAAACAACCAAAAAATCCCCAAGCAACAACAACAAAAAATTAAAAAAAAAAAAAAAAGCTGATAGCAGTTCACCCTTTAAGCTCTGTCTTTCACTGTATGAACACTAGACATTCATGAAGGGTGTGATCACTGGTAGAATCATGCTTCCTGTCAGGGTCATATATCTCCAAGCAACATGTTTGTCACACAGTATGATATAAGTGGAATTTATTTGCTCTAGTAATTGGCTGCCTAAGTAGCTGATCTGAAACTGGTTCTCTTTCTAAAACAATGAGATGGCCTGGAGGTTAGCTCACTAGCAGAGCATGTGCAAGGCCCAGAGATCCTCTGGAACACCACTAAAAACAAACAGAAACCCACGTCCAGCCGGTCAGTGACACAAGTTTATCAAAGGTGAGAATTTCAGGTTGAGGTTCAGAAACAGCAAACAGCCACAAGGAGCACATTAGTTAGATTTTTGTCTCCAGCAGTGGCCAAATCAACTAGAAAAAAAAAAATTGTTGTTGTATTAACTCAGAAAATAGGAGTTCTGAGTACCTGATGGGGTTTTGGTTTTTTGTTTTTGTCTGAACTCTCAAAGTTTGTTACTGGAAATTATTTGCATGGTAAGAGAGATTGAATTATTATGGGCAGTGGTGGTGCATACCTTTAATCCCAGGGTTTGGGAGGCAAAGGTAGGCAGATCTCTGTAACTTCGATGCCAACCTGATCTACAAAGTGAGTTCTAGGACAAGGCTACACAGAAAAACTCTTATCAGGGAAAAAAAAACAAAAAACAAAAACAAAATAGCAACAACCAAAACAAAACAAACCACAAATTCTTTCTTCTTTCTTAATGCGAGGTGAGGTGCTAGCATTGACCCCAGAGCCTTGGGCATGCTAAATATACAGTCAGTACCACTCCTATACCCATGTTCCCAGCCACTTTGGTTTTAGAACAAAAAGTTTCGGTTTTCTTCTTAGTTTTTAGACATACTTTCATATAACCTATGCCAGCCTCAAATCACTGACCCTCCTGCTTCCAACTAACTGCTGAGAATCATAGCTGTGCACCAGCTTCAAAATGTAAAGGTGAACTTAATTTCTTGCCACCTCTATTTTTCCATCCCTCTTTGGGTGACTGGATCAAAACATTTTTCTAAGATTTATTTATTTTTACTTTGTGTATATGAGTGTTTGCCAACACAGGCACCATATGTGCACATGGTGCCTGGGGGATCCAGAAGAGGCCATCAGGTCCCCTGTGGACGCAGCCAGCGCTCTTGACCACTGCGCCATCTCTCCAGTCACAGTATATGAAGTTCAGTTCCGGCACTTGGGAGGGCTGTGAGGCAAGGAAGATAAGGAGTTAAAAGTCATACTCAGCTATGTAGAGTTTGAGGTCAGCCTAGGTCACGCATGAAACCCAGCTCAAAAATTTTCTTTGTGAATTTAACATGATATATAAACGTGCCTTTTGCAAATTATTCTTTGCTCTCAAATATCAATTGGTTAGATATATATTTTTTAATCTATCATATTACCAGACACATTGGTTTAAGCAGGGAGGCAGAGACAGATCTCAAGGCCAGCCAGGCTTACATAATGAATTCTAGATGAGCCAAGGCTGCACAGTCAGACCCTGTCTTAAAACACACACATACACACACACACACACACACACACACACACACGGGGCATGCCTTTCCAGCACACTCTCTGTGAACTCAAAGCCAGCCTGGTCTACAAAGTGAGTTCTAGGACAGCCAGGGCAGTTATACAGAGAAACCCTGTCTGGGGGGGAACTTGTAATAGATGTTTCATTACTTCATTGCAAGATTGGGAATTCTGGTGGGACTTCTCAGCTCTGAGTTCTCTGCACTTTTCTCAGCCTTGTGCTGACTTCACCTCCATGCCGTTGTCATGATAGTGTTCATCCTAGTCACAGCTAGACTCTGAGGGTATAGTGACTCTATCCATCTTTCGGAAGTAATGGAAGACTGCAGAACAGAAGGTCCGTTGAGAATGTAAACAATTGAAACTGCAAGGCTAATTCATGGTATATCCCTATCTTTCAATCAACAATCTTTTTTTCTTTTTCTTTTTTTCTTTTTTTTTTTTTCTTTTTGTTTGTTTTTGGTTTTGTTTTGTTTGAGACGGAGTTTCTCTGTGTCCTGGGCTCGCTTTGTAGACCAGGCTAGCCTTGAACTCACCTCCCTGCCTCTGCCTGAGTGCTGGGATCACAGGCATGCAACCACCATGCCCAGCTACACAAGCATTTTGTAATGTAAGCCTCTGTGTCACGTTTGCTGAAGGGTCAAAAGGAAACTTCTTGGGCCTGCAAGCTGCCTCAGCAAGTAAAGGCACTTGCTAACAGGACTGACAACCTGAACTCAGTGCCCAGAATCCACATGACAGAAGTAGAGAACTGACTTCCAGAAGTTGCCCTCAGACCGCTCTCATGCTAGAGCACCCACCCATGTAAATTAAATGTATGTGGCGCGGAGAAACTCCATGGATTATTTTTTCTTATAGTCCTTTATTGCCCAGTCATACCATGTCATCTCTTTATTAGCTACTTTGTTTTTCTATTATGCATGTAGGTGTTTTACCTGCAGCAGCGTGTCTGTATTTGTGCAGTGCTTGCAGAAGTCAGAAGAAGGCACCAGGTCCCTGGAATAGGAGTTACAGATGGTTGTGGGCTGCCATTAGGGACTGGGAGCAGGAGCCAGGTCCTCTGAAAAAGCAGCCTGTGCTTGCTACGCTATCTTCAGCAGCCACTCAGTATGTTTTCCCAGAGTCCATCATTGCACTTAGCTTGAGCCAGCAAACCTGCCTGTAGGCACGTTCAGGCTCGGACCATGTTACATGGAAAGTGCATCCAAGCATGTTTAAGGAAGCTACAGTTTTCATCGGGCATAATTTTTTAATGGAAACTTAGACTTTAGTTTAGGAAGGAGGAGACTATTGTAAGTCCCTCAGTAAGATAAATCACAAAAGCAAAAATTAATCTTTATTGCCAACAGCAGAATAATGGGGGAAAGCCATTTTCATTCTTTTAAATAGGCAGCAAAGCTTATTTCTAAACATTGCCAGCCTATTCATTTCCATACATACTGTTTAAGCATCTTCTTTCCTCCTTCCACCCCTGGATGGGGTTTAGACCAGGCTGGTCTCGAATTCACAGAGATCCACCAGCCTCTGTCTCCCTAAGTGCTGGGACTAAAGGCATGCACCACCAACTTCTTTTTTGTTTTTTGTTTGTTTGTTTTTCAAGACAGAGTTTCTCTGTGTAATTCTGGCTGTCCGGAATCAGCTCTGTAGACCAGGCTGCCCTTGAACTCACAAGAGCTCTGCCTGGGATTAAAGATGTACACCACCACAAGGGGCTTCTTCCCCTTGTTTTCATGTGTGCTGGAGTCAGGCGTGAAAATTAGGTCATGCCTTTAGTATCTTGCTCTTTAAACCTGGCCCTTGACAGTCAGGTGCTAACAATTGTGTTTTATTAAAACCACCACATAAGTATTGCTGCATGTCCAGTCCTTCAGGAAGGAAGAAGTGCTTTGCTTCTGTTGGGTCGTGTTAACAGTGGGTGTTTGTTACATCTGCTTGCAAGTCCAAGTTTGCACAATCGTAGTCTCCAAGATCCTCACTTAATATCCTAGGCACTGGGTTCAGCTTTCTTCTTTCAGTACAGGATGCTAGTGTTACGGGTATGGTCTGTTGCGTGAGTTCAGCATGGAGACCTCAGTGACCAAACAGTCTGTGTTCTTTTTGGTGCCAGATCTGAAGTCTTGCAGAGCATAACCTATTTTTTCTCCTGTGCACACTCTAATAATACCCACTAATACGCACGTGTGTGCATTGCTTCCTACACTACTTGTTTTGTTAAAGTGTAAAGACTTAGAAAGCCAGCTTAAGTAAGGCTGGTGATATAGCTCAGCTGAAAGAATGCTTGCCTCGAATACTAGAAGCCCCGTTCTGTCCATAGCACTATATAAAACCAGGTGTGGTGGCCACATCAGTAAACCCAGCACTTGTTTGGAAGATGGGAAGTAGGAAGTTATCCGCAGTTACAAAGTGAATGCCAGGCCAACCTAGCTATATAAAACTGCCGAAAAACATAAAAGGATAAAATTCTACCAATTGGTTGGTTTGCTTCTTACTTTTTTTTTTTTTTTTTTTTTTTTTTTTAAGAATCCTTTATTTAAATAAGACCTCTATCCAAGTCTTCTTTAAAGTTTCTCAAGTTTTCTGGCTACCAAATCAAAAACCCATGTCATGAAACGGAGCAGTATGTGTTCTTAATTTTTACAAAAGCTTTATGTATACTCTATTACTATAGATGCTTAGACAACACTTCCCTTGGGTTGCACATCAACATATAGCATTGTATATTACAATGAAAATTTGTAACTTAAGGTTATTATATATATAAGTATATATGCCTTTGTAACCTTTATATTGTAAATAAAAAGCTGCTTTTAGATATTGTCTCTCTCTCTTTTTTTTTAATGTGAACATAATTTTGGACTTTCAGGAAAGTTTCAAAATTAAAGAAATGGTAAGGTGGCTGCAATCCCAGCACTTGGAAGGATGAGGCCGAGGGAGGCTGAAAGTTTCAGGCCAGCCTAAGCCAGTGTGGCCTGCCTAATACGTATTGCAAACCTTCTGTCTCCCCTTCCAGCACCTTTCCTAATTATTAGCGTTTTCCACCCTTGTTCCATTACCTTGACGTGTCTCTTTTGGCATGCATTCTGTTACCCTTAAATTTCCTCAGGAATGTAGTCTGCCCCTCTTCAGGAAATGACTGTGGTCACAAGACTAACGCCCCACGAAGCCCATGAAGATGATGCCATGTGTCACCTTTGGCTGTCATGTCTCTTAAGAGTCTACAGTCAGCCGGGCGTGGTGGCACAGTCCTGCAATCCTAGTACTCAGGGAGGGCGGATCTCTGTGAGTTCAAATTTGAGAACAGCCTGGTGGACAAATCGAGTCCAGGACAGCCAAGGCTACAGAGAGAAACCCTGTCTGGAAAAACCAAAATGAATGAATGAATGAATGAATGAATGAATGAATGAATGGGTCTTCAGTCTTGAACAGTTCCTCAGTGTCTGAGCGTTAAAGCGCATGAGTACTGAAGCCAATGAGAGGCTCAGCAGGTACCTCCAATGCTGACTTAGTTCAGTTCCTGGGGTCCTACATGACGGGAGAAAATGACCCCCAGAAGGTGTGCACACCCTACACAAGCACACTCCACAGGTGAATATAAAGAAACGGTAAAAAAATGAAAAGCCTGGTGGTGGTGGCACTTGGAGGCACAGGCAGGCGGATCTCTGAGTTTGAGGCCAGCCTGGTCTACAGAGTAAGTTCAGGACAGCCAGGGTTACACAGAGAAACTGGGGGTGGGGGTAGATAACTCTCACACATGGGCCCTGCCCTGCCATCCAGATGTGGTCAAGGTGGCAAGAGTAGCCTTGAATACTAGAATTTCCCTACTATAACTAGTACCTCGCCTATTGAAGCCACTGTTCCCACTTCCCTGTCCACCATCCCACCCTCACCCCAGGACACCCCAGCTGCCTCTTCCTTAGAATCTGAAGTTTCAGTAGCAGAGATACAGAAGCAGTGGCACAGTTGGTGAACAAGTGCTTTTTTTTAATGATGTATTTATTATGTATACAGTGTTCTGCCTGCAAGTACACGTGCACACCAGAAGAGGGCACCAGATCTCATTGATGGTTTCGAGCCACTTTGTGGTTTCTGGGAATTGAACTCAGGACTTTGGAAGAACAGCCAGTGCTCTTAACCTCTGAGCCAATTCTCCAGCCCTTTTTTTTTTTTTTTTTTTTTAAGCTACAGATGGTTGGGAGCCACCATGTAGGTGCTGGCTACAAACCCAGGCCCTCTGTAAGAGCAGCACATGCCCTAAACTACTTACTGAACCATCTCTCCAACCCAGCAACCCCACTCTTAAAAATAGTTTTGAAGCCAGTCATAGTGGTGCACACCTTTAATCCTAGCAGAAGCAGGAGGATCTCTGCGTTTGAGGCCAGCCTGGTCTACATAGTGACGTTCACGCCTGCTAGGTCTGCACGGTGAGACCCTGTCTTTAAAAAAATAATAGTAAGCACTCATGGATAAAATTCTCAATAAATAAAGATGTTTTTTAAAAAACCCTTTTATTCCCACAGACCTGGGTTTGGTTTTCCTGTTCTCCACTTCACCTATTCCATTGTTTTTGTGCTGGAAGTCAGTCTCAAGGCCTCACCAGGCTAGGCAAGTGCTCTCCCGCTGCCCTACACACTCCGCTGTTCTGTTGTTGTTTTGAGAAAAGGTCTCAGGGGACTGGGTTGACCTCAAACCTTTGTTGCTCCTCCTGCCTCTGGTATTGCAGGCAAAAGCCTAAGATGCTTCTTAACCATCATTAAGAGCATGCGTGACAGTACGAAGGCCAGGGCACTGCTGTTTGCGTCCTCTGGTTTAGTGGGTTGTATTGGCTAATGGAGGAGGCTCACTGCTCCAAGCTTGGGTTTACAGTAAAAGCCTCATTCTTAGAACTAGCAGAATCCAGTCTAGGAGAGAGAGCTGTGAGGAGAAAGAAGAAAATGGAATCAACGGTACAGTTACAAGTCAATCCTGTTCTACTGGAAGTGTGGAGGCTGAGAATCAAATATCAAACACTGAGAAAGAATGTGAAATTATCAAGTCTAAACATGCCATGTGGGCCAGTGCCCCAAAACTTAAATTTAGCACCTGCCTTCCCCTTTTTGTCCTCTTGGCACTCCTCATCCCAGCACTAACTCTAGAGCCCAGGGTGTCTCCCTGTCTGAGTTCAGGCTGTCACCCTGGAGACTGGCCAGACGAAATCCCTGTCCCTCCGCAGTGGCTGTGTGGGACAGTTTTCTTGGAATGTGCAGAAGGTACGGTGTGTTTCCTGGGAAGCTCTGTGGACAGCAGTCTCTGAGAGCAAAGCAAGTCCCCACAGAATAGAGTTGGCAGAAGCAAACAGCCTGTGGGCCTCAAACGTAGCACCTGTCACTGACTGAGCAGTGTCCTCTCAAAATTCATATGCTGGGGCTGAAGAGAGGGCTCAGAGGTTAAGAGTGCTTGTTGCTCTTCCGAAGTTCCTGAGTTCAATTCCCAGCAACCACATGGTGACTCACAACCATCTATAGTGATATCTGTGTGCCCTCTTCTAGTGTGCAGGTTTACATGCAGGCAGAATACTATATAAATAATAAATAAATCTTTAAAAAAATTCATATGCTAAGTCTCAGAATGTGAGTGGAAGTTCTTTAAGAAGGGGATTAAGTCAAAATGAAGCTTTTAGAGTGGGCTCTAGGGGCTGGAGAGATGGCTCAGTCGTTAAGAGTGCTGGTTGCTCTTCTAGAGGACCCCTGTTCGATTTCCAGCACCCACATGACAGCTCACAACTGTCTGTAACACCAGTTCCAGGGGATCTACCATCTTCACATCCACACATATAAGAAATAAAAGTAAGCCAGGCACGGTGCCGCACACCTGTAATCCCAGCACTCAGGGAAGCAGAGGCAGGTGGATCTCTGTGAGTTCCAGGCCAGCCTGGTCTAAGAAGCAAGTCTCTAATCTAATATGGACTTTATCCTTGTATGATGAAGAAATTTGGGCATAGATTACCAAGGGGCTGAAGGAAACCCCCTTGTGATCGGTAGTGGTCAAAGTGACCTTGTTCTTGTAGGTGTTCCGTAAAGGCAAGTGCTGATGTTGGGGAGTACTGGCCATTCTTCTGAAGAGATTGAAGCGGAAGAGGAAACTAGGGCAAGGAAGTTAAGGAGGGTGCCAGTTAGAAGCTGGCTAGTGCAGCCTTCAGCAAAACTATTTGCATCTTTATGCATATACCTGCTGCTTATAGGTAAGATGCAGACCCTCAGCAAAACAAAAAGAAACAAACCAAAAACACACACACATTCACAGAGTTTGTGATATTTCCTTGTGGTAGCTTCAGCCATAACACTGCCTCTTTCTAATTACAGGGACTTTTTTTTTTCTTTTCACTTCTGTTTTTCAACTCCTGCAGACCAGCTGACATGTGGGGTATTGTGTTAATGCCTTATCTCCTTCGCAGTCTCGTTCTTTAGATACCTCACTAATAATTACTTCATCCAGTAGATGGTGTCTTGTGTTTGACTCCCAGGGACCCTCTCCCCACAGCTCTATGGCTCAAGCCAAGTCTGGCTGCACAGTAGGCCTGTTAGGCAGGCAGAGGAGGCTTCAAGTAAGGGAAATGGCTTTTGGGAAAGCTGGTTAACAGTGAAGGACTCTGATCCAAAGTCTAGTTTGCAGGGAAGTTGGTTTAGGAGTGGTTTACATAGGGAGTTGGTGGGTGAGTTGCTCACAGGCCAACCCTAATCTCGAAGTCACCAATTGCTGTCCATTTTGGCAAATCTCCAAAGCAGAGGTTAATTTCTTGTTTCGGATTAATTTGCCCATGTGCATTTTCTGGCAAATTCCATGGTAGACAGGTCAGAAGGAGGCATCTGCCCACAGGCCCTTTTGCTGGTGACCAAACACAAAAAACGATACTCCACCTGATTATTGTGGAGGGCGAGAGTCAGGTGAGGGGTGCACAGGGGATTTGACCGCCATGCTGTCTTCATCACCATTGCTTAAAAGAGCAGAACGTTCAGGTGCAAGATGAGAAGCCATGGTTACATGAAATGTGTTGCTGTCGTCCAGACACTTCAAGGCCTCTTTCTGTTCCAGGTCCACTGGGATGCTCCCTCAGCCCCACAGCAGGGCCTGCTGGTTCCTTGACTTCCTGTGCAGTGGATCCCTTCTTCCATCTCAGCTCTACTTGTGCTCCATGGTTGCCTGTGGCCTGTAGTATTGCCTGGAAAAGCCATCCTGAAGTCAATGACAGGTACCCCTCTCTAGCATACTGCTGTACTCACCCTGAGAAGAGAGCCAGGTCAAGTCTAGACTAAGGCTGTGCATGGCATTGTGGTGCACTGGGGTTCTGTCTATGGAAGACTTTGACCTTTGGCCTATGTACTACACTGGTGTCTTGGATAGGGAAGACTTTGACCTTTGGTCTGCCTATGCCTACACTTTGGGTCTGAAGGTGGATGATCAGGTGATCTGTACCCCAAGCTCGGAACCTCGGCACTGACTGAGGACTCCATCTGCTTCCTACTTTGCTGGGCTTGGTCATAGAGCCTTGCATTTCAGGTGACATCCATCAACTGATGAGTACCTTCCCCTCTGCAGTCTTCCATTTCGGCCACCTGAACCCCCTTGCTTTGCCTGCGGCTGAGGGCTGGGAAGAAAAGTCCAAAGCAAGTTATGTACACATAGAGTATGTCAGTTACTGCCAGGCCTTCCCTCCTTTGCTCGCTTTGGTTCTCCTGACATGACTTTAAAGGGCAACATTTCTGGCTGAAGCCGTTGGTACCTTCCCCGTCACCCTCGGCCTTCTTGGCTGCATCATGTACTATGGTCCCCGTTCTCTATCAAGTCTCTCGCAGCACCGGAGACACTCCTCTGGTTGTCTCTTGTCTTTTTCTCCCGTGTGTCTGCATGGTTCAGGGATTGGGCCCTGTAGCCTCACACATGTGAAGTGTGCACTCTACAGATGAACACTGTTGTGTGCTTTTTAAGCTTTTATTTACTCTTTCCCCCACCCCTCTTTTCTGAGATGGGTTTCTCTGTGTAGCCTTGGCTGTTCTGGACTCTCTTTGTAGACTGGGCTGGCCTCGAACTCAGCGATCCACCTGCCTCTGCCTCCCAAGTGCTGGGATCACAGACATGCCCCACTGCAGCCGGTTTATTTATGCTTCTGAACGCCTCTCTTAGACCTCCATTCCGACCTTTATCCACCTAATAGCTTCCAACACCCCAACACCAAGTAGGAAAGAAAGGTTAGTGGGGAAAGGGGGTGGAGATTTCTTTAGCTGCTTCCTGCTGTTTAGGGTCATGGGGTTCCTTGGGGCAAATCCAATTTTCAGGATATCTCCAACTTCTCATACTGCATCAAAAGCATCAAAAGGAACCAAAAGCAGCAGCAGCTGCTGCCTACTTTCTTGGAGCCCCCACTCCCTTTTCTTTCTCTGGACTCTGGCATTTATTCTCTCTCTAGAGTCCTCAGAATTAAACTATCTGCAGCTGGCAGACAGCTCCTCTCAGAGCCCGCAGGAGGTAAATAGTTAGCTGCTGTGGATAGTCTGGGTCAGCCCATATCCCACACCTGGGATTAAAACAGAAACATGTTTGCATAACATAACCGAGTTTTTTTTAAGCATTTTTTTTTTATTAATTCAATTTGCATCTCGGTCATACATAACTGAGTTTTCAAAGACACCAAAACTTTCCACTACAGGACACACTCCAGTACTCTTTCCTTTTTATTCTGAGAGACTCTTCACCAAGCTGCCCAGGCTAGTCCAGTCTGGCCTTAAACGTTCAAGCCATCCACAACCTTCCCTATAAGAGTGTAGATATTCGCCAGGCAAGGTGTCACACGCCTGTGGTCCCACACTCAGCGAGGCAGAGGCAGGCGGATCTCTGTGAGATTGAGGTCTGCCTGGTCTACAAATCAAATCCAGGACAGCCAGGGCTACACAGAGAAACCCTGTTTCAAAAACAAACAAAGCAAAGAGTGTAGATATTCTAGAGACACTTGTGTCTTTCTAGATTACTGAAACAACGGTCTCAAGGAAGACAAATTTCCCTGAAAAATCTCGAGTTTGAAGGACAAGGTTGGCACCAGCCAGAGGAAAGCTTGTCTTCCAGGGAGAGATGGCACACAGTTCTGACAGCTTGCCGGACCACACTGTAGAAGAAAGTGTAGGCCAGACAGTGTTGGGCGGTGGGGGCAGAGCCTCACCTGGACCTGAACCGCCCTTTATTTAAACCTAAGCCTTCAGTTGGTACCCAGAGGAGGGACACCATGAATAAAGTTCATTCCTTTGATTTTTCTATTACCAGTTTGTTTAATCGTCCTGTTGAAGACCTGTGACCAAGTCTTGCTTGTTAGGGTTCTCTGAGTTCGGGGTATGTTTCCAAATGACCAATACTTGATGGGTTGACATTTTTTGTTGTTGTTTTTGGTTTGGTTTGGTTTTTGAGACAGGCTTTCTCTGTGTACCCTGGCTTTCCTAGAACTCTTTCTGTAGACCAGGCAGGCCTTCAACTCGCAGCTCCACCTGCCTCTGCCTTTCAAGTGCTGGAATTCAAGGTGTGGGTTTTTGGTCTCTTGGTTTTTGCAGTACTGGGAATAAGCCCAGGGCCTTGTGTGTGCTAAGCAAGCCCTCTGCCATTGAGTTGTGGCCACTTTTTTGGTTTTCGAGACAGGGCCTGTCTGTGTAGCTCTGGCTGTCCTGGAGCTCCCTTTGTAGGCTAGCCTCAAGTTCAGAGATCCACCTACTTCTGCCTCCCAAGTGCTGGGATTACAGGCGTGCACCACCTCCTCCAGCTTTGGCCACATTTTCAAGGCAGGAAAGGACAGGAGAATTATGGGGCCCTTAGAAGGGAAAGGACTCCCTCACCTCGGAGTCTGATTGGAGCCTCTTTTATCTAAGAAGCAAGAACAAATTCTGGCATAGTTAAAAACATTCAATGTAAAAAAAACCCTGCCAATCAGACTCCATATTCCTCCCAAATTTAGATTTCTTATGCCACAGTAACAAGGAATCAGGGTTAATGTCTGACTATATTTGACCTTGGGTGGAACCTCTTGCCTTTCCCCAGACAACACCTGATAAACTTTGTTTGCAGTAAAAATGAATTCCTACTTCCTTATCTGTAATCCTGCCTGGTACCTTCAAGACCTGCCCTAGGGTCAGCTGTAGATTCCCTTGCCTGGCAAAATAAATAAATAAATCTTTACTAAAATACCTGTGTTGCTGGGAGTGGTGACACATGCCTTTGATCCCAGCACTGGGGAAGCAGAGGCAGGTAGCTCCCTGTGAGTTCGAGGCCAGCCTGGTCTACAAGTCAAGCCAGGGCTACACAGAAAAACCCTGCCTGGAACCAATCCTCCTTCATATATGGATCAGTCATCCCTGCCTGCTCTCCCTGTAGCCAGTACTCAGTCCATCTCCATGTCCTTCTGATCAGGTCCAAAGGAAACTTGGCACTAATGGCTATAGTATTACTACCACAGGAAACTGATCTCCCTGAATCAGAAAGTACCTGCTACAGGTACTCTTCTCTACCCATCCTGGCTCTTCCCCAGCTCATGGGCTTCCCTTCCCCAAACTCCTCATTCCTTTATGACCCTACCATTTTGGCCATGCACTCACTCTCTTGCTTTCTCTTTTAGCTCTCTCTGTCGGCCCTCCTCTATTGCTTCCCCGCCACACAGCCTTGTCCAGTCTGGAGGCCATGTTAGTTTCCTACTTTCCTTCCCTGCTCTGGACTCTTCCAGATGCCTCTGGCTGCACTCTCCCTGTAGCTACAGTAAAAACCTTCCCCTCAACCATACCCTGGAGTGTTCAAGTCCCTCACTTTACACACTTAGGATTCTCCATCTCAAACCCCTCCCTCTGCTCTTCCAAACTTCCTCCCCTCTTCTGAACTATAGCTTTGCACTGCCACAGCTGCCTTGCAGGCTATCTTCTAAACAAAGGGGAGATCCATCTATTTAAGATGCAAAAACAAACAAAAACAAAACCACACCAAACCCTGGTGTGGGGGTGACACCAATCTTTGGGAGGTAGTGGCAGGAGGATCAGAAATTCAAGGTCATTTTCAGCTATGTTAGGAGCTCTGGGCCAATGGTAAAAAAACAAAACTTGCCTTTTCTCATTAATTTTTTAAAAATTGCTTTATTATTTTTGTTGTTTGTTTGTTTGTTTGTTTGTTTGAGACAGGGTTTCTCTATGTAACAGTTCTGGTTGTCCTGGAACTGACTTTGGTAGACTAGGCTGGCCCTGATCTCGCAGAAATCCACCTGCCTTTGCCTCAGATTAAAGGT
This sequence comes from Psammomys obesus, assembly GCF_907164565.1. Lineage (NCBI taxonomy): Eukaryota > Metazoa > Chordata > Mammalia > Rodentia > Muridae > Psammomys > Psammomys obesus. Next base: position 23,352,243 of record NW_026596034.1, read on the forward strand.
GAATCCCACCATGCCGAGTTTAAGTTATTTAATTTTGTGTGTATTCGGATTCTGCCTGTGTGCACGTCTGTGCCTGATGCTCACAGAGGCCAGAAGGCAGCCCTGGATCCCGGGACTGTGGTTAGAGAGTCGTTAGCCATTGTGTGGGTGACTCGGGTTCTCTAGAGAGCAGTCAGTACTCTTTAACACTGAACCATGTCTTCAGCCCCTGATCTTTCTTTTTCAAGTTCAATATCATTGTTAGCTGCATAAGATTAAGGACAAGCCTGGACTGCAAACCCTGTCTCAGAAAAAAATAGGGCAGCTTTGGACAGGCAAGATGGCCTGGCAGATAAAAGTGCTTGCCACCAAGCCTGCTACCCTGAGTCTGATCCTCAGAATCTATAGGTGGAAGAAGAGAACTGACTCCTTTGCCCTCACGCAGGGACACACACACACACACACACACACACACACACACACTAAATATAATGTCTGATTGGTTGATTGGATTTTTGAAAAAAAAAAAAAAAAAAAAAAAAAAGGTCTCTATGTAGTTTTGTCAGTCTTGGAGATGGCTATATAGTTCAGGATGGCCTCCAACTCCCAGAGAACCTCCTGCCCCCGGCTCCTGAGTGCAGGTATTAAAAGTGTGCAGCACCAACATATGGTTGAAGGGAAGGTATGGTTGTAACTACGAGGGAGAGAACAGCCAGAGGCATCTGGAAGAGTCCAGAGTGGAGGGAGAGAAAAAAATTAGTAGCGTGAACATGGCCAGCTGACTGGATCTGGCCATGAGAGAAGCAGGAACAGAGCCCAGAGGGAGAGATGAAGACACTTGATCCCCCTGACAGTGATGAGGAAATGGCTCCTTTGGTAGAGAGAAACCGGATTCTTAAGTCCCTGAGGAATGCTGGCTTTTGCCTAACAGCCAGATTTCAGGAAATGGAGTTTCCTTTGGGCCTGACACAGCACCCTATAGAGACACCCTGTCTAAAAACTTCAATAGACAGCTGGGTGTGGTGACCCATACCTTTAATCCCAGCAAATGTAGACAGATCTCTGAGAGTTCAAGGCCAGCCTGATCTACCTAGTGAGTTCCAGAACAGCTCAGGCTGTGTGGAGTGGGCCTGTCTCAAAAACCCCCAAACCAAATCTATCTGGACAGCACATGTGGAAGGAAGAGGTTCAGATCCAAGGTCATCCTCAGATACCTAGTGAATTTGAGGCCCCAAGACTCTACCTAAAAGCCCAATGTGATGGTGCGTGCCACTCAGCACTCAGGGAGGCAGAGGCAGGTGGATTTCCGTGAGTTCAAAGCCAATCTGGTTTAAAAAGTGAGTCCAGGACAGCCAGGGCTACACAGAGAAACCCTGTCTCAAAAAACCTAACCCCTCAAAAAAAAAGAAAAGAGGAAGAAAGAAAGAAAGAAAGAAAGAAAGAAAGAAAGAAAGAAAGAAAGGAAGGAAGGAAGAAAGAAAGGAAGAAAGAAAGGAATGTATCTAACAAGGGGAAGGAAGGGGGGAGAGAGAGAGAGAGAAAAGAAAAAAAACATTTTTTTTCACTGCTGTGGGTTGGCTCAGGTGTTGCTGAGGGAGGCCCTTTAGTGCAATTGCAAGAACCAGGAAAACTAAATAAAAGATTAGTTTCCAAAGGGAATAGTATGAAGGTTAACTTTTAAACTAAAAAATTACCTGTATGTATGCATGTATTTGGGTAGGCGGGGAACATGGAAATCAGAGGACAACTCTAAGAGGTCATCTCTCTCCTTCCCCTGGGCAGGAACTGGGGATGGCATTGGTCCTGTGCACAATTGCTTTTACCTGCTGAGCCATCTCGCTGGCCCAGAAAGGCTGACATTTAAAAACTAGCACAAGCCTGGCAGTGGTGGCGCACACCTTCAATCCCAGCACTTGGGAGGCAGAGACAGGTGGATCTCCGAGTTTAAGGCCAGCCTGGTCTACAGAGAAAGTCCCAGGAGAGCCAAGGCGACGGACACAGAGAAACCCCGTCTTGAAAAACAAAACAAAAATAATCAAAATTATCAGAAGACTACCTTTAGAGCCATTGTATTATAGCAGTTACCGAGGATCGTGGCTTTCAGTGTACGTACACTGGCTCATTCACTGTCCTCTAAAGCCAGACAAGGTGAATACTAATTAACATAGCCTATTAAGTAGCCAGAAAACAGCTCGGGGACTTACTTCCTGGTGATGTTAGCTCAAGCGGGGTCCACGTCTTACGTGTTCCCTCCGCCCAGGACTCCCCGCGTTGCCCTCGTCCGACCCCGCCCCTCCCCGCGAGGCCCACCCCCTCTCCCTCGCTGGGCCCGCCCGTCACCCACATCTCCCTGGGGCTCGGCCTCGCCCCTCCCCGGGACCCCGACAGGCCCCGCCCCCGACAGGCCCCGCCCCTCTCGAAAGAGCGATGCCTGCAGTTGCCGGCCATGGCCTCTTGGGGGCAGCCGCGCGGCTCGGGCTGGGCCGCTCTGGGCCGCGCTCCTCGTTCACCCTCGGACTAGGCTCCGACTGCTAGGGGCAGCCCTGCCCGCGCCGAGAGCCGACCCGCTGGGCTTCCAGCGCTGCACCCACCACCTCGGCTCCTCCGGGCCGGAGCGAGGCCGCAAGCAGCGCCGCGGGGTGTGGGGCAGACCCAGGAGATGAAATGACAACGTCAACCCTCCAGGTACTCGGGTGCGGCGCGCCCGCGGAGGCCGAAGGCGGCAGGGCCTGCGGGCCGCGGGGCGGGCGGGCGGGCAGGCAGTGGCCTCCTCGGAGCCCGGCCTGTCGGTCCCGGTGGGGCCGCTTGGGCCCACCCGTGGTGCAGCCTCTCCGCGCCCTGAGCCCGAGGGACGTCTCTACGCGGCCCCGGCACAGGCCGAACCGGTCGGGCCCGAGACCACTCCTCGTAGCCGGGGTTGAACTGCCGCCTTGCAGCGGCGCCGCCTCCCCCTGAGCGCGCCGGGGTTCCGCTGGTCGCTCTCGGAGCGGCGGTCACGCGCCCGGGCAGCCCCCTGGCCTTCTGGCAACGAGCCCCCGACTTCTCGGCCAGCCACCCTTCATTCATTCCCTAGATCGTGCAGGGTGATGCTGGGGTGGCGCCGCCCGGATGAAGGAAGGGCTCGTTCTAGAGCTGTCAGAAATTGTAAACATGTTCGGGCCTCAAGCTTGGGTTTTAATCCCAGCCCTGCCACTCACCAGCGTGTCTAGGATTTGGACCTGGGAATGTTGGATTTCCTCACCAGTAAAATGGGCAGTGCCCTTGTAGGGTGGTCAGAAGGCCCAAGACCGAATAATTCAGGGAAAGCATTTGTAACATAGGTTCCGCATATCGTGTGCTCGGTAAGCCTTTGCAAATAAAGTCAGCGCTTGGTTGGAACCAGGTAAGATTTCATGAAGGAACGGACTTTAGCCAAAGCATCAGAGCGTGAGTGCATTCACATGCCTGGTGTGGGTGGGAGTGGGGGGACGCGGGGGATTGCCTGCTCTAGGTGGAGATAAAGGTTTGGAGTTAGATGGAACCCAGAACCAGAACCCACCATCTAATGGCAGAAACTGACCTGTTTGTAACTAAGGGTTAAACGAACTTCAGCCTGATTCCACCTGCTGATGTTAGCAAGGCTATTTTTTTTTTTTTTTCTGGCTATTTTGAAACAGTTTTATGAAGATAGAGCACTGGTGATATACCGTTCACCCATTCTGACTACCATTCAGTGCTTTTAGAGGTTTGTATCGTTGTCAAAGAAACAATATGCCTTTAACCAGGGTTCCTCAGCCCTTCTGTCCCGTGTAGCACACTCTGTCTGTGGAGTTGCCTACTCCAGACACACACTTTCTTTATATGTTATTATGTATGTATGTATGTATGTATGTCTGTGTACGGTGTGTCTGTGGGTATGAGTGTGCCAGCGCCAGCACATCCATTCCACTGCCTGTGTGGCTCCCTTCAGAGCATAACTTTCAAGAATCGGTTATCTCCTGGATGTTGAACTCAGGTTGTCAGGCTTGGGTCGCAAGCAGATCCCCACCGCACCCCACCCCCGGTATTTCCTTTATTCTTTGACATTTTATACATGTAAGCTGTGCACTTTCAAATCCCACCAGGAGCCCCCAGCTCCTTCCCCATTCCCCTCAGGCGCTGCCAACAAGTCTGTGGTCTCTCCTCTCCTTTCTTTATTAATAACCCACCAAGTCTGTTTTTTTGTATGTTTGTTTGTTTGGTTGGTTGGTTGTTTTTTCAAGACAGGGTTTCATTATGTAGTCTTGGCTGTCCTGGACTCACTTTGTAGACCAGGCTGGCCTCCAACTCACAGTGATCCGCCTGCCTTGGCCTCCTTGAGTGCTGGGATTACAGGCGTGTGCCTCTGCTTACTGCTTCTTAAGTGCTGGTTGGTCTTGGTGAGTTTATCTTGTGCCTTTAAGCATAGCTGCAGTGGCTGTGTTAACCCAAAGACAGCATTTCACAGCCCTCCTCTACATCCCTTCTTCCGATTTTCCTTGCTCCTTGGGGACAGGGGTTGACATAGATGTCCCGCCTGGGCTGAGCCCTCAAGAGACCCTTGTTTTCAGTTAGGAGTCTGCATTTATCGCTAACCGCTGAGAAGAAAGGGATGCTTCTCTGGCCTAGTTATATCTGTGGACATAAGCAGAAATATTTAGAGGGCAGCTCGGCAACATGTCATTTAACAAAACACCAGTAGTAGGTTCTTCCCTAGGGCCTGTGACCCAACCATGGGCTTCTGATCAGGCTTACAGTATCAGTCAGAACTCTTTCCTATACAACTACAAATATAGTTGAGTGCCACTATCGCGCTAATGAGCACAGCTTGCCTGGCAGGTCAATATTGTAGCATGCATGGCTGACTTCAAAGATACTATTGATGTCTTTTCTCCCCCAGAGACTAGCACCGTGAAAGCTAGTCAGCAGCTCAGGTTCAGCGTGCTGTTTTGTTTTGTTTTGTTCTGTATTTCAAGACAGGGTTTCTCTGTGTAATCCTGGCTATCCTGGAGTTCATTCTTTTTTTTTAAAGTGTTATTTATTATTTATACATTATTCTGTTTGCATATACACCTGCATGCCAGAAGAGAGCATGAGATCTCATTATAGATGGTTGTGAGCCACCATGTGGTTGTTGGGAATTGAATTCAGGACCTTTGGAAGAATAGCCGGTGTTTTTAATCTCTGGGCCATCTCTTCAGCCCTGGAGCTCAGGCTGGCCTCAAACTCTGTGATCCACCTGCCTCTGCCTCCAAAGTGCTGGGATTAAAGGCTTGTACCACTATCGCTCTGCTTCAGCTTGGTTTCTGTTTTATTTGAGACAGTATCCCAGTCTGTTGCACTGGATGGAACTTGCTATGTAGACCAGGCTGTCCTTGGACTCACAAATATCTATGCGTCTCCACCTCCCCAGAGCTGGGCTTAAAATGGTATGCCACCCCACCTAGCTCCAGATTGATTGGTGTTTGTCCTGAAACCAGGCAAGCACCTTTAACTGCTGAGGCCATCTTGCTGGCTCAGGAATTTTGTTTGTTTGTAGGTTGGTTTGGTTTGGTTTGGGGTTTTGTTTTGTTTTTGAGACAGGTTTCTTTGTGTAGTCCTGGCTGTCCAGGAACTCAGTTTGTATACCAGGCTGGCCTTGAACTCAGAGATCTGCCTGCCTGCCTGCCTCTGCTTCCCAGATGCTGGAATTAAAGGTGTGCACCACTGTCACCCAGCTGAAATTTTCTTTAAATAGAATTATACCATGTGTGGTTCTCTGTGACTGACTTGGTTGGTTTTACCTAATGCCACAGTTGTTTACATTGTTTAAATGAAAGCAGGGCGCTATGGCGCAAGCCTATAATCCCAGCACTCTGGCAGGCAGAGGCAGATCACTGTGAGTTCAAGGACAGCCTGTCTACAAAGAGAGTCCAGGACAGCCTAGGCTACACAGAAAAACTCTGTCTCAAACAAACAAAAACAAAACCCCAAATCAGAAAACATTGTTTAAATGATTTGGGGTGGGGGCTTTCAGGCTTTCATGACCTAATTTGAAATTCAGATTTTGGTGCCTAAAAATAAAGTTTTATTGGATGACATCCCAGCTCATTCCTTTATATGTTGTCAGTGGCTGCTTTTGTGCTGCAGAGATTATGTGGCTCACAAAAGCAGACACTTGCTGAAGGGGCTTCTACAGAGAAGGGCGTCCAGGCCCCTGCTGGCACACCTTTGTTACTCCTTTTCTTCCTTCTCAGCCCTTTGCCGTGGTGTCCCTAGAGATGTGGCAGGGCTGGCAGTCTAATTCGTCACCTGACTCTCCTGTCATGCAAAGCTGTCTCTTTCCTTTGAAACGAAGACCTCCTGCAAGTGCAAGACAGCACTGGTTGCCAGAAAATGTAATGTACTAGTCGGTGCCCTAATAGTGTTTAGCAGAGAGGAGACAGGCCTGCTTTGCTCTGCGGGGACGGGGGAACCTCGGGTATTGTTCTGAGCCTCCTGTTTATTTTTTATTTTTATGCATGTGTGTTGCCTGCACGTATGTGTGCACCTTGTTGCATACATGATGTCCTCGGTCCAGAAGGAGGTGTTGGATCCCCTAGAACTGGAGTTACAGACAGTTGTGAGGCACCGCGTGGCTGCTGAAATCAAACCCAGTCCTATGCAAGAGCAGCAAGTGCGGCTAGGCGTGGTGGCACTGGTTTCAGCTGTTGTCGCGGAGGCTTATTTGCTCACCAAGGCCTAGTCCTGGACGCTTCTATCCTTCGTACGATCTAACCTAGGCCTAGAATGTTTTCAGCCTCTGAGACTTACTGCTTAATAAACTCACCCTTTCTTGTTCTTCCTGAGCTCTGGGCTGGCTGGTTCAACTCAGCTGTTCTGGCTCAGACTCTTCTCCCAGCTGACTTACACAATCTGGCTTCTTTCTCAGCCTTTGAATTGTTCTGGTTGGCCTCAAACTAACTCCAGAAATCTGCTCTAATCTTCTGGCCCCTTCTCATTCTCTGGGTCATTTAAGTCTTCATCTTTGTCTAGCTTGTTCTTTCGTTCAACATCTCTCTGTAAAACTTTCCCAGTAAAACTGCCTCCTCTCTCTGTATTGTTCCTTAAGTAGCTTCCCTTTCCTCTCTCTTCTGAGAGTTGGGTATATTCTGTTCTGTCATATCTTTCTCTCATTCATCATTTTTTCTGTCACTCAATTAGACACTTTCAAACATGGGTGCTTTATTTTACAAACTAACTTTACCTTCATTGTTGGGGCTTAAAGGCACATACCACCAAGCCTGGATCTAAGCATTTCTTTACCTGATACTTGCTCTATACCAGGCTGGCCTTGAACTCAGATCTGCTGGCCTGTCTCCTGGATTAAAGGCATGTTTGTATTCCAGTTAGATTACACAGACCTAAAAGGTCTTTGGATGTGATCTCTTGCCAGAGCAGCCATATTCTAAATTAAAATTCCTCTACACATGTGCCTTTATCTGAACACCTCTCTGGAGGTAGAGGCCAGCTTTGTTTACATTCAGTGTTCCAGGCCAATTGGAGCTACCCCTTCTCAAAGCCAAAAGGAACAGCAAGTACCTTTGAATCTGAGTCATCGCTCCAGACTCTTATTTACTTTGTTACAGGTGTTTTGTCTGCATGTATGTCTGTACTCCTTATGTGCCAATTTATCTGGCATCTGATCCCCTAGAACTAGAACCAATTGTGAGTTGCCACGTAGGTGCTAGGACTCAAACCAGAGTTCTCTACAAGAGCAACAAATGCTTATGTTACGACTGCTCAGTAGTCTTTTCTGCCTTATTTTTTATTTTACTTTTCTACATTATTTATTTGTATGTGTGGATGTCAGAGGACAACTTTCAGGAGCAGTTGAGTGTAGGGTCTCCTCAGGAATTAGGTCTTCTTCCTCTGTGGGTTCTAGGAATCAAACTCGGGGCTCTAGGTTTGCCTAGGTTTGCACAACCAGTGATTTTTACCCATGAAGTCATCTCAGCAGCCCTGACCCTTCCCTCTATTCCCCATTTTAAAAGGGCAGACCCGGGGCTAGAAAGATGGCTCAGTGGTTAAGAACACTGGCTGCCCTTTCAGAGGACCTGAGTTCAGTTCCCAGCACCTACATATAGTTCACAACTGTCTATAACTCCAGTTCCAGTTGTCCTCATATAGACAAACATGCAGGCAAAACACCAGTGCACATGAAATTAAATATATATATATGTATATATATATATATGTATGTATGTATGTATGTATGTTTGTTTGTTTGTTTGTTTGTTTTTTTAAAGAGAGGGGGCAGACCCAAGCAAGTCATAGAGAGTAGAAAGTCCAAAGAACTGAGGGTGTTGGTTGTAGAAAAGAAGCTACAGGACCAGGTACTGTCTCCTTGGTCTATAAAGAACTGTGGGGGGAGTCAAGTGTGTTCTTCTGCAGGACGGGTCAGCTGGCCATGGTGTGTTAGGCAGCAGGGCCTGGAGCATGGCAGTCATCTACGCTCTCACTTTGCCTGTCTCCTCACCCCAGCCTGGCAGTCTTACAGAGCTGTCTGTGTGCCTTTCTTACAGATGAGGATGGCTAAACAAATGCCCTGGCCCTGCCAAGAGCTGGTCAGGAGGTGGTTGTTCGCTGTGGCTAAAGCGGGGTCTGCAGTGGGATCTGCCTGCCAGGCGGCCAGTGCTGCACCAGATGGAGGAGAATTCTGGCCAGGCTTTGTGGATTGAGGAAGCTGCAGTTTTGGAAACTGGCTGTATAGGGCCTCCAGTTCAGCTGGGAGCATGGGTCTGCAGAGCCTTTGAGACTCCCAAAGGCATCACTCACAGAGTTCTTAGAGAGCCAGCAGGCAGTCCCCTCTTTTGGTACTTTTGTTCCTGGAGTTCTGGTTTGTAATATGGCTGAGTCGACTCCCTCAAGTGTCAGCTTTAGGGGGTTCAGGAAAACTCATCTTTTCTGTGCCTAGAGTGACCTGGGCAGTAGAGAGGGCTAGAGGTGTCTCTAAATCTTTCTGTTGGATCGATAGTACCTGGTCCATGAAAGGCTTTCTTTAACTGGCTAAATCTTTTTGGAGCCTGGGCCAAGTGTGGTTCCTGGCTTTGCTGAGCTATAACAGTGAGTCCATCTTTCCTTTGGGGCATAGGAGTAGAATGTGAACTTGTTCCTTGGGCCTGCCTTTGGAGCCCCAGCCCTAGACATTAGGCAGTTCCCATTAGCCAAGCTCTAGAACAGGATGGAGGAAGGGGAGGCTTCTGACCGCTAACTCCCTGGGAAGGCCAGCTGTCTTTTCAAGCCCTTCTAGTTGGTGGCAGGAAAGTAGGGCAACATAATGGCCTGCAACCTATAAATCTACAGACCTGGCACTCTCATCTTAACTCATCCTGCTGCCGTGACTCCAGAGGCTCTCTGGATCCCATGGGGAGCACTGAGCTATATGCCTTGCCTTTCCAGAAAGCCATCGATCTGGTGACGAAAGCCACTGAAGAGGACAAAGCCAAGAACTACGAGGAAGCACTCCGGCTCTACCAGCATGCTGTGGAGTATTTTCTCCACGCCATCAAATGTGAGTCATTCTCAGGGTCACCTAGCTGCAGTCCCCTGGGAGGAGGACAGGCACATGGGGCTCAGGGAGGCCACTGTCCTTTTGCAGATGAAGCACACAGTGACAAGGCCAAGGAGAGCATTCGAGCAAAGTGCATGCAGTACCTAGACCGAGCGGAGAAGCTGAAGGATTACTTACGAAACAAAGAGAAACATGGCAAGAAGCCAGTCAAAGAGAATCAGAGTGAAGGCAAGGGGTGAGTGGGCTGGGGTGCACATGTCCCCAGGTGCATGCGCCTATTTCACCTGTTGCTGTCATTCTTTTTTTTTTTTTGTTTTTGTTTTTTTTTTTTTGAGGCAGGGTTTCTCTGTGTAGCAGCCCTGGCTGTCCTGGACTCACTCTGTACAAAGATCTGCCTCTGTCTCTGCCTCTGCCTCGAGTGCTGGGATTAAAGGCATGTGCCACCACAGCCAGCTTGCTCTCATTCTTGAGGACAGTGCTGCCTTGGACTTCTGTTGCACCCTGTGTATGGGATATCCATCTACTCCTGACAGAGACACCAACAGCTGCTCTCATTAAGCAATCCAGTGTCTGGTTTCCTAGTGTGAAAGACAGATGGAGGAAGGGACAGGAGACATTTACCAGTAAGAACGACAGATTGAAGGAGGGACAGGATCCGGCAAGCAGGAGGGTTTGAAGACTGAAAAGAAGTGGTGTCAGGGCAGCATCTGGCTGTTGGCATGAGAGTACATTCCCTTTAAAGGACTTTGTTTTTGTTTTGAGACAAGGCCTCACTGTGTACTGTGAAGTTTTAAACTTACTAATTTAAATTTAATTTAACTTAATGTCTTCTCTGCCTTTGAGTCCTCTGGAGTTGTGATTCTGTGTTGTCTGTTGTCTGAAAAGTCTCTGATGATTACACTGGCTTGACGTGATGTTCTGTAAGTTCAGCCAAAGCATATTTCCCTCATCAGGCCATAGGAAAAGGCAGCTGCAACTCTCCATATTCCTTTAATGAAGAATCAATGATGGGTTATGAGTGTTTCCTGACGAAGTGTGGCACTCACATTTGGAGATCTCTGCTCTGTCCCTCACCAGGGCTGAGCCAGGAACACGCATAAGCGCACACGCACGTACATAGGTGTTCATGCTAGTGGAGCTAGCCTCACTCAGAGCCTCCTCCCTCCCAGAGTGGAGAGCCAACTTGATCTTCTGTTTGCTCTCCTAGTAGTGACAGTGACAGCGAAGGGGATAATCCAGAGAAAAAGAAATTACAAGAACAATTGATGGGTAAGAGGCCTGAGGCAATGGCAATAGGAGGGGTGTGGCATGGGTCCCTTTCTGGGTCCACCTGTGCTCATGGGCCAGTCTGGGATCCTCCTCCTTGCAGGTGCTGTTGTGATGGAGAAACCCAACATCCGGTGGAATGATGTGGCTGGACTGGAGGGGGCGAAGGAGGCTCTCAAAGAAGCTGTGATTTTGCCAATTAAATTTCCACACTTATTCACAGGTAAGAATGTAGCATGCTGTACACCTTTAATCCCAGCACTCAGGGGGCAGAAGGAAGGAAACCTCTGAGTTCAAGGCCAGCCTAGTCTACACATCAAGTTCTGCAACAGCCAGGGCTACACAGAAAAACCTTGTCTTGAAAAAACAAGAAAATAAAAATTAAAAAGAATGGAGTCACTAGCCCAGGTATAAAACTGTGAGCCTGAGGAGTCTAGCTTGGGGTTCCACCCTAAGTGTCCTAGAGCAGTTGGTAGGTAGCCCCATGTCCTCAGCAGAGCTCAGAGAGTATTTCTGGCCTTGCTGCACATTATGTTTGTCCTGCTCACCACAGCCATCTACCAGGTGATTTGTTCTACCCCACCCCCACTTTTGTTGGGGATGGAACCTGGACCTAGGCAACCATCCCACGGGTCCTGACCCTAACTCCCTGGCTTCTGCTAGCATCAAAAAAACATTTCATTTTTTAAATTTATTTTTTGTTTGTGTATTTTTGGTTTTTCAAGACAGGGTTTCTCTGTCTTGCTTTGTAGACCAGGCTGTCCTTGAACTCACGGAGATCCACCTGCCTCTATGTCCCTGAGTGCTGGGATTAAAGGCCTGCACTACCACAGCCCAGCCAAAATTTTTTGTGAGCTGGGAATGGTAGTTTTTGTGACATGTGTGAAGCCCTGGGTTCGGTCCTCAGCACCATGTAAATTGGATGTGGTGGTATACGCCAATGATCTCAGCACTTGGGTCCCATTCTTGGCTGCATGGTGAGTTCAAGTCTCATGTGGCTTTGCCCATTCATAGCTCCCAAGTCCAGAGCTATGAATGGGCAAAGCCACACGAAACTTGAACTTTGAATAGATTGTCTCAGCCAGGCTTTAATCCCAGCATTTGGGAGGCAGAGGCAGGTGGATCTCTGTAAGTTACAGTTGTGACCTGCCTTGTGGGTGCTGGGATCAAGCCCAGGTCCTCTGGAAGAGCATCTACTGCTGTTAGCCACAGAGCCATCTCTCCAACCCCCACAACTTACTTGGTTGACTGACTGACTGACTGACTGACTGATTGATTGTGAATGGTATGTTCATGTATGATTATATGTGTTCCTATGTGTGGGGATGCATGTATATGTATAGAAGTCAAAGGATGATACTAGGTGTCTTCCTCAGTTGCTCATATATCTGTCTGTCTATCTATCTATCTATCTATCTATCTATCTATCTATCTATCTATCTATCTATGGGGAAGGCCTTTATGGCCTTTACTTGAACCCAAAACTTGATGATTCAGCTAGTCTAGCCAGCTTACTGTAGGGATCCCTAGCTCTGCTCTCCAAACGCTGGGGTTACAGGCAGGCCACCACTCTTGCCTGGTGTTTTCTGGGTGCTAGGAGCTGTACTTCAGTCCTCATGCTGATTGGGTAAGCCATCTGCCTCCTGAGTTGGCTTCTCCAGCCCTGCCTTCAGCTTCTCAACTTTTCTTTGCTCCTTTTTTCCAGTCAGGAAGCAGCTGAGTCTGTCTGTTCTTCATTCCAGGCAAGCGCACCCCTTGGCGAGGCATCCTGCTCTTTGGGCCCCCAGGCACAGGCAAGTCCTACCTGGCCAAAGCCGTGGCAACAGAAGCCAACAACTCCACCTTCTTCTCTGTGTCCTCCTCGGATCTGATGTCTAAGTGGTTGGGGGAGAGCGAGAAGTAAGTCAGCCTTCAGCTGTGCTTTGGCAGCCCTGGCAACTTCTGGTAGGCCAGCTTCCTGGCCCCTTGGAAACCACTTCCCAGAGAAGTCTCTGTTGGATAATCAAGGATAATCAGAACAAGTGCTTACTTTTAGAGACGACATCCTGATACACAGATGTCAGGGATTTGCAAAAGATATGGTACCCCTGTAATCCCAGCACTCAGGATACAGAAGCAGAAGGATCACAAGTTCAAGGTCAGCCTGCTCTGTGTCATAAGACCTTGTCTCAAAACAAAAAGGAAAGGGAAAGGGGCTGGAGAGATGGCTCAGCAGTTAAGAGCACTGACTGCTCTTCCAAATGGACCCGGGTTCAATTCCCAGCACTTGGCAGCTCACAACTGTCTGTAATTCCAGTTCCATGGGATCTGACACCCTCATACAGACATAAATGCAGGCCGAACAATGTAGTAAAAAAAAAAGAGAGAGAGGAAACTGAATCAATTGTAAGTATGTATCATTTTGTTTTCTTTTTGGTTTTATGAGGCAGAACTTCAGATACCCCAGGCTGGTCACAAACTCCATCTGTAGCAGAGGCTGGCCTTAAACTTCTGATGTTCCTATCACTACCTCTTAAGTGTTGGGGTTACAGACCTGTGCTACCAAGCCTGTAGTCAGTTGTATATCCTCTTTAGGGGCATTTTATGGGTTTGGTTTATTCCCCTGCTCTTTGATGTGCAACTGAGGCTGAGAGAGAAGGAAAAGGTTCTTCGCAAGTCCAGGGCTATGAATGGGCAGCCCTCCCAGGGTCTGAGCTGAGGCCACAGCCAAGTTCTTGATTCACTACTGTTTGTGCTTTTTTTTTCAGCCTCTCTATGGGAGAGGCATCAGCAGCTGGGTCTCAGGGTGAGCATGTTTGGGAGGAGTGTCCAGGTTTTGACCCCTTTCTCACTCTCCCAGGCTAGTCAAGAACCTGTTTGAGCTGGCCAGGCAGCACAAGCCTTCCATCATCTTCATTGATGAGGTGGATTCCCTCTGCGGGTCACGGAATGAAAATGAGAGCGAAGCTGCCCGAAGGATCAAAACGGAGTTCTTGGTCCAGATGCAGGGTGTGTGCCGGTGCCTTGTCACTCCTTGGCTGTCTCCCACCCAAAGCCAACCCACAGCTCCATTATGTAGCCACACTGGCCTAGGTGGAGGAGGGGCACTTCTGATAGGCTTGCATCAAAGAGACCGTGCTGAGGCCTCTGCTATGTCCTAGGTGGAGGAGGGGCACCTCTGATAGGCTTGCATCAAAGAGACCGCCCTGAGGCCTCTGCCATGTCACCTCTCCATCCCTCCCAGAGAAGGTGGTGCTTTAGGTCTCCATTCAGAGAAGCCCCAAGACATGGTTTAGTTTCCCATGGTCCTGGCTTCTACAGGACCATGAGTCATTTGTCTTTCATTCTCCACAGGAGTAGGGAATAACAATGATGGGACTCTTGTTCTTGGTGCCACAAACATCCCCTGGGTGTTGGATTCGGCTATTAGGAGGAGGTGAGTCTCTCCTGGGAGCCTGGTGTCTTTGTCTAGCAATGCTTAGTTTGTGACTAGCCATTGGTCCCCATTTCTCTGGAATCCTCCAAGTCTGCATGTCAAGCAGAGCCCTTTGTAAATCTGGGTACTGGGCCTGAACACTCACTTATTTCAATATGCATGCTGTTTTTTCCCTCCCCCTCCCATTCTGTGATCAGCTCTCATTTCATACTGTGCATCTCTCCAGGTTTGAAAAGCGAATTTATATCCCATTGCCAGAGGAAGCAGCCCGTGCCCAGATGTTTCGGTTACATCTGGGGAGCACACCACACAACCTCACGGATGCTAATGTCCACGAGCTGGCCAGGAAGACAGAAGGCTACTCAGGCGCAGACATCAGCATCATTGTGCGGGACTCCCTCATGCAGCCGGTCAGGAAAGTACAGTCAGCAACACACTTCAAGAAGGTGAGCGGCACTAGGAGGCAGAGACAGGCGGGTGGAGACCAGTGTGCACAGCCAACCAAGGGTGGCACCCAGAGAAACCCTGTCTCAGTGAGTGGCAGCAGTGGCTTAGGCAGTGGCAGCAGTCCAGAAGCGGGTAGCCTCTGTTTTCTTCATAAGCTCCCTGGATGCTCAGAGGACACCCTGTGGAGAACCAGGGGCGGGTATTAAGTACCCTTTTGCTCTAGGCCTGGAGCTGTGCCTCACATCCCACCTGCAGTTACTGCTGGAGTATAATGCTCCTCGGCTGTGGGAAAGAGAACATAGGCAGCCAGCACCATGCTGGAGGGCAGGTGCACACAAGCCAAATGCTTGCAACATGCCAGACACAGCAAGTGCAAGGAGGAGGACTTGCCTCAGGAACATCTCTGCTGAGTGTGTGCTCTGGAACCTGTTGTGTGCCAGCACTGTCCTGGGCATGGTGAAGGCAGGAATAGAAACAACCAGCTAGAGAAATGCTGATTCTTTATTGTAGAAAATTCTTAAATTTAGAGGGCTTGTTTGCTTAATGTGTATTGGTGGTTTGCCTGCATGTATATCTTTGTGAGGGTGTCAGAGTCTGTGATTACAGACAGTTGTTAGCTGCCATGTGGGTGCTGGGATTTGAACCTAGATCCTGGAAGAGCAGTCAGTGCCCTTAACCACTGAGCCATCTCTCCAGCCTGTCAGGCGGCTTTTCTATTCACCTGGACAGATCTTCTTTTATACTAGTTTTCTAAGCTACTCT
The DNA here is from genome assembly GCF_907164565.1 of Psammomys obesus. Lineage (NCBI taxonomy): Eukaryota > Metazoa > Chordata > Mammalia > Rodentia > Muridae > Psammomys > Psammomys obesus. The sequence goes on from NW_026596034.1 coordinate 23,367,641, forward strand.
GGCTACTTCCTAGCCACACACCCCAAGTTACTTGCCAACATTGGTCCTGTCTGGGCTGCCCCTGCTCCATCAGGCCACCTCCTTTCTCTCCAACATTGTGATCCCTATCTGAGACCCCAAGCCTGGGAACAGAAGCTCCACCTCCCTCTCCAGTTTTGTTTTCGTTTTTGTTTTGTCTTAACCAGAGATAATTAGGGAGCAAATTTCACAACATTGTTCAGAGTTCATGACAATGCCTCCCTCCAGACTGCAACCAGATGTCAGGGCACAGAAATTGGCATGGGTGCACAGCACCAGACCAACAGCCAACACTTCTTTAAACAGTGAGAGGCCATCAGAGCAAGGGGGAGACAGCAGGAGTCCCAAGTTTGGAGGTTTGAGCAGGTTGCTCAGTTAAAAGACAAGCCACACTGGAGTGGCCTGAGCCAGTTCTTGGTGACTTGGTATGCCGGGGGTGTTTCCCCATCGCAGGAGACTTGAGTGGAGCGCGTTTGCTGCACCTCCGTTTATGGGGTGGGTTTCGGTGGCGTTACTGGGGAAGCCGGAACATTTGTGGCCACAGGTGGATGTGCTCCACGCACTTCTGAAACCAGATCAGCCCTCTCGGACCTCAGCCTGTGTTTGCTGCTTGCTCTGTTGTTTGTGTGTGCTCACGAGTGCGCACACAGAGAGCAAAGGAGTTGGTTCTCTCCATCCACCGTGTGGATCTGGGAGATCCAACTCGGGTCATCAGGCTTGGTTACAGGCGCCTTTACCTGCTGAGCCACCTCACTAGCCCATGAACACCTGTCTTCTGAGACAGTTTCGATTAGTTCAGGCCAGCCTCGTGTTCACCTATAGTTGATGACCTTGAACTCGAGGAATATCCTGCCTGTACTGGGATCACAGGTGTTCCCCACAGGAGGGTTCTTGTTTGACTTTGTTTTAAATACTACAGGGGGTATGTGTGTGTTTGTGTGATACAGTATGCACAGGTGCTGAGGTGTGTTTTGGAGGTCAAAGGACAACTATGTTATGTTGGTTCTCTTCTTTTACATGGGTTCCACAGATGAAAGTCAGGTTGTCAGGACTGCATGGCAAGTGCCTTTACACACTGAGCCATCTTTCAGGCCCTTACACTGTTTTAAAGGAGCTTTTCCCTCCTCCAACTTTGACCTAAAAACCCTAATATCCCCTTCAGGCCATCTTGGGCCCTGATGTACACAACCACCAAGGACAGCGATAGCAGCCTCACAGCCTCTGCTTGGTTTCAGGTTTGCGGCCCTTCCCGCACCAACCCTAGTGTTGTAATTGATGATCTTCTGACCCCATGCTCTCCAGGGGATCCAGGGGCCATAGAGATGACTTGGATGGATGTCCCTGGTGATAAACTCTTAGAGCCTGTGGTTTGCATGGTAAGTGACCCACTGGGAGAGAAACAAAGTCCAGAAAACTGGGGACCTGGCTCTAAGAATAAAATGAGTGTTTTCCTATTGTCTGGCCCACAGTCCTCCCAGAGAGTTGCCTTTGGGATTTTGGTAGCTGAGGTTCTTGCTTGAGACTCCGGGGAGCCTTTAAGTGGTAGAGGAAAGCCCAGAGGCTATCAGTCCAAGGGCTGGCTTTCTGGTCCAGAAGGAACCAGTGGAAATCTCTTCACATGGCTGCTACCTGATTGTGGTATCTGTTCTCTCCTGGCAGCTGTCTGCACAGTGGGCGAATACAGTAACAGAAGCTGCTGATGGGATGGGATGACAGTTACAGGGTGAAGTAGTGGAAATCAGATGGACAGGATATGCAGTCTGCACTGGGGGTGACCTCAGAGGCAAACCTCCTGTCAATCTAGACAGCACGACAGAAGGGGAGGTGCTGAGGAGTCAGCCTTTCAGCTGCATGCTTGTGTCTTTGCAGTCGGACATGCTCCGGTCTTTGGCTACTACCCGGCCAACAGTGAATGCAGACGACCTCCTGAAAGTAAAGAAATTCTCTGAGGACTTTGGACAGGAGAGTTAAAGCTTCATGTTGATAACGAAATTGGGAGTTTGACTGGAGCAAATTCATGGGACTTTCTACAGCAGTGGCCGGGGCAGAGCCTCAAGTCCTGGAGTCGATAGTAACCCCTCTGCCGCCTGGCTGCCGACCTGGTGGGATGAAGGAAGGGCCTCCGCAGCTGTAGAGACACCTCACCACGTAGGACGCTGGGACACTGGCTCTGCACACTTCATTCCTGGATGCTCACAATCCTTGCCCTCATGGTTTTTTTTTAACTTTTGTTCCCCTAAATTAATGCTGCTTTGATTTCTGTGTTGTTTATAAATAAAAAATACCTGGAAAGAGTTAAGGAGTGGGAGCCACCAGGCCCCTGTTTCCACTCCTTTCTTCTGAACTTTGGCTACTTATAAGCTGACTATGGGAAAGTAGGAAAAGCCATCCCACCCTCTCAGTTTGCAACTGGAGCTTCAGGTCTTCCTTGCAGGAGCTCATGGCTTCCTCGAGTGAGCACAACGCTGTTTCCACCAGGAGACGGCAGTCGGGCAGTCAGGCTGCCTCCGCTGAGAACTGAGCCCAGCCTCTGCTGGTCCTGTCCTGAAGATGTCTAATAAACCCTTTTCCCTTCTTGAGCTGCTGGAGTCTTCTTTGATTCTAGTATGGGGTTCTTCAGAGTCAAGCTTACTTCTGTTAAGACCCTCTTGATCTCTGCCTTTCTTAACAGCGCAGGAAGGAGGAGTGCTCTCCAGTCAGGTGACAAGGCCTGCATGGCCTAAGGCTCAGAAGTGCAGCTGTAGTTTTTCAGTCTTTTTTGTTGTTTTGAGACAGGGTTTCCAGTACCCAGGCTGGATGATCCTGATCCTCCTGCTTCCAGCTCCCAAGTGCTGGGATTATAGGCGCGAGTGTTATTAACACTAGGTCCTTGTTGCCATGAGACAATCCAGTAACTGCTACTGGCAGATGCTGCCCGCTTCAGAAGGTCCAGAAGGCAGCCCAGGAAATGCTGTGAATACAGGGATGTACACACACTATGAAAGAAGCGCTCTAACCTCCAAAAACCGGTGTTCTCCTTTTATATTTTGCTTCCTGATGCTAGAGATCAAACCCAGGTCCCCCTTCCTTAAGTGGGAGCTCTATGCTCCCGGCTGTAAGTCCTCTAAAACACTCGAAAGGGCCAGAACTGCTTTGTTTTCCATGCTCTGGTTCAAACAGCTGCTAGCAGCTTTGCTCTTTAGACTTTAATTATGTCCTCTTTGTGTGTGTGTGTGGGGGGGGTAAGTTTGTGCATAGAAGAGGGCACTCAATTTCCTGGAGCTGATTCCCTCCCAGATTTGATCTGGTTTTTTCTCTTCTTGAGACAGGCCTCAAGTAGCACCCTGCCTCTGCCCTCCAGAGTGCTGGAATTACAGGTGTGCCACCACGCACAGACTACACCTGCCTTTAAAACAACTTTCAAGCTGGGCAGTAGTGTGTTTCACCCTCAGTCCCAGCTCTCAGGAGGCAGAGGCAGGTGGATCTCTGAGTTCGAGAGGTTAGCCTGGTCTACAAAGTGAGTCCAGACAGCCAAGGCTACACAGAGAAACCTGTCTTGGGGGGGGGGGAATTATTTTTCAGATATCTGGATTATGGAGCATTGCCTGGGGAGTGGGGTAGAATATGTGTGTCTTAAGCCAGTTGGTGGTAGCACATGCCTTTAATCCCAGGGTGAGTTTCAGGATAGCCAAGGCTACACAGAAAAACTCTGCCTTGAAAAAACAACAACAAATAAACAAATATGTGTGTCTCCTGAAGTTATCTGAACTGAGAATGTTTACTGGCCCACTTTTCTCCACATGGAATCGTCAGGAGATGCCACTCCTCTGGGGTGTGTTTCTACTCCAGCTGTAACAGTGTTCTTTCAGACTTGATTTCAGGACAGGCATGTCTATCATCACCTCAGTCCAGCACATGCTGGCAGTCCACTCTTCACTGTCAAATGAAACCAATTCCAAGTTGAAGCACAAAAAGATGCGCCCACCTTAACCTTCGTGCCGGGTTTCCAGACCCTCACTCAAGCAGGAGAGCTTCAGTCATTCACCTCCATCCAGTGGAGATTGGTAAACGTCCCACTGTCCATTTTGTCAATGAATAGGCAGCCCTGCAAGTGATCCATCTCATGCTGGATGATTCGGGCTGTCCACCCACTTGCTGACCACACCACTGGCTCTCCTCTTGGGTCCAGTCCTGCAAAGGAAGTTACAGGCTGGCTGAGGTGTCCAACCTCCTGTCCTACTGCCTGTTTCCTGCCCCAGCTGAACCTATTTATCTCCCATCCACAGGGACACCACCCAAGGGCGGATGTAGACAACAGCCCTAACCCCTCCTAGAAAGGATGCCTCAACTTTGTCCAGTGCCTGACTCCCAGCTCTACTATAAGTTCTCTTGCTACGGTGCTTCCTTCCTCAAAACTCTTCTCAGGTGCTGTTTATCAAAGGTATTTCTGTAGAGGAATTTTAACTTAGAATATGGCTGCTCTGGCAAGAGATCACATCCAAAGACCTTCCAGGTCTGTGTGATCGGGCTGGAATACAAGCACGCCTTTAATCCAGGAGACAGAGGCAAGCATCTGAGTTCAAGGCCAGCCTTGTATAGAGCAAGTTTCAGGTAAAGAAATGCCTTTAATCCCAAACAATGAAGGTTAAATCAGTTTGTAGAAGCACCCATGTTTGAAGGTGATGCTTAATTGAGTGGCAGAAAAGGTGATGAATTAGAGAAAGATATGACAGAATAGGATATGCACAACTCCCATGAGAAGAGAGGGGAAAGCTACTAAAGGGGCAATGTGGAGAGAGGGAGGGAAGAAAGGGGTGAAGGAGAAGGGAAGAGGAAGAGAGAAAGAGAGAGAGAAGGCGGTTTTACCGGGGCAGTAATAGGTTGCAGAGAGAGAACTCAGGTGAAGACTGAATTAGCCAGAGAAAGAGGAGCCTGGAGATTAGAGATGATTGACTGAATTAGCTTGAGGCCAAGCAGAGCAATTCAGAGGCTGAGAGAAAAACAAGATGGAGTAAATAAGCTGACAGAGGAGTTTGACCAGAACAGCTGAGTCGAGCCAGCCAGTCTTGAAAGCAGTAAGATAAGAAAAGGTGAGCTTATTAAGCAGTCTCAGAGGCCAAAAACATTCTAGGCCTAGGTTAGATTGTAGGAAGGACAGACGCTTTTAGGTTAGCAGAAGGAGGCAAACTCCGAAACAACAATTGAAACAGGCGAATAAAAGTTCCTTTTACATATTTCAGCTTGGCACAGTTGCAAATAATAAGCACATTCCAGAAAAAAAATGTGGTTGATAGGCATGGAATGGCTTGTTACCCTAGTCTGGGTAAAGCCGGGTCCCAGTTTCTTACACAAGCCCACCATGACTGATAAACTAGGAAAATCGTTTATCTACGTATAAACGTATGTGAAATCTACATAACTGCCTAGGAAGGGAGAGGCAGGCAGCCTCCCTATCTACGGAGTCTCCCCAGTTGGCACTCTGCGCCCCATTCTAAGAGGGTTTTGCTCTGCTCTTCAAGAATCCTGCCTGTCAGCCCTGAGCTCCGTGCGGAGGCTCCGGGGTCCCGCTGTGTTTGCACTATCCCGGCCGCGGAGAGCAAGGGAACCCCGCCTCCCCCGGCCCCTGCACCTGAGATCTGCACGGCCTGGAAGCGAGGCACACACGCCAGAAAGCCGGCCACACTCTCGCAGCCTTCCGGGGAGACGACCAAGCGGCTGTCCAGCACCCGCAGGCTGGGGTTCACCAGCACGCGGAGCGGGAAGGGCTCCATCTGCCGCAGCTCGCGCAGGCGCGGCGAGAGGGCACGGAAGAGCGCGTCGGGGAACTCGAGCGCGATCACCTGCAGCGGCACCCCCAGCTGCGGCGCGCTCAGGCCCACGCAGCCGCGGCGGCGCATCACCTGCACCAGGCGCCCCACCAGCCGCTGCAGCTCCGCGCCCGCCAGCTGCGCGGGTTCCACCGGGGCCGCTACGGCGCGCAGCACCGGGTCGCCGACCTGGCACACGCGCGAGTACGGCGGCTGCGGCGCGCCGCACACGAGGCGCCTCAGGTACCGCCAGTAGGAGCGCGTGCGCGCCGGGCCCTCCAGGCCGGCGGACGAGCTGCAGCTCCGCGCCCGGCTCAGCGGCACCCGCGCCGCTAGCAGCAGGCCGCCCAGCAGCCCCATGGCGGTTTCCGACACCGCCGCCGCCCGCCCTCCCGCTAGCGCTGGGGATGCCGGGAAGCGTAGTTTCCGGGCAACTTCCGGTCACTCATCGTGGGGATGAGAGACCAAAAGCATTTAAAATTAGGTTTTTGGGTTACTGTAGAGGGGCGGGGAGCCCGCCTTGCTGCATTCCTTTCCACCCACCGGAAATACTGTTACAAGGAAACCGGCTCAGATGGCCCGAACTCGTTACAAAGTCACTGTAGCCTTGTTCCTGGAAATACCACAGAATGTGCCAATTGCCCCTCTTCCCTAGCAACGGCCATTTAGCATAGGACAGGACATTGCGACTGAAACCCAAGACCAGATATCCCCCTCCAACACACACACACACAAGAGAGAACAAAGAACCTTTTATGGTTTGGGTGCCTTCCCACAGCCAATTGTTTCAAAATGAAACATCCCCTTTTGTGTTTCAACCAATAGAGGCCAGGCTTGAAATCCCCTGCTTTGGGGCCACTGGTTGGGACTGGACCCATAAATCACCCTCAATCCTGAGCTCGAGGCTCTCAGTTGGATACCAGTGGTTTGGTGTCTGTGAGAGTCCCGGCTCGAGAAAAGGGACGTATCCAGGTGGAGACTAGGAAATTGATAACTGGCACAAATGGGGAGCCAACTACCAATCAGGCTGATAGATACCAGCTTCCCCTTGCAGAGACCTACCTGGGACTACAATACAGCAGCAGGTGAGGAGAGGCTTCTAGTCTACCGCCGGGCTCTTTTGGCAGGTCTTAAAGCAGCGGCCAAGAGGCCCACAAATTTGACTAAGGTTTATGACATTAAGTAAGGACCAGAGGGAAGCCCCGCGGCTTTCCTAGAAAGAATCATGGAAACTTTCCGGAGGTACACGCCATATGATCCAGAGGCAGCCGAACATAAGGCCACTGTAGTGATGTCCTTTGTAGCTCAGGCGCAGCCAGATATTAAGAGAAAGCTCCAAAGCCTAGAGAATTTGCAGGAAAAGAGTCTCAGAGAATTAGTAACCCTGGCAGCTAAGGTGTATAATAGAGTCCAGAGGAAAAGCAAATCAGGATCAATCTACAAAGTAACAATTCTAGATGTAAAGGATGCCTTTTCAGTCTGCCTCTTGCCCCAAAGAGCCAGGAATATTTTGCATTTGAATGGCACGACACGGACATTGGATTAAATGGACAATTGACTTGGACCAGGCTCCCTCAAGGATTCAAGACTCTCCCAAAATTTTTTTTTGAAATTTTTTAAAAACATTTTATTTATTTATTTTATGCATATTAGTGCTTTAAGAAGGCAGTAGAGGGTGTAAATGGTTGTGAGCCACCATGTGGTGGCTAGGAATTGAACTCAGGACCTCTGGACGAGCAGACAGTGCTCTTAACTGCTGAGCTATTTCTCCAGACCCCAACTCTCCAATTTTTGATGAGGCGTTGCATGAGGACTTGGGTGAGTACCAAGAACAGCACCCCCAAGTTACTCTCTTGCAGTACGAGGACGAGGAGACTTGCCTACAAGGAACAAAGGACTTACTCAGCACTCTGGGAGAGCTTGGCTATCCAGCCTCGGCTAAGAAAGCCCAAATATGTAGGTCAGAAGTACAATACCTCGGCTACATCCTAAAGTAAGGTAAAAGCTGGATGTCAGATGGCCGCAAGTTAAGTCCTCAAAATCCTGACCCCCACAAGTTGGAACCAGGCACGGGATGTTACCAAACTGTTCCAGCTGTTTACAGATGAAAATTAGGAAATCACTAGCCTCCTTACCCAAGAAGCTAGACTTGGTGGCAGCCAGATGGTCCCCATGCCTTCCCAACATTGATGCAGTAGCATTACTGGTCAAGGATGCTAAAAAATTGATTCTAGGGCAGGACTTGGTTCTAACCACCCCTCACACCACTGACGTAGTGCTGAAACAAGCCCCAGATTGGTGGCTGAGCAGCACTTGCCTGACCCTTTACTGGGCACTACTACTGAGTCCTCTTAAGAGTCACCTTTCAAGTGCTGACTTCCTTGACTCCTGCCACTCTGCTGCCAGACCCAGACCTGGATGGGCCCCTGCATGACTGTGCAAGGAATCCAAGCAGATCTCCAGGATGTCCCCCTGACCAACACAGGAGACTTGGTTCAGGGATGGAAAGGTATGCGGGGGTGGCAGTGGTGTCATTGACTGAGACTATATCAGACTTTGGCTCACAGAGCCAAGCTGATAGCACTAAGGCATTGATTCTGGAAAAGATCTAAACCTTAATGTGTACACTGAGAGCCAGTATGCTTCGAATAAAGATCCTCGTGTGTTTTGCAATGGACTTGACTCCTGGTGGCCTTTTGGGAGTCTCAAGAATCAAGCACAACAGCAGCCAGATGGCAACAGTTGGTGGCTTTATTAAAGCTCCCATGGACCACAGTGCCCCGCATTATCCTAGGCAAAGCAGTCTCAGCCACCACATGAGCGACCTTTCCTCTCCAGATGCCACCGACAGTGCTGTGCCCTTAGTGCTGCTCCCCAGCCTGGGTGCAGGGATTACTGCTATGGCTCCTCACTGGGTGGCTCTGCCGGCAGCAGCTCCTCCTCCACTGGCTCCCCAGGCAGCAGTTCCCCTTGCTCTCCCTTCTCTGACCCGCCCTCTGGGGCCTTTGAAATAACAGGCTCCAGGCTGGGCTGCTCCGCAGGAAGCTCTGGAGCTGGGACCACGAGGTCCTGCACTAGCTCTTGGTCATCTAGACAGAAGACAGTCTCTCTCTTAGGCAGGATAAAGGCGAGAGACTCCTGGATGGTGCTGATGTTCACATGGCCAAGGTTCCCGTGCTTGGAGAGCTGGGTGTGTGAAATGCCTGACCCAGAGAGCAGAAAAAATGAAATGGAAAAAAAGTTATTAATTCAATGCAGAGATCACAGGGGAAACACTGAGTAAAGATCTGACACAATTACATATACTGACACATGGAAACTACTTTTTAGGCTTGTTTTTGTTTTTTCAAGACACGGTCTCACCACATAGCCCTGTCTGTGCTGGAACTCACTATGTAGACTGGGCTAGCCTCAAACTCACAGAGATCTGCTTGCCTCCTCCTCCTCCTAAGTGCTGGGCTTAAAGCTGTGCCCCACTAAGCCTGGCTAAGGGCATCTTTGTAATATGGAAAGCCAGTTAAACTGGACCCCACAGTAAGGAGCCAGGAGACACTCAGTAAGCACTATTGTCAAAGGACAGGCAGTTCTAGGTCTTTTACGGAGTAGGTAAGGGGAGGCACAGCTCGCCTCAGCAATAGGTCAGCAATGACCTTGGGTAGCTGTGCTCCCTCTTGGCCTAGGCCTTTCCCTTGGGTCTGTCCCAGTTATGAATTGCCATGTGGTTACTGGGAATTAAGCCCGGGTCCTCTGGAAGAGCAGTCAATGCTCTTAACCTTTGAGACATCTCTCCAGCCCTGAGAAAAATATTTTTAAAACCACTTATCTGACAGAGCCTAGTAGCAACACACTTGTAATCCCAATATTTAGGAGGCTGAGGCAGGCTGACCAGGAGTTCAAAGTCATTTTCCTGTCTAGGCTTACATAAGACTCTTGTCTAAAAACAAAAACCAAAACCTACTATGTATTCAAATGTTAGTCGCTCACCCCCACCCCCAAGATTCTTACTGTTCTACGAGCAAATTCTCACATATCCAAAATGATGTTGTATAAACTTTGCCTCCCAAATTACCCCTAATTGGCAGAATAAAGTTGCCTACACCTGGACTGGGCAGAAGAGAGGTAGGCGGAGCCAAGGTTCAAGGGCTTGGGGGTAGCAGAAAGACCAGGAGCAAGAGGAGGAGGAGGAGGAGGAGAAAGGAGCAGTTCTCCATGGGGTATTGTGAACTAGAGGCAGGAGGAGCTGGCTCAGAGGATTGGCATGATGGAGAGAAGCAGCCCAGATGGAAAACATGAGCAACTATTTATAAGGGTTTGGGCTGGGAAGCAGGGCTGGTATCTGTCCAGGCTCGTGCATAAAGGCTTATCAAAAAATCTAACAAGTACAGCATCTTATTTATATAATAGCTGGTTAAGGAATAACTGCTGTGTTAATAATTATATGAATCAGGCTGAGAGCTGGCTCAGTAGTTAAGAGCACTGTCTGCTCTTCCAGACAACCTGGGTTCAATTCCCAGCACCCACATGGCAACTCACAACTGTCTGTAACTCCAGTTCCAAGGGATCTGACACCCTCAAGCACAACACCAATGCATATAAAATAAAATAAATTTAAAAATTTCAGGAATCAATATTAGATATTAATAATCATTCTACACACGTCTCTGAATAATTTCCATAAAGGGAAGCATACAACAGTGGTTCTTTGTGACTGGCTTCTTCCATTTACCCAGATAATCCACAGAGTATATGATTCCATTCCTACAAATGTTCAGAAATGGCACATTAAGAGCAACTCAGAGTTTGCCAGGGTACAACTGAGGAATGTCTACCAAGGGGGTCTGAGGGTCACAGGCTTCTAAAAGCTGGTACTGGCAGTGGTTACCCACCTTGGTAGTTCTCAGAAAGGCACTGACTTGTGCTAATGCACACATCATTTAGTTAGATGAATTAAACACCTGTAAGGCAATTCAAAACTTATTCCTAAGGTAAGAGTGGTGGTGCATGCCTGTAATTCCAGTCCTTGGAAGGTAGAAGTAGGATGACCAGAAGTTCAAGAATAGCCTCAACTACATATCAAATTCAAGGCCAGCCTGGGCTACATGAGACTTAAAAAAATGAGAAATATGCTCCCACACTGCCTTTACATCAATACATAACTAAAAATAATAAAAGTAGGCTGGGTGGTAGTAGCAGATGCTTTTAATCCCAGCCATTTGAAAGGCAGAGGCAGGAGGATCTGAATTCAAGGCCAGCTTAGTTTACCAAGCAAGTTCCAGGATAGCCAGGGCTACATAGTGAGGTTTTTTTTTTTTTTTCTTTAGGACTGAGGTTTATTGAGAAACACACGGGACTAATGCAATTTTTAAAAGGTGAACACTAACTAGGTGGCACCTAGATCAAATACAGGTAAGCCCAGAATTGGGACAGGAAACCTTTTGATACCATGGGCAAAAAAAGCAAAGTTCCAAAGATGAACCAGAGAAAACCTTTCCAAGAAAAATGACCATCTTCCACATTATACAACCAATTCCATTCATGACTAACAAGTTTTTTTTCTTAAATATTGTTTGAGCCTTTATAACGGCTTATCTCATGAAGAAGAGAACACCGGAATAGGTTAGACTTTTTTGCTATAGCAAGCTTAAATTGTGTCAGACAGTTTTTGGATCATAGTGAGATTCTGTGCTGTCTCAAACAAACAAAAATAACAAAAACAAAATAATAATAATAACAACAATAAGAATATTTGTAAAAGAAAATACAGAACTAGGTGTCATGGTGCATGCCTTTGATCCCAGCCAGCACTGGAGAGACAAAGGCAGATAGATCTCTGAGTTCCAGGCCAGCGAAGGCTACATAGACTCTATAACAATAAAAGATAAAAAATTTAAAAAAGCTCTTTCCTAGCCAGGCTGGGTGGTACATGCCTTTATCCCAGCACTTGGGAGGCAGAGGAAGGTGGATCTCTGAGAGTTTGAGGCCAGCCTGGTCTACAGATGAGTTCTAGGATAGCCAGGCTAAACAGAGAAACCCTGTCTCAGAAAAAAATTAAAATAAAATCTTTCCTTTCTCTTACCTAAAGTCTGGGCTATCTGAGCTGGTGGGAAAAGGACTTGAAGACAGCGGTTCAAATACGGAACAAGGTCCTCCAGGAAGGCAGTGCAGAACTGGACAAATATCTCATGCTCCCCACTGCTGAATGCAGCCTCTTCGGCACGATGGAATGCCAGGATTGTTTTGGTTACCTACAAGACGAGTGCCAACGATCAGCCACAGAGGAAGTCTACTGCTGCTATTTAAACACTGCAAATGTGCAGCATGAAGAAAGTTCATTCGCAGCTTGGTGGTGGTTGCAGACGCCCTTAATCACAGCATCCAGGAGGTAGAGGCAGGCAGATCTCTCTGAGTTTAGAGACCATCCTGTCCTACAGTGCAAGTTCCAGGACAGCCAGGGCTACACAGAGAAACTCTATTTTGGAAAACAAAAAAACGATAAACAAAAAAGAAAAAGAAAGGAAGTTTATTCATTCCAAATACTTTCATTGCTACCTTGTTCATTTCACTGGTGAATTAATGACCCAACATGTTGTGTTCTGGGATAGTTTCCAGCTCCAGTAGAGGAGTATCATGGAATAGTATGGGAGGGATGCTCTTCTGCTGGCCTGGAGGAAGAACAGCCATGTTGTGCCCTACCCCTACCCCTAACGCTCCTCTAACAGGAGGGTGCAGAGGACCTCAGTTCTGCAACTTTTTCCAGTGGCACAGAATGACACCTGACACCTGGACTGAGCCTCTAAGGAAGCTCTAACTCCAACAGATGCCTGGACCCAGCTGACACCTTGAATAAGCCTGTGAGACCCCTCGCACAGGACCCAGAAACACTGCACCTGGGTTCCTAGCTCACAGATACTAGCTGATACATGCGACCGTTTTAAGTTGCTTGGTTCCTGGGAGTTTGGTATCAAGCAATAGACTGAGCATGCTAAATGACTGGCACAGGTACTCTACGTTACAACTTCTTCCTCGATCATCCCCACAAAGGTTGATCAACCATCACAACTGCTCTCCCAGAAAAATGTTTAAGACCACACTAACCCTGTCAAGGCCAGGAGGCACCATGGTTATATGGGCTGGTTCCATGCAATAGCCTGGCTGATACCAAGGGCAGTCCACAGTAGCAGAATGTTACTCACCTTGGCAAGCGCATCCTCCAAGGCTGCAGTCACATCCTGCGCTAGGGCCACTGGGCAGCAGAGCCGTAGGTCATTGAAAGCAACCAGAATGTTATTGAGGAAGCAGGCAAGGGGAGGGAAGTCTAAGAGCACCACTGGTGGCTGCAGCGTCCCTGGCTGAGTGGCTGGGACTGCAGCAGGCATGTTGCTGCTGCCCAGGATGGCCGCAGCTGAGATGAGGGTGTAGGAAGTCATCTCATCCTGGAATTTCTCCACTGCTTCCTCAACTGCTTTCTGGAAAGTGTTGATTGCCACCCTCTGGAAAACAGGAGCCAACTGGCCCCGGAAATCAGCCCCCACGCGGCTAAAGGACAACCCAAAGTACATGCACTGGCCCAGCAGAGAGTCCAAGCGGCCACCTATACCCCGGTAAAGGTCGGTCTCTAGCACCTGCAGGAACTGTGAGATTTTCTGCAGCACCCAGCCATGGAAGATGGCACCCTCATTCACAGTGTACTCGCCCATGGCAGGTGGCAGCAAGGGGTCCTCATCTGAGAAGATGGCTCGGTACTGGGTGATGATATCAAAGAGGTGTACCCGGCAGGCCTCGATGGTTTTTGTGATATGGAAGTAAGGATCATCATTAGGGATGGCAGTCAGGATAGAGCGAAGCCAAGCATCCCGGGCCTGAAGAAACTTCACCCTCAGCTCAGCCTCAGTGAAGACATCCATGCGCCGCAGATAGCCAATGACACGCAGGCAGGCCGGGAGCTGGATGTTGGTCCTCAGTTGCTGGATCAGCTGGCTTAGCATCAGCTGCATGGACTGGCGCACTTCATTCACAATGCCCTGACAACATGACAGTCATAACACTTTGAGATAAATACTTGAAAACTCATCCTACTAAGCCATTCTTACAACTCTCCTGATGTATAAAGTGGATTTCTGAAGCTGACACCTGCAGGTTTACAGAGATCCACTTGCATAACTAGTTCTCTTGCTCAAAAGTCCTCCTAGGATTTTCATCGCCATCACCAAACTACCAACTACTCATCATGATCTCCAGGCCCTGCCTGATTCTACAGCTTTATCTGTTTCACCTGAGCACAGCCTTTCTCATTACAATCCAGTAACAGTGGCTGCTCTGGGATCCCTGAAACAGTTTCTTCCCCCCTTACCCTTTTCCTACTTTTTGCTTTGCTGTCTCCCCAGAACTTCAAGTCCTGGTTCCTTCTCATCAAGGTCTTGTCAGGAAAGGCTTTTCCTGACAAGGCTGGCAAAGCAGAACTCTAGTAAACTTCGACAGCCCTCTACCCTAGGGTCCCCCTCTTTTTTCTTTGAGACAGAAATATAGCAAGCTGGCCTCAAAATCACTAAGTAGCTAATGATGGCCTTGAACTCCTGATTAACCCTCCTGTCTCTATCTTTCAAGTGGTAGGTTTACAGACATACCCCACCATGCCTGCCTGGTTTTCTCTGGCTTATTTCTTCAGATATTTGCCAATATCTGCAATATTATTATTTGTCAATTATCAGACACTGACTACAATAAAAAATTCATGGAGCTGGAGAAATGTCTCAGAGATTAAGAGCACTGTTCTTCCAAAGGTGCTGAGTTCAATTCCCAGGAACAACATGGTAGCTTGCAACCATCTAAATGAAATCTGGTGCCCTCCTCTGGCATGCAGGCTCACATGCAGGCAGAATATTGTATAAATAATAAGTAAACCTTAAAAGAGAGAGAGAGAGAGAGCGCTGGAGAGATGGCTCAGAGATTAAGAGCACTGGCTGCTCTTCCAGAGGTCCTGAGTTCAATTCCTTGCAACCACATAACCATCTATAATGAGATCTGGTGCCCTCTTGTGGCGTGCAGTCAGAACACCGTATACAAAATAAATCTTTAAAAGAAAAAGAAACTTCCAAGAGCCATCGCCTTGAATGCTCTGTTTACACAGTATTCCTAGGACCTAAGACAGCGTCAGGCACAGGAGTAATAAGATCTTTGAATAGCTTCTGTTTAGCTTACCTGGCTGGCAGAAATTGACATGAAATATGCAAAAGTTTCTACTTAAAAGTTCAGTCACAATCACAGAATTAATAACTACAAGATCATAAACTTGAGGGCCCTCTCGGCAAGTTGTCTACCTGGATAACAGGGATGGAAGAGTATTTCCTTTCCAGTCGCCGTACATAGGCTGCAAGCTCCAGGGCCTCTTCATAATAGCTGTTTCGAACACAGGTGTCCATAAGCTGGGGAATCTCTAAAATCTCCAGGATTTCTGTGTGCCGGTTTAGAGTCAGGGTGTTCATCCGGCGGTTGGAGCTGATCTCCTCAGCTTCCTTCACGAAGTTCCTAGAGGCAATCAGGAAAATGTATTTCCTCATTGTTCTGCACAGTAGGTTGAGCACTTACTGGACACCGGGCTGGATGGTTCGTCTGGTTTATTTCAAACCTTCACACAGGGTGTGGTGTACACCCTTGATCCCAGCTCTCCAGAGGTAGAAGCAGATATGAGCTCATGGCTATCTAGTTCTACACAGTGAGTTCAAGACCAGCCAGGGATACACAGGGTGGCTCTGTCTCAAACAAAACCATCTCTTCCAACCTACAACTCCTTATATCAGTTGAGGAAACTTTTCATTTAACATTTAAGAAACTTTCTAAGACTACATCATTAATCAAAGGCTTGCATCGGAACGGTCAGGATGGCTCAGGGGTAAAGGTGCCTACTGCTTGCCAACAAGCCTGCTGACCTGAGACTGATCCCTAAGTCCCTCATAATGGAAGGAGAGAACCCACTCCTACAAGTTGTCCTCTGACTTCCACATGCAGAGTGTCACCCCATCTGCCATGCCATTCTAAAAATGGCTTGCAGATCTGGACCGTCACATTTGAGACTGAACGGCTCTAGGACTCATAAAGAAGGACTAAGTGACTTGGCCTCTCTGGACCTGTCTCTTCATTGGTTAACTGGTAAGAGGACCTACTTGACAAAGCTGTGAAAGTTAGAGACAGGTAAGATGACATGCATGAAGTACACAGGACCTGACAATGAGTAAATGTATAAGAAGAGTAAACAAACCCCTTACTAGTTATTACTGAGAGTAGAGAGGTGGCTCAGCGGTCACTGCTCTTGCAAGGGATCTAAGTTCAGATCCCAACACACATATCTAGGGGCTCATAGCCACCTGTAACTCCAGTCCCTGGGGACCTGAATCCCTCTTCTGGCCTCAGGATGGTGCATAGATATACACCAGACAAAACACCCATAAACATTTTTAATAGCTATTAATATCTAATAGAGCACCAACTAGCCAACAAACTACACTCTTGCCTTAAGATCCCTCAGGTCTTAATGTTATATGCAGCTGTTTAATCTTCCTTCTTCCTCCTTGTTTCTCTCCTTCTCTACAGTAATTCCAGAAACTGGGTTTACTAAGTTGTGAATCTCTTTTCGGCACAAAGGATACAAAACCTGTTTTGTTCTTTTGTTGTTGTTGTTTTGTTTTTTGTTGTTATTTTTAGTTTGGTTTGGTTTTTCGAGACAGGGTTTCTCTGTGTAGCCTTGGATGTCCTGGACTTGCTTTGTAGACCAGTCTGGCCTCCAACTCAGAGATCAGCCTGCTTCTGCCTCGCTGAGTGCTGGGATTATAGGTGTGCACCAGCGTGCTCGACTATCTAACCTGTTTTAAATATCCAAGTCTCTAAAGAAAAACTGAACTGAACTAAGAGTATTAGATTGAAGACCTAGAAAGTCAATATAGCTCAAAAAGGAAATGCTTTTTGACAACCTATATAATCCCCAAATAGGATTTTTCCTCAGCTTCCTATCAATGGAAGTTTTGGGCCTCCAGCCCAAGCTGTTGTACATACACCATTATAAAGGCACATATATATTAAGCTGCCATTTATACAGTGTTAGCTATGTCGGCCCAATGAACCGCCTTACATAGGTTTTTATTTTGTTTTGATACAATGTCTTATGTAGCTCAGGCTGGCCTTGAACTCAATACTCCTAGGATGATGACCTTGCGATTCAAATGCTGGGATCACAAGCATATGCCAACAAGACTGGCTGTATTTTTACTATTACAACAGCCTATGAGGGAGTGGTGGGCTCCTGGCTTCCAATCCTGATCTGGAAACACTTACTATCCGTGTTCTTGGACAAGTCACTTCGACTTCCTCAGCTTAAGACAGTAATGATAGCTACCTAGATGGCTGCTGTGAAATGTAAGTGATAAGGAGATCGGGAGAGAGCTCTGCGCTCTACCTGTGGGTCAGCTATGTCTAGCATCCTGTCAGTTACAGGTATGGGCCTCTCAGCAGCGGGCCAGCCGCACCTGCAGCTCTGCTGAAAGCTGGGCAAACGGTCGAGCAGGTGACCGAGGGACGCCTCCACGTCGCCAAAGAGACGGTGTATGCGCTCGGTGCACTCGGCACCGCGAATGAACGTCTTGTAATTGGCGAAGGCCAGATCGCGCGTCTGCTGCAGCAGCTGGGCCCGCTCCTCCGCCAAACGCTCCGGCTCCCGTCGCAGCCGGTCCAGCCCCGAGCCGCTCAGCTCCCGGAGGTAGCGGCCCACGTCGGGTTTCTCCCGCCACTGGGCCTCAGGGAAGCGGTCGCGGAACAGCGACGCCAGGAGTCCTTCATCTTCCACCTCCCCCAGCGCAGCGGCCGTGGCCGTCGTCGCGGCCGAGGCGGCAGCGGAGGACTGGAGAGAGACAGCAGCCGCCATTTTCCCACGGCGCCGTCACTTCCGCTCTAGACCCGCGAGGGCGCCGGTTTCGCGCCCGGAACCGGAAACCGTTGGGGAACATTTTTCTGTCTCTATGGTTTCTCACCTGGCCAGCTTTCTGGGCCCCAGCGGTCCTCCAAGGCAGGTGGCGCCAGCACAAACAACACGTAGACCTGGGCTAGAGAGGCACGCTTTGATGTTGCCAGGAAGCGGCGGCGCGAGGGGCCGGCAGGGTGACTTCCGCTTCCGACTCTCCAGGCACGAGGATCCCGGGAGCCAGGCTAGCGGGAAGATGCGGCCGTTGACTGAAGAAGAGACTCGGGTAATGTTTGAGAAGATTGCGAAATAGTAAGAACCTGAGAAGCAGATGAGGGACGGGCGTGCGGGGACGCGGGACGGGGACACTGGGGCGGGACGGTTCCGGCGCAGCTTCCAGTCTCCTTTCTGCCCTCAGCATCGGGGAGAACCTACAGCTCCTCGTGGACAGGCCCGACGGCACCTACTGTTTCCGGCTACACAACGACCGAGTGTACTATGTGAGGTGAGCTGGGGCTCGGTGCTCCCCGTGTACGGGGCCGGAGGCCTGCGTCCAGTGAGTGGCCGTCCGCAGCAACTTCCTCCCTCGCCCCTGTAGTGAGATGATCCTGAAGCTGGCCGCCAACATCTCCGGGGATAAGCTGGTGTCCCTGGGGACGTGTTTTGGAAAGTTTACCAAGACCCACAAGTTTCGGCTGCACGTTACAGCGCTCGACTACCTCGCCCCGTATGCCAAGGTATGTGGGGCTGGTCTCCATTTTGCCATCGGGGGTGAAGTCGGGGATGACAGCCAAGTCAGAACACAGATTGTTTTCAATCGAGTCTGATTTTCCCTCCCTCCCTCCGTCTTTCCTTCCTTCTCTGACTTTTTTCCTTTATGTATATGAGTGCTCTATCCACGGGAATACCTGAATTCCAGAAGAGGGCATCCGATCATATAAGACGTTGTGAGCCACCATGTGGTTGCTGGGACTTGAACTCAGGACCTCTGGAAGAGCAGATAGTGCTCTTAACCTCTGAGCCATCTCTCCAGCCTCTCTGTCATAGTTTCTTACAGTGTCTGCACAAGGAGATGTTTATAGGTATTGGGACTTGAACATGCTTAGGGAGGGAGGGTCCTGTGAGTGCCCTGGGCTGCAGAGACTAGATAGCTGTAGGAAACAGAGAGGTCCCCACAGTGTCAGGTGGCTATCAGAAAGTAGATACAGGTGGCTGTTTAGGGATGATCCTGGGGTACAAAAAAAAAAGAAAAGAAAAAAAAGCTGTAAGTTGTTTATACTGTTGAGAGGTGGCATGAGGAAGGAACTCCATGGCAAAGGATCAGAGTCCAAACAATTTAAAGGGACATGTCTGTCTCCCCGCCACTCCTTAAACACAGAAGCGGCCTCTGATCTGCCAACAGGAATATAACTAGCATTTTTGTCTCTTGGTTTTCAACTGTCTACCAGTATAAAGTATGGATAAAGCCTGGAGCAGAGCAGTCCTTCTTGTATGGAAACCATGTGTTGAAATCCGGTCTGGGGCGAATCACTGAAAACACTTCTCAGTACCAGGGAGTCGTGGTTTATTCCATGGCAGACATTCCTCTGGTGAGTAGAACGGGTAGCCATTGCGCATACCAGGTGCCTACTGAAAAGGATGTAGCTTCGGCCTGTGAGACTAACTTCTCAGCACCTTTTGAATTTTCTCAGACAGCTGTTTTAACATAGTGTTTGTCCTGGTTTTTGTAAGTGAATGAATTAGTGTCTGTTCTTTCAATTCC
Source organism: Psammomys obesus (assembly GCF_907164565.1). NCBI lineage: Eukaryota > Metazoa > Chordata > Mammalia > Rodentia > Muridae > Psammomys > Psammomys obesus. The sequence continues at coordinate 23,387,154 of NW_026596034.1, forward strand.
AGGGCTTTGGGGTGGCAGCGAAGTCTACCCAAGACTGCAGAAAAGTGGACCCCATGGCAATTGTGGTGTTTCATCAAGCAGACATCGGGGAATATGTACGGCATGAAGAGACACTGACTTAGGATGGTTATCCCAGGAACATTTTGCTGTGTGAGGGGACTTAGCTTTGTTTCCTGTGTGTGCAGACATCATCATGTTAAGTTCGGATAACCCTGAGATACGCCACTTGGATTCTTACTCAACAGAAATGGCTCAAAAATAGGGTTTCAAGCCCTCTAGAAGCAAAAGCAGGTGGGCCACAAGTGTAAGGCCTACTCTAGACTACTTGGCATTTCAAGGCTAGCCTCTGCTACATAGTGAGGCCCTGTCTCAAAAATCTAAAACACAAACCAACACCTGCCAAAAGTTTGTGTGAGTAAATAGAGTTTTTATTCTGTACCTACATCTTCTTTGAATCAGAAGACTTATTCTGAGAAACAGGTTCTGAGTTACTGCACTGAGGACAGTAATTAAATTGTTATCTGTGATAACACTGTTTTCTAGGCTCCTAATAGCACAGTGGACTTTCTATCATTTATTAATATCATTAAAGATAGAACTCGCCATATAAGGATAGTAGATTGTGCCTGTGGTTTTACAGGTGGAGTTTAATAAAATAATACGTGCAACTCACCTCTTTTTCTTTGTGACAAGTGGTGTCTGGTGTGGAAGAGTCCATATTCAAGCCTCAGTTTTGCCATGTGCCAGCTGTGTGATGTTGGACACGTTCCTCCATTTAGACAAACTTCATTTTCTTCAATTGTCAAAAGAAAAATAACCATAAAACTGCCGAGTATAATGGTGCACGTCTTTAATTCCAGCACTGGGGAGGCAGATGGAGCTGTCTGTGTGTTTGAGGTGTACATAAGGAGATTGTGGGCAGCCTAAAAATCAAACCCAAAACCCACAAAACTGAAAGACATCATCAATGTAACAGTAGTATTCAGAATTAAAAATAAAAATTGTAAAGCATCCAGCATAGGATCTGGCAAACAGATGTGGAATAAATAGTGAAATATATATTTTTAACATTTTTTACATTTATTTTGTGTGTGTGTGTTTTGTCCGCATGTATGTGTGTGCACCATGACATGGAAATCAAGAGGGTCTTGATTTCTCTGGAGCTGGCGTTACAGATGTATGTGAGCTGCTGTGTAGGTGCTTGGAACCAAACCAGCTCTTCTGCAAAAGCAGCCTGTGCCCTTAAGCCGTTGAGCTGTCTCTCCAGCCCCCATTTTTAAAAATTGTATGACTGCTGGGCGTACAGTTGAAGGGCACACCTTTAATCCCAGCACTCAGGAGACAGGCAGGTGGACCTCCGTGAGTTCAAAGCCAGTAGTCTACAGAGCTCCAGGATGGCAAGGGCTCTGTAGAGCTATCCTGTCTCAAGACAAAAGACTGTGCATGTGCGTTCCACTTGGATGCCAGTGTCCTCAGAAGAGAGAGTTGGATTCCCTGGAGCTGGGGTTAAAGGCAGTTGGCTGCCTTAGGAACCAAGCTCTTAAAGAGAGTGCTCTTAACTGCTGAGCCATTTTCCTTGCCTTTGTTGAAATATTTTTGTTACATTATTGTTTTTAATTGGAACAAACAACAGGCTTAGCTTTGTAGATGGGTTGAACTCAAAGAGCTCCATCTGCCTCTGAAGTGCTGAGATTAAATGGGTACACCACAACACCTGCCTCAAATATATATATATATATATATATATTTTAATTTATTTATTTTTGTGTGTGTGTAACCCTAACTGTCCTAGAACTCTGTAGACCAGGCTGCCCTCTGCTTCCTTAGTGCTGGGATCAAAGGTGTGTGTACCACAACCAGCTTCAAAACAATCTGTTTTTACCAGCTTTTATCTTTGAGACAGGGTCTCACATTGGTCTGAAACGCTATGTAGCTCAGGCTGTCTCCTAGCCTCTCAAGCCTCTCAAGTGAGGGTGTTACAGGTCTGTGTCACCACACCACATTTTTAAGTTTTTTATTATTTATACAGTTTTTCTGCCCGCATGCCAGAAGAGGGCAGCATATCTCATTGCAGATGGTTATGAGCCACCATGTGGTTGCTGGGAATTGAACTAGGGACCTTTGGAAGAACAGTCAGTGCTCTTAACCTCTGAGCCATCTCTCCAGCCTGACCACACCACATTTCCAAAGGGAATGTCCTTTAAAATACTTTCATCCATTGAAGAGCACTATGGGGCAAGCAAGATGGCTCAGTGGGTAGGCTGGTGGACTGGAAGGGCATGTGTCCGCACCTGATGTTGAGTTCAATCCCTGGACAAGGAGGGAAGGCTGGCCTTCACAGTCCTAAACAATGGGTTAAAAAGACACCATCAAAAATTGACTGTCCCATTGTTTTCACTGCTTTGTTCAGAGCTTTCTGATTTATTTTCAGATGTGGTCTTGAACTGGCAGAGGCCGCTTTTAATGCTTCCACCTCTGGGGTGCTGTGTGCCACCGCTCTACATTTTTGTGGTGGTAGGGGTCAAAGCCAAAGCTGCATGCGAAGCAGGTACTCTGTCAAGTGGACCGTCTTCAGAACCCCTTCCAGGGTTCTTTAACTTCTAAGTGGAATCAGTGAAGGTTAAGGGTCACCTGTAAGAACGTTATTTTAGGCTAGGGATGGTGGTGCGTGCCTTGCCAGCAGTGAGGAGGCAGAGGCAAGTGAATCTCTGAATTTGAGGCCAGCTGGGTCTACACAGCAAATTCTAGGCCAGCCAAGGCTATATATTGAAACCCTGTCTCAAAACAAAAAGTGGTATTTTAGTCTAAGCACATAATACATCTTTTAGAGTAATTAGCACCGGAACTCACTTTTTATTACTGCCATTTGCCTTTATTGATGAACGGAAAAGAAAAAAAGATTTAGGTTGACTTTTTCCCCAACAATTTTATAAAGCTACTTTGATCAACCCTCTGACGAGGATGCTATGTATTAGCATCTTGGCTTCTTTGCATCAGTGGTTGAGACAGTGAAAAGGCGTTTCAAGAAATAGAGCTGGAGGAGCCCAGAAAGGACAATGGCGAGGCTCTGCGCAGCAGACCACCAGTTCACATAGGTGTAGTTGGACTGGAGCAGGAAAAAGTCAGCCACTTTCCTCATCCTGGCAAAGTTGTAGAAGCGCCACATGTGAAAAACGTTGTTTTGCACCTTCCATGTGCTGTCCTGTGGGAAGAAGGAGAGCTGCTCTGGCTGCCGTTTGGGTCTCACCTGCAGTGAGCTAAGTCAGTTGGTAATACATGGTACTCTGGTGTATTTGAAAAAAATTGCTGGAGTAGTTTGAAAGTCGGAAAGTATGGGGGGGGCTTGTGTTGTACCTCAGTAATAAGGATTGCCTAGTTTCCACAAAACTCCCTACATCCCTGCAATAGCCTTGCACATTTGAGGTAAACACTTAAAAAAAAAAAAAAAAAAGATGTATTTATTATATATACAATGTTCTGCCTGCATGTATACCTGCGTGCCAGAAGGGGGCACCAGATCCCAGTACCGATGGTTATAAGCCATTATGTGTTTACTGGGAATTGAATTCAGGACCTCTGGAAGAACAACAGACAGTGCTCTTAACCGCTCTGCCATCTCTCCAGCCCTGAGGTAAACACTCTTTCTGAGCTACTTTTCATGCAGCCCAGACTGGCCTCAAACTCAGCATGTAACCAAGGGTGACTTTGGATTCCTGATCCACTCCATTGTTGAGGTATAAGTCACTGCTGGGGAGTTCTCCCCTGAGATGTGGGTGAGCCAAATGATTCTGTTGGGTAACTGTCTCAAAGAATATTTGCTCAGAAGAGATCAGGAATATTTGTCATAAATAAAAGTAAGAAAGTAAAAAGAAAAAGGCAGGCAGAGAAGAAAGAGATATTTTGTTTTTGGTTTCGAGACAGGGTTTCTCTGCATGTATTCCTGGCTGTCCTGAAACTCTGTAGACTAAGCTGGCCTTGAACTCAGAGATCCACCTGCCTCTCCTTGAGTGCTGAGATCAAATGTATGCCGCCCCCCAGGAGACACATAAGCATAAATGTATTCGTGCTATGTGCACGCAGGAACTGGAGTTACAGGCGTTTGTGAGCTGCCTGATATGGGTGCTTGGAATTGAACCTGGGTTCTCTTAGGAGAGGAGAGTGCTCTTAACCACTGAACGAGCCCTTAATTTTTATGCTTTTATTACAAATTTTATTTTTTTATAGCAAGTTATTGGCCTTTCCAGTAGTAAGGATGCTAAAGCAGGAGATGCCATTTCACATCCTCCAGGACAGCTATCACCACACAGTACTTTAGGATGGCTAGAAATCAGAGTCTTTATAGCTACCAAGACTATCTCCTGTGGAAAACTGCCAGGTAGGTCATCACAAAGCTAAGCAGTTTAAATCATGCCCAGAAGTTCCACTTGTAGGTACATGAAAAGAAAACACAAGAGCTTGTTCACAAGTATTGCCGGCAGAACTGATAGCCAAAAAATAGACACTCAAGTGCAGCCAGCTGGTGAGTGGATACACAAAACTGCGATCCTACAGTAGGACGTTCAGCGCATACTGTGTAAACTAAGGTGTGATGGCTTGGGTCTATAATCTCGGCACTCAAGCTGAAGCAGGAGGATTGCTGCAAATTCAAGGCCAGTCTGGGCCACAGAGGGTAAGACCCTCTTTTTAAAAAACTAAAGCACACACCTTTAATCCCAGAATCTCTACTTCTCAGGCAGAGGCAGGTAGCTTTCTGTGAGTTTGAGGCTAGCCTGGTTCTATAAAGCAAGTTCCAGTATGGCCAGGGCTACACAGAGAAACCATCTAGGGAAAACGAAATCAAGCTGGGTATGGTGGCACATGTCTTTAATCTCAGCACTAAAGCAACAAGTAGATCTCTGTGAGTTCAAGGCCAGTCTGGTCTATATAATGAGTTCAGGCCAGCCAAGGTTTCATAGTAAGACCTTGTCTCAAACAAAAGCCATGGTGCATGAAAGCAGCTACCATATAAATCCACATATATGATTCTGTTTACACAATTCACGCAGAAAAGCTATAAGAACGGTGCAACAGTGACTCTAGGATTAGCTTCTGGAGGGACTGGGGGCAGTCTGGAGTGTATAGAGCTTCCTTTGGGCACACGAGATTGTTCTGCTTTATGTAGTAGGGGCAGCTGCAATTTTGTGATTGCATAGTACAAACAGGCAGTGGGCTAGCCAGACCTGTTAGCCATTGTTTGCCCAGGCCCAGGCACCAAAAAGAACTCCATGCTGCATGATGATGAACTCGTGCCAATTTGTTTCTATCATGAGTCCTCTCTCATCCAGGCTGTACCCCCCAAGAATGGTAATCCCGTTACCTCAATCGCATCCAGAGTATCGTTCAGCTGCCTTCTTTGATTCTGTTGGTGGTCCATCTCAGGCCCCTCATAGAAGACTCCGAAGTTGAGATACACTTGAATAGAACTGAAGCGATTCTGCTCGTTTTTTAGACAGAGCTGATAGAAACCTGTGGGAATTCCCGGATCTCATTACCACGTCTTCAGTGTCTCACCCCCTGTCTTTCAGTTCCCCTAGACAAAGCTGTTCTCCAGTTTGGTTTATTTTATTTATTAATTTGAGGCAGGGTCTCACTGTGTAACTCAGCCAGGCCTTGAATTCAGAATCCTCATGCCTCAGCCTTTGAAATGCTGGGATGAGAGTCACACCCTGCCACTTTTAGCTTGCTCCCTGGTTTCAAAATCACTACTATAGCACCTGTTTATTTAGGATATAATAGAACCATTTTTGACACAAAGGGCACTGTTTTTTTTACCAGCAACCTATAAAATAATACTCAATTATTTTGCTAAATGATAACTTCTATATTAGACTTAAAAATGTTTTTCTCTTTCTTTAGGTTTTATTTATTATGTATACAGTGCTCTGTCTGAATGTACACCTGCACTCCAGAAGAGAGAGCCAAATTTCATGATAGATGGTTATGAGCCACCATGTAGTTGCTGGGAATTGAACTCAGGACCTCTGGAAGAGCACTCAGTGCTCTTAACCTCTGAGCCATCTCTCCAACCCTCCCCCCCCCCTTTTTTTTTCAAGACAGGTTTCTTTATGTAGCCCTGGCTGTCCTGGACTTGCTTTGCAGACCAGGATGGCCTTGAACTCAGAGATCCACATGCCTCTGCCCCCCAAGTGCTGGGATTAAAGGCATGTGCCACCACACCTGGCAAATGGGCTTTGAGTTTTCAACAGCAATGCCAGGCCCAGGCTCTCCCTGCCACTGGGCCTCAGGGCTGTGAGTCAGATGTAAGCTCTCAGCTACTGCTCCAGTGCCTGCCTGCCCCTTGGTCCGCAACATGATATTGGGACTAACCATTTGAAACAGTAAGCAAGTCCCAGTTAAATGCTTTGTTTTCTAAGTTGGCGTGGTCATGGCTTTTTTTATAAATTCAGACAACCAGGCTGGCCTCGAACTCACAGAGAGCTGCCTGCCTCCGCCTGCTGGGGTCACAGACCTCTGTGTGACACCCCCAGCTCTGTACTGAAGTTGAAACATACACGCTTGCTTTTTGTAGACCATTAGAACTTGAAGATGACAGCTTGAACTAGCAAAAATTGTCAAGCAGTAGTTATGCATATCTTTAATCTTCAGTGTGTGTGTGGAAAATTGGCACATTATGGACACATTCACACATTATGGACAAAAATGTTCTAACAAAGTGTTCTGCTTAGTGACTGAAAGTTTGGAGAAGTTTAGAGTTTCTTTTTTTAATTACACTTTATCTATCTATCTATCTATCTATCTATCTATCTATCTATTGTTTTTTTCGAGACAGGGTTTCTCTGTGTAGCCTTGGCTGTCCTGGAACTCACTTTGTAGACCAGGCTGGCCTCAAACTCACAGAGATCCACCTGCCTCTGCCTCTCAAGTGCTGGGGTTAAAGGTGTGTGCCACCACCGCCTGGCCCTTATTTCTCAATTTCATAGAAATGTATGATTACTATCCTAGCCTTGGCGATGAATACACACCTCTCTCTTGTGTAGCGAAGTTAATCTGGCCCCGAACATCCCGGGCTGTGCCAATGAGGAAACCCTGCGGAGTATGTGCGGTGGCCACAACATGGCGGTCATGTGACATTCCGAGAATGCGCTGAACCTTCCGTCACCATTAAAATAAAAAGAAAGAGAAAGGTCCCTACTTTGTCACCGAAGCAGCAGCAAGCTGTAAGGCTGGCGCACCCCCGGTCCTCAGCAGCTCTGTGCGACAATACCATCCACCCACGCCTCTTCTGGATGCTCAGGACTGAGCTGGCTTTTTAGCTGCCGCTATAATCGTGCTTCAGGGAGCCACATCACTGCTGAGCATTCTCCAGTTGCACACAGGATGTAGGATAGAGTCACCTCAAATGCTAACAGTTGCCCTGCCACACAGGTATGGATCAGTCCCTTACACGTCACAGCTTGGGAGTTTCCGGCCAAAGCAAGCAGCACTCCATGGACATTTGTCCACAGTAAGCTCAATAGTAGCTCTGGTAATAGTATAACATAGACGATTAAAGACTGGTAAATTAGCCGGGCCAGGATGGCCTGCGTCTGCGCCTGTAATCCCAGCACTTTGGAAGGTAGAGGAAAGTGGATCTCTGTGAATTCGAGGTCAGCCTGGTCTTAGTGAGTTCCAGGACAGTAAGGGCTACACAGAGAAACCCTGTCTCAAAAGACAAAAACAATACAAGGACTGGCGAGTTAATTTAAAATAAAAAGCAAGTTACAGTTCCGTGGAGTAAGAGCAATGTAGCCTACTGCTATGTGAATCCGAATGAGAAAGTTACAGCTGGGTGTGATGGCACACGAACCTTGCACGGTCTCACCCAGCAAGGCCTATGTGTGGAGATCATAACTTCAAAAAGTAAAAAAAAAAAAAGTTAACAGGTTTTAACAGGTTTCAAAGGTAGGAACAGAGGGGGACAAGGCACACACTAGCCAGGTGGGCACAAATTTCTGGGTTTCATCCTTAGTGCCCCATAAACTAAGGCATGCTGGCGAACACCTGTAGTCTTGGCGCTTGGGAGGTGGGGACACGAAGGTCCTCAGTGCAGTCTCATCCTTGGCTGTATCTCAAGTTAGAGGCCAGGCCCTGGGCTTCGTGAGGCCCTGTCTACCCAAGAGCACCCACAACCTAAAGCGAGCAAGTGAAAGTACCTGTAATTTTAATACCAAGCTCAAAATTCTTGGGTGGCACAAGCCAAGAATTTGGGTGTGTTTGCCCAAGGAATAGGTACCTTCCAAAAAAAATAGTGTGGTCTGGTTGCATAGACAAGCTTTGAGCCGGTTATTCTCCAGTTTGCTAAGATCAACAAAAGCAGAGCTGACGCTGCTCCCGTGCCATTAACTGAAGCGGTTTCATTCGAAATCTATTATGTGACCCTTCCTTCCTTCCTTCTCTTTCTTTCTTTGTTTTTTTCAAGACAGGGCTTCTCTGTGTAGTTCTGTGTTTCCTTGTGTAGACAAGGCTGCCCTTGAACTCAGAGATCCCTCTCCCTGCCTCTGTGTCACAAGTGCTGGAACCAAAGGCATGTGTCACCATGCCTGGCAATTACGTGACTGTTTTTTGCAGGTATTGTCTTTCCCATCACCTCAAATCAGAGGAAAGGTGAAGGCTGCCTCTCCTGCAGGAGCATGGTTCTACTCATGGGGTTTGAGCACTCTTCTGTAGCTTCCAGTTTTAAACCAACTCATATGCTTTCTCCCATCACTGGCTGTTCGCCCAACTCTCATCCAGAGATGTCCTCCAACTGAAGGTCCATCTGGTTCACAAGTGGCAACCACGGACCTTGGCTTTACCTAACTCCTGGCTCACTGTGTAAAAGTTATGGCCAGAGGCCTCCACGCACCTCATAGCTGAAGTAGAAGTTACCCATCCGCTCAGCAAATTGCCAGAAACACTCTGTGGCGCCCGGGTGGATCACAATGGCAAAGTCATGCCGATCGGCTACACGGACGGGTGGCTGGTCCTCGGAGCCAAGCTGGGGCTCTGTCTCCTGGCTCTTAGCAGAAGTCACCAGGCTTGACACCGCCAGCCCGGCCACAAGGAGCAAAGGGAACATGCTCCCTTCTGTAGATCCTCCCGCAGGTGAGCTGCCCCCAGCCCTGTGGAAAGGAGGGCTGACAGGCATCCAGCTAATCATTAACCCCACAAGTCACAGGTAGGACCAGTTTCAGGGCCGATGGTAGATACTTGGCAGTACAGGCGCCGAGCACCGCACCGCCCCCTCCCCGCTCCACCCCCAGCGCAGTCTCACTACCCCCCCCACAGCATATTTCTGTAATGCAGGTGCTATGTGCAGTACGCTGGCAAACCCCCCCCCCCCCGGGCGATCCCCCGCCCCTTCCCCGGGCTATCCCCCGCCCCTTCCCCCGTAGCTTCAACCTGCCCCCTCCGGCCTCCGTGTTGGCTCACACAAAGATTTTGCTTTCACCTCAAGAAGGTAGCTTGCCAGATCTAGTTAATGGGTGCTGGAAAGGTGCTTTATCACAAGAGAGCTCTCCACCCATTCGCGCTGTTTTCTCAGTTCTTGCCTCGTGCAGATTAAATACGGGGCTAGTTAATGTAGAGCCATTTTCCATACTGACCAAGCTGGTTGGGGTGACAGCTCTCACAGCAAATGGCTAGGTGCTGCTGTTGCCCAGTCAACACCAGGGCAGCACCTACCAACAGATTTCGTGGCCTAGAGCAAAGCACAGCGCATACGTGCACACAAAATGTAGTTTTTTTCTCACTTTTTGGGGGTGGGTGGGGTGGGGTGAGGTGCACGGTGTCCTGTGTAGAGCAGACTGTCTCGTTTTTGGTTTTTGAAGACAGGGTTTCTCTATGTAGCTTTGGCTGTCTTGGACTCACTGTGTAGACCAGGCTGGCTTCGAACTCACAGAGATCTGCCCGCCTCTGCCTCCCCTAAGTGCTGAGATTAAAGGCGTGCTCCACCACAATGGGTGACCAACTGCTTTTTAAAAGATTTATTTTATGGAGCTTGGAGTTTTGTCTGCATGTATGTATGTATGCACCAGGAGACGGCATTGGATCCCACGGGACTACAGTTATAGTGGGTTCTGAGCCACCATGTGGGTTCAATTTCTGGCACCCAGTACCTCCAGAAGAGCAGCCAGTGCTCTTAACCCAATATTGACCTTCTCTTCAGCTCCCCAGCGTGGTCTTGAACTCAGAGACTTGCCTGCCTCCGAGTGCTGAGATTAAAGACGTTTGCCCCCATACTCAGCTAATAAAGGTTTTAATATATGAAGAATGTTGGCTAGTTTATGTCAATTTGACACATGCTATACTCATCTGAGTCGCGGGAGCCTCAACTGAGAAAATGCCACCGTAAGATCAGGCTGCAGGCAAGCATGGAGAAGGTTTTCCTAGTATTTGATGTGGACCAGTCTATTGTGTGGGCCACCCATTGGCTGATGGTCCTGGATTCTATAAGAAAATAATAGGCAGAGGAAAAACTGGATAAAAACTAACAAGCAACACTCCTCTGTTAAAGATAATTTACCTTTTTTTTTTTTTTTTTTTTTTTTGGTTGTAGCCCTGCGTGTCCTGGACTCACTCTGTAGACCAGGCTGGCCTCAAACTCACAGAGATCCTCCTGCCTGTGCCTCCTGAGTGTTGGGATTAAAGGCGCGCACCACCACCACCCAGTTTGATAATTTACATTTTGAAGGAGGCTTTTTTTTTTTTCCCCTCAAAACAAAGTTTCTCTGTTTAACCTTGGCTGTTGGCTGCTCTGGACTCACTCTGTAAACCAGGCTGGCCTTGAACTCACAGAGATCCACCTGCCTGTCTCCCAGAATGCCAGGATTACAGGTGTGTGTCACCACACCTGGCTGAGGGAAGCTTTTTAAATCACTCATTCTAGCAAATAAATGACAGAGACTTAAAAACATTATTAATAAGCTTTAGACTCAATAACTGGGCAGATTCGCATTTATGCTAATCCTCTATGCTAGTCTTATTTCTTAGCCATGTGCTCCTATTTACTTGCCCTATCGGTCCTGTCTAGGCTGTTTCTGTTCCATCAAGTCAGTCCCTCACTGAATTGTCATCTTTCTCTCTCTCTGTTCTCCCCACTACCTCATGGTCGCTATCTGTGATCCCAATACTGGGATGGAAACACCACCTACCTATCTCTTATGCCCAGAATTGGCTGTCCAGATTCTTTATTGACCAATCAGAGATAATTTGGGAGTAAAGTTTACACGACACTGGTCAGTGTAGATGACGGTGCCCTCCTCAGGAGGCCTGGAACTCAGCATTTGCATACACAGAGCGCCAGACCGGTCTCCAACACTCCTTCATGGCTTCTGCATCGGCTTCCGCCCAGGTCCCTGCCCTGCTCTTGACTTCTTTCAAAGATGGAGATGTGGAAGCATAAGCCAAAGAAACCCTGCCCTTGGTTGTGGTGCTTCCCAGTGACCCAGACCAAGACAGAGTGAACGAGAAGATGGTCCACCCACCCGCTGGGTCTCTCTCTTCCACCTGGCTGGTTTATCTAAAAGCTCTTCAAAACCCTCTGGAAGATGGTATTGTGTAAGCCTTCTTTTCTTTTATTCACTTCTCTGGCACCCACAGGGAGGGAAAGTTGTTCAAAATCCACTTTAAAACCATCATATACTGCAATTCTAAAGCCATGCACGTCCCAGTCCTCAACTCCTTTTCGTGGCTTCCACACCACTGACTCCATGACAGGCACCGGGCTCGGAATTTCGCCACCATTTTCTTTCATCCTCACAATAGCACTCTAGGGAAATACTGTCTTCTAGCATATTAGAGGACACTGACACAAAGCTGCATGCCTCATGTAACAGGCATTCATGTAATAGACACAAACCTGAATGCCACAGTAATAGCTGCCATAGCTGGAGTTAGGTTTCTCAAGCTTGTTGCTTCCCAAATTCTGACGTTTGAAACAGGGTTTCTCTGTGTAGCCTTGGCTGTGCTGGACTTGCTTTGTACACTAGGCTGGACTCGAACTCAAAAGATCTGACTTCCTCTGCCTCTCGAGTGTTGGGGTTACGGGCGTGAGCCACTGCACCTGACTGTATTTGCCCCTTTAAAGCAAGTTTCTCATAATTCATCCCACTGGCTGTGACATTCTTCTGTCACAGCAGAGAGCAGACTTGAGGTCTGATGAAGCAGGACAGCATCTCAGCACCTGGGAGGCCTGGTTGCTCTAGGGCAGTTTTTAAGTCAGGGAGCCCAGGGCTACCTCCTTCCACAGAAAATTCTACAGTTCAATAAAAAGCAAAGTACAATTGTTTCAGGAGCCCTACTCAAGTCCTGTAGAAACATGACAAATGCTAACTAGGGTATTTTGCCTCTTTAATTCATCAGTCTCACCCTTCTCCCTAGAATGACCTTTTTAACAATGGGGTCGGAGGGCAAGAAAGCGGTACTCTCGTCAGGGATGGAGGGAGGCACCGCACTGAGCAGCTCTGGGTCTCACCTCCCTGTGGCTGCATTGTTGGCTGAGGAGAGAGCAGGAAGACTGCTGCCAGACCCAGCTGACAGGCACTGAAACAGCACTTTCCACATTTCAATGAGGCGAAAGGGGAACTTCCACACATCTCTAAACCTGCCTTTCACTCCTCAGAGAGAAAGCAGGGACTCTTTAGCCCCTAGATAAAACGATACTTATGGGGAAGAGAAAATGGAGAGGAACCTTCTACAGCATGTGTGGAATGGCACCCACGGACTACAAAGTAGCTTCCTATCAGCACAACAGCATCCTGTGGCAGCTTGATCCTCATGTGTGCTGCCTGATCTGAATACACGTTGCAATTGACCAGCTGTGGAAACTTGAGAGAAGCAAGACTTTAATAATGAAGAATGCTACAAGTAGGAACACTTCATTCTCATATTTAAAAAAAGGTTACAGAAAACACTGTACTGAAATTTTTGTTTTGCTAAAAAGACAGTCTTTAAGGGTGTCTGAGGGACAGCAAGCACAACACAGTACAAAAGGAGAAGGGCATGTCAGATTTCAGGGCAAGGCATGAACAAAGCAGGACTAGGGAAATGTAGAAGCAACGTTTCACAGAGGGCGAGTTAGGCGTTGCATCCAACAACTCATGTTTGTAAGCTTCTGAAGTTCAGCAAAAGGAAGGGCTCCAAGAATGGGGTGGGGTGTCTAAGCTTATCTACAATCACCATTTTACCAGAAAAAACAAAACAAAACAAAAAAAAAAAACCCACACTTGTTCAACCACACGAGAAGCTCGGAGGATGAACCTGCCATGTAGCCCAGCATCCATTAACGGGGGATGCCAGGGCAGTCAGGTCCAGGGCTGATGATGCGAGTGGCTGAACAGTTTTTAAAAGGAATCTGATTTCACAAGCACTGAAAATCTCTCCTGTGGGCTCAGCACACGGAGTTCCTTTGTACTTGAGTCGGAGGCCAACTCAGCGAGGATTAAGTTCGTCCTAGACAATGCTCACATCGCTGGTTTTGACAGGTCCCGGGATCACAGATGCTCCTAATGGATTCCATCATTTCTTAGAAGGGTCTATAGATTACTGGGGATTCAGATTGAAGCAAGCCACTAGAGGGAGACGCTAATGATATTCTGGCACTGCACAAGCCGCGTGCCTGTAGTCCCTGCCGCAGACATGCGGCAGACCCGGCTTCGCTTCTTGGCTTCATGATCTCCGACAACAGCGATGGGGGTGTACCCAGGCTCTCCCAGTACAGAAAGAGGCGCCCTCAATTCTCACCTCAGTCCAGCTTCTGAGAAAGATATCACAGCTCTTTTGACTCCTGTGGAAATGAACACCTTTCTCAGTTCATGCCAAGCCTTTTCATGGTCCGCCAGCGATCTTTAATCATCACAGCTGTTCGGTTAATAAAGGGGTAATTTTTAGAAATGGCAACCCAGTTTCCTTCCCCATATTTCTGCACTCCGGCCTTCACCCACTCGCTCTCTTCTATGGTCCACTTCTGCAAAACAAAACCAAACAACTTGTCAAAACTTGTTGCCACTTACCTCTTTTCCAACATACTGAGCAAATCAAACCCAAAAATCCTATGAGCAGGGCTGGAGAGATGGCTCAGAGGTTAAGAGCACTGGCTGATCTTCCAGAGGTCCTGAGTTCAGTTCCCAGCAACCACATGGTGGCTCACAACCATCTATAATGAAAATTGGTGCCCTCTTCTGGTGTACATGCAGGCAGAACATTGTATACATAATAAAATAAATAAATCTTAAAAAAAAAAAAATCCTATGAGCATACTCTGAAGCCAACAGCTGTTTACAACAGGTATAAGCTGAATGTGGTGACACAGCACGCCTTAATCCCAGTACACGGGAGGCAGAGACAGGTGGATCTCTGTTTCAAGGACATAGAGCTACAGAGAGAGCCACTGTCTAAAAACAAAAACAACAAAACAAAGATCGGATAAACAGCAAACAAACACTATAGTATCCAGATAGTAATCAATGTTCTGACATGTCATTTTTTTTAAATAAATTCATTTGTTTTATTTATTTATTTGCTTTTTTATGTGTATGAGTGCTCCTCTGCATGTACACCTGCATGCCAGAAGAGGACATCAGATCTCAGTATAGATGGTTGTGAGTCACTATGTGGTTGCTGGGAATTAAACTCAGGACCTCTGGTAGAGCAGACAGTGCTCTTATCCACTGAGCCATCTCTCCAGCCTGATAGTCACTCCTGTGGGGCTGGAGGGATGACTCAATGGTTATGAGCGTTTGCTGTTCTTGGCAGAGGACCTTGGTTTGGTTTCCTGCACTTGCATGGTGGATCACAACCATCTGTAAACTCTAGTTTAAGGAGGTCTGATATCCTCCTCTGGCTTCCTGGGCACTAGTGGTACACAGACATACATGCAGGCAAAACACTCACACACAGAAAAAAAACCTCAAATCCAGTATTTGAACTTAGTTGGAACTGTCTTAGGAGTTATTTTTACTAGGTGCATGAGTAATTTTTGCCTGAGAAAGAGGACTTGTTTTAGTAGTTCTTACAAAACTGACAGAAAGTCTTAAGGGCTGGAGAGCTCAGACCACGGTTAGGAGAGTGCACAGGCTGTCCTTCAACAACAGCTGGCTCCACTCCCAGCACCCACATGGCAACTGTAACTCCAGTTTCTAGTGACCCAATGCTTTTCTAGCCTCTGCAAGCACCAGGCGGGCACTCGGAACACAGGCGTACCCAGTTTTGGTTTCCAGCACCAGTAGAGGAGGCTCTTAACCATCCGTAACTCCAACTTTGGGTATCTAACACAATCTTCTGGATTCCATGGCTACTGCACTCACATACATAAGCCCACATAAAATAAAAAATAAAATCTTACTGGTAGATAAAACATTCACACATAGAGTTTTTAAAAATTACCTGCTTTCTTGTTAAACTGGATGACTTGTCCTCAACTGGTGCTGTTGGAGAACATGAAAAGTACACATAGCTTGAGTTTACATAAAGAAAACAAAGTATCCCTGAAAAGAAAACTTGGTTTAAATTTCCCAGGTTCTGAAGGCTGAGAATGCAGCACTGTAACAGAATAACCATCTAGTTTGAAAAGGCTGAGTTTGATCCCTAGAACAGCAAAAGGAGCAAAAAACACATAAACCAACCAACCAAACAAAAAAGCCCAAAAAACCAAATTTTACTACTGTTGAAAATAAAAAGAACATCACTAAAGGGTAACTTCTTTCTGTTCTTTGCCACCATCACCTAAGCTCTGAGAATCTGTATAGAAAAATGCTTTACAAACAGGCTTCATTTATATTTATTTGTTTGGAGTTTTGTTTGTTTCATTGTTTTGTTCTTTGAGACAGAGTTTCTCTGTGGAGCCCTGGCTGTCCGGGAACTCACTCTGTAGACCAGGCTGGCCGCAAACTCACTTAGAAATCAGCCTGCCTCTGCCTCCTGAATGCTAGGATTACAGGTGTGCGCCACAACCACCAAGTTCCAATAAATTATGATCAAACACAAGACTTCAAGCTCTTGGGGATGAAGAGATGGCTCAGTGGTTAAGAGAACTGAGTGCTCTTCCAGAGGACCTGGGTTCAATTCCCAGCACCCACATGGCAACTCACAACTGTCTGTAATTCTAAGATCTGACACCCTCACACACATGTACATGCAGGCTAAACACCAGTGCACATAAAAGACTTCAAACTCTTTACCAAAACCATTATTTTCTATCCACTGAGGGCCTACTACACTTAAAATTTTAATATAGGGCTCAGCAGTAGTGTGTTTGCCTAACAAACACAGAGCTTAAATTCCATGCCCCAAATCTCAAAATAAAAATTTAGGCCTGGAGAGATGGGCCGTATCTTTGAGAAGACTCAAGGCTGGTTTTCAGTCCCTCTATCAGGTGGCTCTCAATCATTTGTAACTCCAACCCTGGGGATCTGACACTCTCTTCTGAATTCCATGGGCACTGCAGTCACATGCACAAGTCCACATACATACACAGAATCAAAACGAAAATCTTAAAAGAACCTACTACATATGTGTATATATCACACATAACCCCTTGATAATAATCACTTTACTGTTTTCTGCTAACAATTTAAAAGCCTTGGGGGCTGGTGAGACAGCTCAGTGGGTAAAAATGGATGTGACCAGTGGTGGGATTACTGCATGCCAGTAATCCCAGCTCTCAGGGAGGCAGGGGCAGGAGGATCTTTGCGAATTTGAGGCCAGCCTGGTTTACAAAGTGAGTCCAGGACAGTCAAGCCTACACGGAGAAACCCTGTCTCCAAACAACAACAACAACAACAGGAGTGTGTGTGATCACTTCTGACTGCCTGGGGCTAATCCCTGGACCCACATGGCAGAAGAAAACTGATTCCCCAAGTTGTCTTCTGACCTCCATACACAGCCCATGGCATGTGTATGTACAAATAAATGTAATTTATTCATTTTTCCTTTTCTTTCTTTCTTTTTTTTCTGAGACAGGATCTCAGACTGGCCTGAACTCAGAAAGAACCTCCAGTCCTGCCATAAGAGTGCTTGGCTTAAAGCCATGTGTCACCATGACCAGCCAGTCTCTAGGAAAATACTGAAAACCTTTTTTATCCTAGTATTCAGGAGACAGAGGCAGGTGGATCTCTGTGAGTTTGAGGCCAGTCTGTTCTATAGAGTGAGTTTCAGGATTGGCAGGGCTACACAGAGAAACCCTGTCTCAAAACACAAAAATCACTTTGTATATGTGTGTGGGCACACTCAAGATAAGGCTTGTGTGCGGAGGTCAGAGAATGAGCTGTGAGAGCTGGTGCTCTCCTTCCACTCTGTCGCTCTGAGGACTGAACTGGGGTCAACTGGCTTGACAACAGGTGCCTTTTCCCAGCGTCATTTTGGGACCCTCATGGAGGGTACTTTTTAAGGACAAGACCTTTGGAATTGGGAAAGAATTACTGTTGCCATTACAAATCTTTACAACTTTCCAAATGAAGATTTAGCTCTTATCTATTTCTATTACAATGTAAAATATGAGCTGGGGGGGGGGCCCTCATAGCTTTAATCCCAGCACTCAGGACAGGCAGGCAGAGCTTTGAGTTTGAGTTCGAGGCCAGCCTGGTCTACAGAACAAGTTCAAGGACAGCCAGGGCTACACAGAGAAAGTCTGTCTTGAAAAAACAAACCAAAAAGCAAAAAGCAAAATATACAGTGGAAAAGATTCTAATGCAAATGCAAAAGAGCTGTAGAAGCAATTACAGAGAACTACAGTGTCTGTCTTATACATGCATGCACAGGCAGGGTAAGAGATCTTTCCCTTTCACTTGGACGGAGGATGTGTGTAGTAGCTCAGGACACACACTAAAGAGCCTTTTATTTAAGGAGGGGCCAGGAAGATGGCTCAGCAGGGAAAGGCACCTGCTGCTAAGTCTCATGACCTGAATTTGATCTCTGGAACCCACATGGTGGTAGAGAACAGACCTGAAAGTTGGCCTGACTCCTACATGCATTGTGCTACCTCCCTGCCCCGAACATAAATACAGAAATACAATGTCGTTGATTTTTTTTTTTTTAATACAGGAGACCTAGCACTCAGGAGACAGAGGCAGGTAAGTTCAAGTCTATCTATAGACTTCCTCGTCTACATTTAGTTTCAGGCCGGCCAGGGCTACATAGTGAGGCCCTGACTCCAAAATAAACAAACAAAAGGGAAAAACAGTGTGATGAGTGAATCCTAGGTGAATCCTAATCTCAGAGCTTTGGAAGCGGAGGAAGGAGGCTCAGGAGTTCAAGCCAGCATGGACTACATGAGACTCTGTCTCCTCACTCTAATGCCATCAAGGAAAAAAAAGGAAAAAGAAATACAGGGGACCAAATATGAAATCCTGATGATTTCACGCCTGTGATCCCAGCACCTGGGAGGCTGAGGCAAGAGGAACCTGAAATTAAGGCTAGCCTGCGCTACACAGCAAGATCCTGTTAGCAATAAAACAAAACTCTAATTCTTGATGATTCAAAATGGCATCATATACTTATATTTAAGTGGGCGGCAGACACTTCTGGAACACAAACACAACAGTACCATGCATCACACGTGAAAAACATCCACAGGAGGGCAGGGAGACTCTGAGGCTTACCCGGAACTTCAAACAGCTCATCCTCTTCCATCCACACTTCCTTCTCTTCAAGCCCGTTACGGCTGTCCCACTTGCCTTTGGATATTCTATGGGAGAACAATGAAGATGAGCCATGAAACACTCCCTTCACGCCAAACTCTTGGCTCACTTTCGGCACGTGAGTACTCAGGACTCACTCCACAATGTTCAAATTCACCATCATTTTCCGGGGCTGGCCAGGCTATATGTGAACATAGGCCATAGGTCAAGTGTCAAACTGGACACTGTGTAAGTATATTACCTTATTGCCATCTCCCTCAGAACTGCTTTATCTCCTCAGTTAGGTTTTGGACGGGGCTGTACTGAGTACATGCTGGCCGGGAGCTCTCAATCCTCCTGCCCCTCCTTTCTGAGTGTTGGGATTACAGGAATGTGTCAACATACCTAGTCATTTGGGCTCCTTCAAATGTCTTGGCATTTCTCTGACTTGGAAGGAGCAAACCCTTCCCTGCCCCTCAGGGCCATGCTCTGTGCTCCTACATTCCCCCTAACTTTGGCAGGCTCCCTATTCTGGGAGTTAAGCTCAAGATACCCTTCATCAGTATTACACCAGCCTCTTCTCCCAGACAACCTCATAAAAGCATACTGACTGGGCACAACAGCCCATACTTGTAACAGTACTTGGGAGACTAAGACAGGGAAATCACAAATTCAAAGCCAGCCTGAAATACATAAGCTGGACTATTTAAACAACAGCAAATCAGCACAGTTCTCTGTGGGCTCTGAATCCAGCCATTTCCTACCTTGTGTCTACAACACCCTACATTTATAGCAGTTACTCTCAAGCTTCCTCTTGTGATGACACTTTAATACAGCCCCTTATGCTGTGGTGATCCCTGACCACAAAATTATTGTTGTTGCTACTTCATAACTCTCATTCTGCTGGTTAGGAATTGTAAATATCCGATATACAACCCCTGTGAAAGGGCCATTGAACCCCCAAAGGGTCGGAAGCCATAGGTTGAGAACCGCTGACCTACAGCGGCCCAGGCTACTTCTTATTACCTCTGACTTACCCTGACTTATTACCTCTGTCTGGGAGTCCCTCCCCGGCTCGGGAAGCTTCAGTACCATAAAAATCAATCCTTCTCCTCCGTGACAGGGTTCTACTGCCCAGGCTGGCCTTGTATGTGCTGTATCATCAAAGACCTGGAGCTTCTGACCCTCCTACCTCCACCCAAGTGCTCTAACGGCATGTGTCACCAGCTCTTCTGTGGTGCTGAGGACCAAACCAAGGGCTTCATACCTGCTAGGCCACTCTACCAACTACACTACAGCCCGTCCTGAAGCTACTGATCCCAACGCGGGGGGCCTCTGCAGACCTACAGCTGCACGCCTGCGTATGCTAACAAAGCCAGTCAACGTCCTCCCACCCCTCTGTAAGTTTCCTGAGAAACTACCTGACCAAGCAGCTCAGACAAATGGTAGACAATGTACTCTGTGCTTAATCTGGATTAGATCTTGAGAATAGTTCACTTGAAACAAATGACAAACATTTACAATCGGTCTTTCTTTTCAGTTTTACTATGGATCACTATTTACAGACGGACAGGTGACAGTTAGGATGCTGAATTCTCTGCTTTTCCAGTCATGAGCCTGGATCTTGGTTCCCCGCCGGCCACCATTTCCCGAGCTGCTGCCCTGCTCTCTCTGTAGTTTCTGAATGCTCAGCACCGCCCTCTGCACAAACGTTTTAGTAGGGATTGCCTGGGGCCTAAGTGCCTGTATAGAGTGTCCCACTGACTGCTGTCTGCATCTCTTGTGTGGAAGAGACTGAGAATAGAGTCCTCCTAGTATCAGGTGGCTGTGAAGCCCAAGGCAAGTCGGGCCATTTTTTGATTCTTATGCTTTCTCCTCACTGGTTAAACTTCATGAACGCTGTGGTCTAGCAGGGACTTGTCAACCAGCTTGGGGCTGCTGGGTTTGGTCGGTGAGGTTTCAGTCCCTCCCCTCTTTCCAAATAAACAAAACAACTTTCTGCTGACCTATATATGCTAGGGGATGCCATCCCTTCACTACAAGGTCCGAGAATCCCTTTTACTTGATCAATAAACTCTTAGCAAGTATCTGTGTACAGGTGCTGAGGGGGACAGAAAAATCTAGGCATTACAGTCTTACCTGCCAGGCAACCTGCCTAACTGCCTCTCCTTGCTGGGTCTTTCTGCTCCTGGCTTTCAAGCCCTCTGTGCTTACCTGCAGCTGTCACTGGCTTACCTCGCCCTCAGTGGTCCCTCACAGGCCCGGGAGCATACACCTTACAAAAATCATCTGTAGCACCTGTAATCCCAGCACTCTGAGGGGCAGAGGCAGATGGATCTGTGAGTTCAAGGCCAGCCTGGACTACTAAGTGAGTCCAGGACAGCCAGGGCTACACTGAGAAACCCTGTCTCAACAAATCAATCAACCAAACTAATCTGTAACTGTGACTCTCAGTTTGAGAAACTGCCTACCTGACCAGAAGACTACGATGCACTCAAGACATGGCCCAAAAACCTATACCTGCCCCTCCTTTCTGTGTTGTATTCTCCCAGTTACTAATGACAGGCTTTCCATGCCCGCATGTAAGCAGCCATTCTGCCAGAATTCCTCTCCATAATATACTTGCTACCTTGCTACTCTTTCAAGGCTAGCCTAACATTTGCTCTTCTAAAGGATGTACTCCACCCAAGACTTGTCTAAGCAGGCTTGGGAACTCCTGCCAAGCCCAGGGACCTCACACACTTCCTCAGGCTGTCTCACCAGACAGTTCAGCCTTGCAAGCCATACCTTCTCTGTGATCGAAGCAGCCACGGGCAGTCCTACCTGCTGGATGTGGCTATGTCCCATTAAACTCTATTGACCGAAAAAGGTAGCAGGTAGATTGTTGTCAACTCTTGCTGCAGAGTACCCATCAGACTTTGTACCCTGGACATATGACAGCGCTGGGTTTATCTGCAACCTTCACACGTACTCCCAATTTACGAACCTACTGGCATCCTGTATGCTCTTGCTTCTTCACCTGCTTACTGGGGCAGTATCTACACTTCACAGGTTTCCTGTGAAGAATAAATGGGTCATGTACCAAGTGAGGACGAGGTGTGTAGAGCTGGCAGTGACTTGCTTCTGAATTCAAGAGCGGTGCACATGGTTCAAATCTGTGCCCAAGGAAACCATCTTATCACACGCCATTGCCTGTCACAGTGCATCAGAACACGGTCTCTGAAAATCACAGCACAAAGCAGTGTGTAGAGATGGCAATGGCCTTGGGAGCTCACTGAGGCAGATGTCGTATAGCAGGGGCAGCCATACAAGAGTTCATGGGGGAGGTAAGAGTTAAGAGAGGCAACTGGGTCTGTGGCCCCAGCTGCTATGTCAGTATCCTGTAGCTTAAGACCCTGAAAACCCATGTTCGCTCCTTTCAGTTGTGTGATATCAGGTGAGCTAGTAACTTTTCTGAGCCTCCCTCATCTATAGACTAGTGCTACCACCACCTCACGGAGTGAGCACTGGAGATTCCGTAAGATAACATACGGAAGTGCTTGAGGCCAGTACACACTTAAGTTTCCCTCCCCTTCGAAGCACCAATGGAATTCTGACAGGCAACAATGGGGGAATGACAGTCCACTGTGGGAATGAGAGGAAGTGAATATACAGCAGAGAAACAAACAGTTCACAGAGAGCAAGCAAACCAATGCCTGGAGGGTGAGTCCACACAGGCCCCAGAGGTGAGCTAAACTCAAAATCTGGGTTGGGAGTCACAGTGGAAAATCAAATGAATAGAATTAACTTATTCTAGCCCCACAGCAGCTATGGAAACAGGGAAGATTAGTAAATCATGACTGGATTTGCTGAGTACTGAGTACTCACTGGTCAGGTATAATGAGGCCCAACTACACAAATTTCACAGTAAGACTAAGTCATTAGACACTGACATGGACAGGCAGAAGGCTCAGAAACCTTTCCTTATGCATGCCCTAGGGCAGTGCCAGGCAGCCTACAGTGGGCTTGGGAACTGGCAGGGACTGCCATATTGTCATTCCCTGTTCCAGTCTCATTCTAGCAGTCTGAGCAAGCCTTTGTGGAGAGTAACTCAGCTGAAGTACACTTCATTCACGGAAGTAAAACCAGGCCCAACCAGGATGGCCAACCAGCCCCAAAACTGCTACAAAGAAGGTCTTCATACTTGGGATTCTTCTCCCCTGTGTGGGGTTGGTTGAGAGCTCTGGGCTTGGACGGTGATGCGGACATGGCCTCCGGGGAGGAGTTGAGGCCTGGGCTGGGCTCAGTATTCTGGCTGTCCTCCTCCAAAACCAATCTGCTTATTGTCATGCGATTGTTCTTGGGCTGTAGTTCTGAGCCTCCCTCACCCTCAGCAGGAGCTGAGCTTTCATTTTCATCTTTCCTGGGTCTCTTGTTTTTGTGGGTTGGTGATGATGGGGATGCTAGATTAGAAAGTACCAGATCTTTCTGGTCCAGTTTTGCAAAAGCTGCCTCTGAGTCTTGTGCTGTAGACAGAGCTTTGAAAGCTGCCTTCAGAGTCCTGATTCCGATGGTGGTTGGAGTGTTCCGAGGCTGTCTGCAAATAAAGCACACACAGGAGAGTCAGTCTCCCCAGTGTGGAAGCATGGCCAAGTAGGCAGGACTTCTGCAAAGTATGCGGCCTCAAACAGAGGGCTCTTCAAACTCTCCATCAAAATAAAACAAACAAAAACAAAAAATGGGTAAGAGACGGGCTGCTTTCCGTAAAGAGCTGTTGCTTACAAAAGCCTTCTTAAATGAGCACAAATCTAAGTTGTAGCAAGTTTAAATTCTAAACAAGGGAACCTTATAGAAACCAAGGTCAATGCTATTCACCCTTTTAGTCTGTATGATCAAAGCAATGTTTTCCATCGTGTTACAACTCTGAGTAGTTCCTGCCATCCTCACATCTGCCTGGACGGCCAGCTAATAACGCTATAGTCTCACTGTGAAATCTCTATTCTTTCAGCCATCCTACTCCAACCCTCATTTGAGAAGCAACTTAAGTGTTCTATACCCACCATACACTTAGGAACAGTCTTGAGAATTCTGAGGGAGCGGTGTGCCAAGTGGTCTGGGAGTAATGAGATTGAGTTTGGTTTTAAGACAGAAGGTTTCTCTGTGTAGCTGTGGTTGTCCTGGACTTGCTTTGTAGATCAGGCTAGCCTTGAACTCACAGAGATCTGCCTGCATCTGCCTCCCCAAGGACTCAGATTAAAGGTGTGTACCACCATGCCTGGGTTGAGACTGAATTTTAGAAAAATTTTATAGATCTTTTACAGTAAAAGTCTGTCAGGAAAGGGCAAACCAGCAGCCTGAAGGCCAGTCTCCCTGACAAGCACTGTTTGCCATACGCAGAGTTGCTTTCTAAAATCAACATTCAAAAGTTGAGAATCTAGCTCAGTGGTTAAGAACGCTTGCTGCCTGTGCAGAGAACCCAAACTCTACAGCACCTACCTCAGGTGGCTCATCATCAGCTGCGTATAATTCAAATCCCTCTCATGCATACAGTTAAAACAGAAAACAAATCTGCTTAAAACTGGAGAAATCTAACCACAAAAAGAACATCTTACATGCAAAATTCGAACTCATTTTGGAATGCTTAGACACTCTTCACAAAGTAGCAACTACCAAAATGAAAAAACCCTGCCTCTCCTTTCTAGTGTCCTGCTTTGGAATGTCTTTAGGAGCCATTTGGTGCTATGATTCAGATATGGTTTCAGTGAGTTACATGATGACATTTAACTCCTGCTTGAAGATAGGGCCCCCGTAAGCGACTAGGATTAGAAAAGGCCAACAGGACAGCGCCCCCAAGATTAATGACCAATGTGCTCAAGACTGGTTGAAAGATACAGAGAGAGAGAGAGAGACAGAGAGACAGAGAAAGGGAGGAAGGGAAGGAGGGAGAAGAAGACTTCTTCCCCTTCCCTCTTTCACCATCAATTGGCATGTCAGCAAGGCCACATATGGGTACTCAAATCTCTAGTACTGTGAGATACTTTTGTGTAAACTTTTGTGTTAAGTTACCAGACATGAGATCCCGACTTGTCTTCTCTCCTTCCTTCTCTTTGACACCTGCAACTAGTTCTTTTCATTTGTTTGTTTGTTTTTGAGACTGGGTCTCACTATATAGCCCAGGCTGGCTTCTAACTCAGAGCCTCTTGCTTCTGTCTTCCAAATGCTGGGATTAAAGCTATGTGCCACCAGAGGCAGGCAATCTCTGAGTTCAAGGCCAGTCTGATCTACAGAGTAAGTTGCAAGATAGCCAGGACTACAGAGAAACCCCGCCTCGAACCCCTCCTCCCACCAAAAAAAA
Organism: Psammomys obesus; assembly: GCF_907164565.1. Classification (NCBI taxonomy): domain Eukaryota; kingdom Metazoa; phylum Chordata; class Mammalia; order Rodentia; family Muridae; genus Psammomys; species Psammomys obesus. Next base: position 23,412,120 of record NW_026596034.1, read on the forward strand.
AAAAAAAAAAAAAAAAAAGCCATGTACCACCATGACCAGCTCTGACTCATTTATCTGAACACTGTTTCCTGAGTGAATTAAAAACTAGCCATCCCCCCAGGTGTGGTGGTTCACACTGCAGTCCTAGCACATGGGAAGCTGAAGGAGTACTGCTGGGTTCTTAGCCAGCCTAGGCTACAACGTGAGACCCTGTCTCCATAAAATGAAAGGAGTGCTGAGTTACAGGTGAGACAGAGAAATAAAACCAGAACTTTGGGGAAGTGTTAATCAGGACCTTCTCTCATAGACCCCGACAGCTAATCTCATTTTCCTAGGCCCCACTCTCTGCCTCTCAGAGTGTGGTATGCCAATAACCTGATAAGTTACTCAGCAAGTCCATTCTCCAAGAGAAACTGATCTTGCTAAATGTTTCCCCCACAATCACAAAGGACATCCTCACCTTGGAGGCTCTCTAAGTGGTTTTTCCACATGCTCTGGGACTGGGTGCTTTTCTTCCTTTGCTGTACTTGAAGCAGCAGATTCAGATTTCAAGTTCTTTTTGGCCATCTGGGAAAAGAAGGGTGTTTTCAGGAAGAGGAAGCCACAGGTGTTTATCTAGTGTTTGCTTCTTTCATCAAGAACATATTTAACATGTAAGCAACGCATTTACAAATCCAGTCCAGGCACTGGCTGGCGGGCACAGCATGATGGGGTAACCCTCAAACTCCCCTTCCTTATCTTGAAACAGAACAACAGAACCATCACAGCAACACCTCCACAGGTGACTAGTTAGATTAGGAGAACTTTCTTGCACTGTACCTTTGTCCTTCCAACCTCAGACCTAATCCAGCTTCTAGTTCCCAAGTCTCTTTTGGAGTTAAATATAAAAGTTAAAACTTCTTCCCCTACTTCTCTTTAAAAAAAATTTTTTTTTTAAATTTTCACATGTATGTGCTTGCGCTTGCCTAAGTACATATGTACCACATTTCCACAGGGGCCAGAAGAGGGCATGATATTCCTTGGAAATGGAGTTACAGGTGGCTGTGAGCCATCTGGTAGGCACTGGGAATCTTGAGCTCTGCAAGAGCTCTTAACCTCAGGGCTCTCCTTTTCTTTTTTGAGACAGAGTTTTGTATGGCCCCAAACTGGACAGATAGACCTGGCTAGCCTTGGACTTGCTATGATTTTCCAGGTGCTGGCATAGGGGTGTGCCATAATACCAGGCTCAAACATTTTTTTCAAAATTTAGGCCACCTGACAATGAGAATGATTTTTAGTTTGTGTCTATATTAACTCTATCCCCACAAATGTTTTGTCTTTCTTACTGACTATTTGAAAATCATTAGCAATACTACACAGGAAGCCCTTGGCAAGCCATTCTTACCCTAACTCTATTCAGCCATCTCCTTCCTGCTTTAAGTTCAGATACAACTGTGACATGGTGACTTAAGAGATGAGATCTATCCTTATGTAAGGAGCAGAAGAGTTTCCAGTTACCCAAAATGCAAAGGAATGAAACACACTTAGACCAAAGGGTCAACATCCAGGTACTTCCTGGCTACCTATCCTAAATACCTGCTTTACAAGTGATCTGAGGGGGTTAGAGAGATGGCTCAGAGGTTAAGAGCACTGTCTACTCTTCCAGAGGTCCTGAGTTCATTTCCAAGCAACCACATGGCTCGCAACCATCTATACAGGGATCTGATGCCCTCTTCTGGCAGGCAGGTGTACGTTCATCTACATAAAACAAGCAAACAAATCTTAAAAAAAAAAGGGACCTAAGATTTGTCGAGCAGCTGACAGGATCATCAACACCACCCTAACATTCAGCAGATCCACCATTACAACAGGCTATTTTAACATTATCAAAATCTTGGGTCCCCTACTCCTTTCTCTTTTTTTGTGGTGTTAAGAGCCTTTTACATAATAGGCCAAGTGTTTTAATATTAAGCTACATCTCTAGCCATGAGGTTCTTGAGATAGGGGCTTACATATAGCCCAGGCTAGCCCCAAAACTCATAATCCTTCTGCCTTACTGTACAGAGCAATGGTATGTATCACCATGCAATCTGAGTCCAACTAAAGATTATCTTCATTAGACCAGTGCAGCACAGTGGCCCACACCTTTAACCCCAACACTCAGGAGACAGAGACAGATGGTAAGTTTACAGTTTTCCAGGCTAGCCAGGGATACACAGTGAGAACCTATCTCAAAAGGGACGGAGGTAAGGCAAGAGAATAGCTCAGCAGTTAAGAGCACTGGATGCTCTTGTAGAGAACCCAAATTTGATTCTCAGCACCCACATGGTGGCTCACAACAGTCATTAACTCCAGCAGTCCCGGGGGATCTGACGGCTTCCGGCCTTCACAAACACCACACATTAGTAGTGCACAGGCATCTGTGCAGGCAAAACACAGGTACACCAAATTAAAAAAAGAAAAGAAAAAAGTCACCTGTTTCTGGCTCCTCTCGAAGATAGCATACTTCTAGTCTTTCCTTCTCTCATTACCAACCCCCACCATTCCACATATAACAGCCCAGACTTCATTGCCTGTGGCAACACTGTGGACTATAGGAGAACGCGCTACTTTAATTGCAAGATTGGTCACACGTGAAAGAATGTAAAACGCAGGTGAGAAACACCAGGTATATTCTGTCTGCCAAAGGCAGAAGCTTACCGTGAGCATCTAACAGGCATTCAGAAAGGTAGAGTGTATAATCTAGTCTCTGTCACACAATTCTTTTCACTTCTAAATTTCTATTACCCACTCCTGCTCAAAGACACAAACATGGTCATGGGAATGAAAGAGAGGCAGAGAGGCACACCGTGAGGAGGTAGGGCTCCGTGTCATCCAGGTGGCTTTCCAGGAAGCGCAGCATCTTCTGCTGGAAGGTCTCATAGGAAAAGTTCTGGATAACAGGGTGGGCCAAGTTCTTTTCCCGGATAATGTTCAGGAGATCAGTTCGTAGCTTCTACAGAAAAGATTGACGTTCAAAACAGGAGAAAGGAGAACAGTAAACATCAGGGCTGAGCTGCAAAAGAATACCACCACAACATCTGCAACGCTGCCAGACAACTCAAAGCGCTGCTTCATCAGCCACAATGGGTTACTCTGCAGCTCGTCACAAACAAGGGACAAAGCAGCTCTATTACGTGTTAATACAAGATCCCTTGCTAGTGTTAAGAGAAGTGTTCAAATATCAGTGTGTAGATCTGTCTGCATCCTGTATGCAGATGGAATGCAAAAAGGGTTCATATGTGCACAACCAAAAGACTTGCTTGTAGATGGCACCTCTGAAAGAATAAGTAACAGTGGCTGCCTCTGAGAGCAGCAGCGTAGGTGAAGGCTAAAGACAAGGGCATTTTCATTCAACTTGTTTGTTAATCCTGGCTTTCTCACACCTTAAGCTCTATTCTTATATTTTTACGTGTGTGTGCGCGCGCACATGTGTGCATTTGTGTACGTGTGTGCGTGTGCCTGTGTGTCTACCTTTGTGTAATAGCACAAACGTAGAGGTTTGAGGACAAGCAGGTATTGAGTCTTGGGGATGGAACTCAGGTTCCTAGGCTTGTGGTCAAGAACCTTTATGATTTCACAGGCCCTTATGCTACCTTTTGAATTTTGTACTATATACATGTTAGCTCTTCAAAAATCAAGGGGATTTTGCCAGGTGTGGCGGTACGTAACTAAAACTAGAGAGGCACGGGCAGCAAATGGATGTTAGTTTGAGAGCACCTCAATCTACACAGTTCAATAATAGATACGTAAGAGAAGCCCTGCCTTAAAACAGCAAAAAGGCATAGACTGTGGGCTTGTTTGGTGCCAGGGTTCACATCCAGCATGTTAGGCAAATGCCCCACCTTAAGCAACATTCCCCAGCCTAAAATTTAAGTTTATAAAATAATACAAGTTGGGGGAAGGGAACCCAACTGAGGATGTAGCTCAAAATGACTCCCACACTTCTGACAGGAAGTAGAGATGTTAAGTCCTTCCCAAAGAGCTTTCCAGTCTCCAGGGCTAACATTCATAGAGACAGGGCTAGAATCTCATATTTTCTGTGGAATATCTGGTACCAATTACTTAAATGTTCTATCACAAAGCCGACAGAACAAGTGGTTTGTGAAATCTAAGACTTGAAAAGCCAGTGTCAGAGTCACCTTAAGTATGAAAAGCAAGGTGTGAGACATGTTTCAAGACAGTCCCACTGTGTAGCCTCGGCTAGCCCTGAACTCGCTTTAGCCCAAGGCAATCCCCAAACTTGTAATTGTTGCCTCAGCTCTCAGAGGCTGGGATCACAGACAAGATGTTGGGCATTTAAAGGTGAATACATACATACATATGAGAGAAAGAGAGAAAATCTCACTCTGTGGTTCTGCTGGCCTGGAACACACTATGAAAAACAGGCTGGCTTTGAAAAGATCTGCCGGCATCACCTCCCCGAGGGCTTGAGGTAATGGTGTGTCCTACCACACCTGGGATAGATGACATCCTTAACAAAGAACCCACCTTTACTACGCCACAAAAGGCAGTGAGATGTTAAGTCACAGGAATAAAAATGTATCATATATACCTGAGTTGTGGGGTCCTTGGACATGTATTTTTTCAAAATTTTTGAAGCCTTTTCAAATTCTTTGTTTTTGATGCAAATAATGACAGCCTATAAAAGGAAGTAAAAGTTTTGTAATAACAGATGTCATTAAAATATCAAATATCGAAACATACTCTAAAAAGCTAAATCTTAAAGCTACGTACAACTGTTTTCACACTGTATCAAATTCCTGTACTTAAAAAGCTAACGTTACTGTCAAGCGCTTTGAGCAACCATAGGTGTAGTTTTTTGTTGTTGTTAATGCCTGAGAAAGCAAAATTGGATCCCCTGGATTAAAGACTCTTAGCCAGTCTGAGCTGGACTGCCTAAGGAAAGACAAAACAGACAGGAGTTATTAGAGCCCCAAACTTTCAGGTCTACAGAACAACTGATTGCAATCTTTTTTGGGTAAAAGAGCTTTGAAGCAGGGGTGATGCTCGGCAAGAGAACATATAACGTGGGGCCAGAACAAACAAGAGATGTGCTGGCCACAGCGTTCTGCTAGTTCTATTCGGGGAGGGGCTGAGGCCAAGTCTGCAGAATGAGAAAAAAGCATTATATCACAAACACCAGCTAGCCATTCTAGCTAGAGTGTACAGGGAATCACTGAGATTGGCAACTAGTCTCACCCACAACAGCAAATAAAAACGACCAAGAGCCAGGCAGGACCTCAGCCACAGAGGGAAAGAGGTTTCTGTAAAGAAGCTCTAGAGAATCTCCTCAGCGAAAGGTGACAGCGGCTGGACAACTGAGACTTCTAGCACAGCACTAAGCACAGTCCCCAGGGTACAGAAAACTGGCATCAAACGCTCCCGAACAAGGATGCATGACTGTAAATTCTTAGAAGATGCAAAGCCAATCATCTTTTCAGATGACCATGCTTACTTATTCATTTTCAGCAGAAATATTACTCTTACTTTCTTAACACAGCTTTTATAAAACGCATGACTGTAAATTCTTAGAAGATGCAAAGCCAATCATCTTTTCAGATGACCATGCTTACTTATTCATTTTCAGCAGAAATATTACTCTTACTTTCTTAACACAGCTTTTATAAAACACATTATATAACAGTTTTGTTTTGTTTATAAAACATCAATTCTATTAGATTCAACTGCATTTAACTTGCACACAGAGAAACTATTCAGGGCATATGGCACGAAATGCTAACACACCCAGAACTTCTGGATCCAGGAGAATACAAACCAATATCTCCCCCCACTCCTACTTTCTAAACTCTTATTTTTGCTACTTTGTCTTTGCTTTTTTCAGACAGAGTACCATCACCTAAGTCTCAGTCCTCCTGCCTCAGCCTCCCAAGAACTGATATCACTCACTACTAGGCTGAACTCCAGCATCAGCTGTATTAAGGCTGCTTTTTCACTCTGCACAATGTCCATCTGTGTTGCCGCACGGTCAGAGTTCTGTTTTCTTGCTGTTGAGCACTATTATATTGTTTGGGATATATTATAGTTTATCCATTTATCCACCCAAGAACATGTGGGTGGGTCACAGTTTTTGATCATTATGAACAGAGATGCTAAAACAGGTTTTGTGTGAATGATTCTTCAACTCTGAGGTAAATATGCAGGAGTGGAATTCTTGGGAGTATATAATGTTTAACAGGGTGAGCAGTAGCCAAACTGTTATGGCACAGCGTAGGTGTACTACTTAGCATTTCTCTCTCTCTCTTTTTGAAAAGATTTTATGTCTACAGAGTTCTGCCTGCTTGTACACCTGCTTGGCAGAAGAGGGCACCAGATCTCATTATAGATGGTTGTGAGCTACCACGTGGTTGTTGGGAATTGAACTCAAGCCCTTTGGAGAAGCAGTCAGTGTTCTTAACCTCTGAGCCATCTCTCCAACCCCCTACTTTATTTTTTTAAAGATGTTCTTATTTATTTATCTATTTGTTTATTTGTTGATGTATGTTTTCCTACATATACATATGTGCTCCATGCGTATACCTGGTGCTTGTGGAGACCAGAAAAAGGTGTTGAATCATCTAAGACTGGACCTACACCTATCTTCTAACCCTAGTGATTTACTAACATTTTAAACAGTAAAACTCTATTCTCTTGTTTTTGTTTCTTTTTGAGATAGGATATTATGGTGGCTCACAATATGTGTAACTCCAGTTCTAGGGGATCTGACACCCTCACGCAGACAGATGTGGAGGCAAAATACCAATGCACATAAAGGAACAACAACAAAAACAAACTAAAAAGAACCTAAAATTAAATACTTTACCAAACCCCCAAGCAAGCATTAACCAGGCATAGTAGTACATGTCTTGAATCACAGCAGGTGGATCCGAGTTCAAAGCCTAAGTCCCAGGCTGGAGCTACATGGTTTCAAACAAACAAAACAAACCCAACCAATTAAAGCACTTCAGCCCACTGTGATAGTTCATACCTGTAATCTTAGAACTTGGGCTATAGACACTGTTGTCTCAGGGAAAAGAAGGTACCTAGGTTTAGACATACACACATACATATGTAAGTCCCTTGTCAGATATGACTTGCAACTATTCTCTTCCAGTTCTGTGAATGTTCTTGAACATGAACTTTCAGTTCTATGAATGTTTCCCTCAGAACAAAAGTTTTAAATTTTGAAGCCCCATGTATCAATTTTTCCTCTTGAGGACTTTTAAAACAGCTTAAGTTATTTTTATTCATGTATATGAGTATTTTGCTTATTTGTAAGTAGATACAGATAGTTGTGAATAACCACATGGGCACTAAATCAAACCAGGGTCCTCTGCAAGAACAAGTGCTTTTGACTAAACCATCCCTCAGCATCCCCCAATTTCTTTTTGTCCAGGTAAGAGTCCCTTATAACCCAGGCTGTCCTTGAACTCTTAACCTTCCTGCCTCCACTCCTACATGCTGGGATGCTGGACGTGAATACTAAACTGAACTTCAAGCACTAGCTAATATGGTTTTTTAATATTTTCTCCAAGAAGATTCATGGTTTTAAGTTGTGTGTGGTAATACTTTAATCTCAGCACTTGGGAGGCGGGCATTTGAGGCCAACCCACAATAGGATGTCCAGGACAGCCAGGGTTTCAGTGATCCTGTCTCAAAAAAGCAAAAACACCACCAACAGAAAGTTCCATGGATTTATTTAGAATTTGTGATCTATTCTGAATTATTTTTTGGTATGAAATGTTTAAGGTAATGCTTCATTTTTTAATACCGACATTCCACTGGTTCAACAGAAATTGCTGAAGACTGTCCTTTTTCATTTAATATATTTAGTGATTGAACGGCCATATTGTCAAAAACCTATCGGTCATGTATGTGTGGTAAGGGCTCTACACACACGAGGCAACCATTCTAGCACTCCCTCACTACCCCCAGCTCCAGTGTCTCTGCTGCTCCACTCATCTCTGTCTGTTTTTATCTTTTGTTCTGGTTACTTCAGTTCATTTGCCTTTTCTTGTATGTAAAATCAGTGGCTGAGAATGTAATATGAGCTAAAATAGCTACAAAGAACAAACATCTTAGGGACACTAAACCTTCCAACAGCCAGATGTGGTGTTTCTGGCCTTTAATCCCAGCAGGCAGATCTCTGTGAGTTCCAGGCCAGCCTGGTCTACACAGTGAGTTCCTGGACAGCCAGAAACAGCTATATAGGGAGACCCTGTCTCTGTCTCCCTTATAGACACACACACAAAACTCATGGGCATGGTATGATTTTAAAGGTTTTCATTCTTTCATCCTGGTTTTGGTGCCTGAGCTTTGCCAGTATCACTGCTTGGCATAGCTGCCACCAGGCCAGTAATGCCTAGGGGCCAGAACAGGAGAGAAAGGAAAATAAAAATTGGATTTTTCTCCCATCATCTTCAACTCATGGGAAAGCTCCCAAGGCCAGAGAGAGGTCTTTGGAAGCTCCTTCTGTTTGCACCTGCAGTATATGCCCAGGTGTTCATGCTGCCTTTACTGGAATCCATTCTAGATAGCACAGCAGAAAGACTCCATAGCAGCCTGGCAGAACTTCAAATTCTGGTCTTCTTCACCTGCCTCACCAGTCACATATCTGAACCTTCAATAGCTGTTCTGCACTGTGCATCAACAGGGAGAAAGTCTCCGTGCTCTACATGCCCAGAACAAGAACACAGGCCACCTATGTTTAACTTCTCAGACTGGGCAGGAAATAGGAACACTGAATTTCAAATATGAAATTAAAAGCCTGTCACTAAGTTTATACTGAGAGCCTGACTTTATATGTTAATTTCCTGGAGTTGTCAGAAACAAGTATAATTCCTTCTCTCTTGTATTTATTAAGGTTCTTAGATTGTAAGCCCTATGAATAGTCTCTGGTTAATATGGCATTACAAGCAGACTTTAAAACAGGTAAGCACCTATTCTGAACAGAGGGAGGCCTAAAAATGACAGAAATAAAAACATAAAGCAGCAGAAAAAAATAGCAGCTGGGAGTGGTGGCACACATCTTTGATCCCAGCACTGGGAGACGGGCAGGCAGATCTTGATTTCAAGGCCAGCCTGGTCTACAGAAGATTTTCTCTTTCCTGCCTTCCTCCCCCCCCCCCCCCCCATTTTCTTTCTTTTTTAAAGACAGAGTCTCTGGCATTCACTATGCAGACTAGGCTGGCCTACATCTCTGGTCAATCCTTCCGCCTCAGGGATTAGAGGTCTGTGTGGCTTCATAGAAAGAATGTTTAAACAGCCTTTCAAAAAACAGTTGTTGTTATTCTTTGACTTCAAACTTTTTCTTGGGTGTTGGCACTTGTACATGGCAGCTAAGTGACCTGCTATGGAACTATACCACTGGCCCCTGATTTCAAACACCCTTTCCTTATTTAGTGTGTATGTGTGTATAAACGTATATGTGTGTCTGTGTCATGGTGCTCATGTGAAGGCCAGAGGACAACATGTCCTAGTTTTCCTCTCCTTCCACCATGCACTGCTAGAGCTGGGGTATCAAGCTCCGGCTGTCAGCTTGGCAGCAAGTGTCCTTACCCGCTGAACCACCTCTCTCTCTTTAAAGAAAGGGTGTCATTAAATTTACCTTGCTGAGCTGGGCATGGTGGTGCACACCTTCAATCCCAGCACTTAGGGAGGCAGAGGCAGGCAATCGCTATAAGTTTGAGGCCAGCCTGGTCTACAGAGTGGGTTCCAGGACTGCCAGGACTACACAGAGAAACCTTGTCTCATGCCACAACCCCCAAAAAATATTTTATGTGGATATTTTGCCTGCAGAATGTCTGTGCACCTAAGAGAGTATCAGATCCCCTGGGACAGGGGTGACAGCAGACTGTAGGGCAATCATGTGGATATTAGGACTAGAACTAGGGTTCTCTGGAAGAAAAGCCAGTGCTCTTAACTACTGAACCATTTTTCCGGCCCAACAAACAAACTGAACAATCTCTTTTCCCTCAGACACAGTTTCACCACGGAGAGGAGGCTGGCACCTGCCACATTAGTGCTGGGATTGAATATATGCACTACCATGCCTGGCTCAGATTTTCTCAGCCACATTAATATCCACTGGTCTTGGCAATCAAGATGGCTCCATGGGTAAAGAAGTTTGCTGTACAAACCTGAAGATCTCAATCCACTCCCCACACCCCATGTAAAGGTGGAAGGAGAGAAAGACTTCACAAAGTTGTCCTCTGATCACCCTACAAACCCTGCACATGCGCACACACAGACATACTAACAAAAACTTTTCAAAAGACACTGGTCATTTTTAGGCATTGCACCTGGCATGAGGACAATTCACCAAAGCCCTAGCCACTCCACTCATCACTGCTGTGGGGCTCATTGCAAGCCAATACGCTGACACAGTCTCGACAGCGCCTTGGCATTGTTATGAAACATGTTCTCTGAAATCTCTTAACATGAATTGAGACGTTCTAACTTAATGTACTTGTTCAATTCTTCCTTTCTGAATTACCTACAATCTTTCTTCCATTGTACTCGTGGCAGAATCACTCAATCAAACCCAGAGCTCTCAGAGACTGTTGGTCTCCTCTCCCCATTCTGAGGCCACCATGCCCTCCCAGCATTCACACTGGGAATCTGAGCTTCCGTTTCACACTTGAATAACAAACACGCAACTGCTGAACCATTGCACAGACCCTCTTAAAATTTTTTAAATTATTTGTTTATTCTTAGAGCACAGACTGGTGTTTTGCCTGCATGCATGTCTGTGTGAGGATGTCAGATCCCCTGGAATTGGAACTATGGACAGTTGTAAGCAGCATGCAGGTGCTGGGAACTGAACCTCTGGAAGCGCGCCCAGTGCTCTTAATTGCTGAGCCATCTCTCTGGCCCTCCCAGACCCGACTTTAATACTTTTTGTTTGATTGTTTTTCAAGACAGGGTCTCCCATGTAGCCCTGGCCATCCTGGAACTAGCTCTACTATAGGCCAGGCCAACCTCACACTCAGAAACCCGCCATCTTCTGCCTCCGAAGCTGGGACAAAAGGTGTGCGCCATCTTCTCCCAACATATTTTAAAATAAATTTTTGTGCTGAGTGTGACAGTGAATGCCTTTAATCCTTGTGAGGCTCAGAAGCGAAAGGTGGATCTCTTAGTTCCAGACCAGGCTGCTCTAAATAGCAAGTTCTAGATCAGCCAAGGCTATATAGCGAGACCCTGTCTCAAAATATGAATTATTGTAATAATTTACAAAGCTTAAATGAACCTAGGCACCCCATAGAATCTGCTAAGATGACTGTAGACACTAAATAAGAAATTCGGAAAGTGTCATTTCATGGCAAGGGGATCAAAGCAGCTGTGACCCAGGCTCTCCAGTAGTCCTCTGTGACTGTTCCATGTGTACAAGACCCCATGACTGGCCTACAGTGTGACACATGCGTACAAGACCCCACAACTGGCCTACAGTGACACATGCGTACAAGACCCCACGACTGGCCTACAGTGTGACACATGCGTACAAGACCCCACGACTGGCCTACAGTAACACATGCGTATAAGACCCCACGGCTGGCCTACAGTGAAAGACTCCACGGCTGGCCTACAGTGACACAGTCCCACCTGAGTCCTGCTAGTAGGCACATCAGAGTGTGGATCAGATCTTTCAGACTCGAGACAGGTTTTCTCACCAGCTGAGTCTCAGCCCCCTGGGTACTGGGATTTCAAAAAAACATCAACATTCCCAGCACCAGCTGAGTCTCAAAATGCCCGCAACTGTGTTTATTTCTGCAGTTCTGAAGTTTGAATCCAGGGCCTCTCACATGCTGGGCACAGAGACTACCACTAATGCACAGCACCAGGAACTCTAGCTGACAGCTTGACTACAACCTTCTTTAAGGAATCCCAGGCAAGAACCACTCAGGCAGGCTGCTAGCTTCCTGACCTTTGGCAGCTGAAAGCTAACAGTCCCTGTTTTAAGCTGCTAAGTCTTAAAGTAACTTACTATCTTGAAATGACAAACACAGTAAGGGCTAGGAACGCAGCTCAGTAGTAGAGTTTGCCTAGCATGTGAGGCCCTGTGTTCAATAATTTTATTTTCTGAAAGGGTAGTATGTGCACATAATATAAAATTCAAAAGGCATAACAAGAGAAAATTCCTTTATCTTTGAACTCTGCCTAGCACCATTAAAACAAACAAATAAACCTGGTCTACAGGAGAAAAGAAAAAAAAAAAAAAAGTCAGCCAGGCATGGTAGTTAGCACCCCTGTAATCTCAGTCCTCTGGAAACAAAGGCAAGAGGTATGTAACAGCAAGTTCCAGGTCACCCAGGAATACACAGTGAGACTGTCTCCCCTTCCTCCCTGTAAACCACCAACAATATAGTGTGTAGAAGACATAGCCTGGTAGGCCAAAAGCACACAAAGTCAACGGAAGAAAATGGCTAACTGTGCATGGGTGTTTTATCCGCATACATGTCTGGGCACTACATACGTGCCTGGTGCTCCAGAGGCCTTGGGACTAGAGTTACTGCTGTGAGACTCCATTTAGGTGGTGAGAAATGAACCTGGGTTCTTTGAAGGAGCAGCCAGAGCTCTTAACCAATGATCCATCACTCCTGACCCAGATGTTTAGTTTTTGCTGGCAGACATTACAAACCAAAGTTTAAAACATGAACTTAATAACTTAGCTGGTTGTGGTGTAAACCTGCAATCCCAGCACTCGGGAGGCTGGTGAGGCAAGCAGACTGAGATTGAGGACACTCTGTATATAGTAAGACGCTATTTCAAAACAATCCCCCCCAATCAGCAAAAGCAGGAAGAGAACCATGTGCTTATGTAATAAAATTATGTGCACATGCCTAAAGAGACTCCTCTACAAGACAGGCCAGATGACAAATCTATAGTCCTTGTTTCTAAAGGAGTTAGATAAATTACTCTGAACAGGTAACATTTCTTCCAGAGCTGTTCTCAGAGTATCCCTGGGTTTCTCCTCCATCGCTATGACTTTTCTGGCATTTCCCCCCAATACAACCCGACTTACCTATATTAAAAACCTACAGTGGGCTTATTCCTCCTTGAACAGAGTAATAATTATCCAAGCATTCTTTGTAAGAATAACCAGTAGTTCCTGCTCCAGGTCTGTACCCAAAACATACCGGATTTTTTTTAAATGTATATTTGTACCCTGTATACAGCCAATGTCTTTCTTGTGAAACAGGGTTTCCTCCCTCTACTCTCCTCCCCCTCTAAGACCTTGCCCTTTTCAGGAGCTCTCTTTTCTTCTGTTATCCTTACATTTCCTTCACCCAGGCAATTGAGAGCCATTTTCCACCCTTACCTATGCTTATGCCTCCAACCTCCAGCCTTGGTTACCGCAGAAGAAAAACCTACAGCCGCTGTTTTGTTTAAAGAGTTCTACTGAAGCCATCTGACAAAATGACAGCCTCCAATTTCTAGATACTCATTACCTCTGTTATTCTAGAATACTGTCTGTGCGATTCCTTTTTTCTAGTTGACTCTGATTCTACTCTGATCACAGGGAACATTCTTTTTTTTTGTTTTGTTTTTGACAGGGTTTCTCTGTGTAGCCTTGGCTATCCTGGACTCCCTTTCTAAACCAGGCTGGCCTCGAATTCAGGGTGATCCACCTGCCTCTGCTTCTACTCGTGGCTTGGGAATATTCTTTAAGTCCCTCTTTTAGCAGTCAAAGAGCTCAGTTCCAAACTTCCCAAGGTCCTAGCCATTCCTTCTGGCTTGTTATAGACAATGGTAACCAAACCCAGGACCAAAGATACTTGGGGACCTCTTCGCAGTGCTCCTGAATGGTACAGTAACGTTGAAAACAGCAGTCTTTGATGTCAACCCACTTCTCAGGCCACAAAGAAGACCAAAACCAGAGCAGAATACTCTCCAAGTGAGAAAGGGGACACTTAGGAAAAGATGACACATAACACGTTGCACGCGTACACTCCTGATCTCTCCCCACCCCTTTCCTCTACCCACACAGAAAAGATTCCACAATATGTCTTCAAATAGCCCTGATTTCGACTAGACAAAAAACTAACAAACAAAATATTAAACAGTGTCTTACAGCCTCCTTGACCAGTTTTCTACTGGATTCGACCACTGCTTCTGTCAGTGTAAATTCTGTTTTAATCATCTCCAGCACATTGATAGCTGATTCCAGGGGTGTGAGCTCTGCCTCCATATCAAAGGAACAGTCTAGGACAAAACACAGTTTCCACTTTAAGCTCTTTTCTATGGGAGGAGCAAACATGTCCAAAAAGTATATACATTTATCTATGGAAGCATGCAAACACCATTTAGACTCATGTGTATAAAAGGCCATGAACACCAGGCATTTAATCCCAGCGCTCAGGTAAGAGAGGCAGAGGTCAACCTGGTTTACACAGTAAGTTTGGACAGCAAGGGCTATGTAGAGAGAGCCTGTCTTAAGAGAAACACACACAAAAAACTATAAAAGGCCCATGCAAACCCAGTAAAACGTGCATTTATTCTGTTTATGGACTGTGATATGGTCCAAATTTAAACCAACCAAATTTCTTTCTTGTTTCTTTCCAAAGACAGCGTTTCTCCGTGTAGCCTCGGCAATCTAGTAACTTGCTCTGTAGAGCCGCCTGCTTCTGCAAGCACCACCACACCCAAATTCAAATCAACACATTTCAAGTGTCTATCTGTCAATACTTTTCGACACAGATGAATTATAACATACACACTGGCCTCTAAAATTCAGAGTAACACGTCTTCCTCAGAAACCCATGGTCAACACTGAAAACTGTTATGGGGTTGGGGGTGTTGACACTCTACTATGGGGAGGAAGAGGGCAAAGAATGTGTTCCTTATTGCCACAACTCACTTTCAGCAACAAAACAGCTGTGCAATTAACAGGTGGGAGAAAAACAAAAGAAAAGAAAACAAAAGCCACATAAAACCAGTCAAAGAACTTTAACTGGAGGAAACTAAAATTAAAAGAATTCAACCGCCGCCGAAGGGGGAAAAAAAAAAAAGACCTCCGTGGTAGAAACAGCAGTGAACTTTAACCCGGAATCTTTCAGCCCCGAACCTTAAGTTTGAAAATAACAAAACCCTACGTAAGTAATCCCAGAAAAGAACACAAAAAATAGCCGTACCTAAATTTTCCCCTTCTTCAATGCGCGACAAACACTGCATTACCCGCAGCAACCGGGACACCGTATGCTCCTTCCCCAAGGGCCTGACAAGCAACGCTGGGAAAACAGACATGGTTGACTCCGCGAGCCCCGGACCCCAAGCCATGCCCCCGCGGCCCTTCCTCCTCCCCGCGGTCCGCGCCGGCCCTCACCCTGCATGATGTCCCGGATCTGCCTGAAGTCCCGGTACCGGCTACTCCGAAAGGCCCGCAGCGCCTCGTGGAAGTAGAACTTGAGCACCCAGCGGTTGACCGCCTCCTCCAGCCGCGCTTCCCCCGCGCCCCGCTCCGCCGCGCCTCCCAGCCCCGGCTCGTGCCGCCCCCGTCGAGCCCGCCCGCCGCTGCGCGAAGCCCGCCGGCCCGCCGCCCGCCCGCCGCCGTCGCTGCTCCCGCCTCCTCCCGCCATCGTGTCCGACCGCCGCGCGCCCTCCCCGCCCTCCCGGCTGGGCCGTTTCCTTGGCTGTGACGCCATCGGGTCACGCACAACGCCCGGGCCGGAAGCAGGGCCCGCCGCGCCGGCTCCCGCAGCCATGATTCCGACGGGGTTCCAAGTCGCCCGCGGGCTTCTGGGAGGGAAAGGGCCTGGGTTGGGGGAGGGGCTGGCCCCTCGGCCTCCTCGGCCTCCGTAGTTCCCGTTGTGTGCAGTTCCCGTGCGTTGTGACTGGAGCGATACTTGATGGGGATTGAAGTCCGCACAGCTCGGGGGTGGGGGGGGGCGCGCTGCTTTGAAGCCACCGCCGCAGACGTGGGGAATATGAAAAATAAGCGCGTGCATGTTATTAGATGTTTTGCAAGTTGGGGAGAGCAGTGCAACTTTTTTTTTTTTTTTTGAGACACAGTCTCATCATATAGCCCTAGTTGGCCTGGAACGCAAGACAGACCAGACTGGCCTCTGCCTCGCAGTGCTGAGATTAAAGGATAGTGCCACAGTGGCCGGCCCTCCTTCCCCTTTTGAAAGCAAAGCAGAACAAAACCAAACCTTGGGTTTGTTCTGAGAAACAACTCAGGTCCTCCCCATTCTTCAACCGTACGGTCTCCCCAGCCCCCGGTAAAAATTTATTCTAAGACTAGTCAAGCAAAATTGCGCAGGCTAGCTTTGAACTCGCCTCAGAGATCGGCTGTAACAAAGCTTTGGAGCCACTCTCTGAAGCAGTTCTTGCTCCGTCAGTCGAAGCTGCCTGGTGATGCCAGACTGCTTGCTTTTCTTAGTAGGAGCAAAATTACCAGCCCCCACGTCCTGACAGTTCTGCTTGTTGTATAAACCTTGAGCAAGTTACTTCCCCATTTGTTTATTTATTCCCCTTTCTGTCAAGCGTACATAATAAGAGGTACCTCGTGGGAATTGTATTAAAATGAGTTGCATTACTATTTCTGGTTTCTGTAGCTCTGGTACAGCTTGTAAGAGTTCAACAGATACTTGTGCGTGTGTATTTTTAGATTCAAGGATAACTTTTAGACGTTGGGTCTCTCCTTCCATTATGTGGGTCCCAGGAATCGAACTCAGGTCATCAGGCTTGGTATCAAGCATCTTTATCCACTGAGCC
Source organism: Psammomys obesus (assembly GCF_907164565.1). NCBI lineage: Eukaryota > Metazoa > Chordata > Mammalia > Rodentia > Muridae > Psammomys > Psammomys obesus. Next base: position 23,428,830 of record NW_026596034.1, read on the forward strand.
GTTTTGTTGACCCTAACTAAGACAATATATGTATAAATTTTAGGAAGCCTCACTATCTTTTGGACCATCTAATGGCACTTAATGTTAGTTGTCCCTCCCTTAGCCATTTCTTCCATCCTTCTCCCCATTAAATCTCCCCACTCTAGTCTCCTCCCTCTCTTCATAACAGTGTGTTCTATTTCCCCTTCCTTGGGTCATTCCCCATGCACCCACCCCCGCCTCCAGTCCTCCATTGGGTACCTAATCTCTCTAGTTACCTGTACTGTGATACCCATAAGGAAGGCTTACAAGCTAACAACCACATTAAATATGTATTTAATATATAATAATAGTTCATATATTAATATATAATTATATGTTATATTATATTAATATATACTCTCGAGACTAGGCCTGCCTCTGCCTCTTGTGTGCTGGGATTAAAGACATGCACAACCAATGCCCAACAGATTTTTGTTCGTTTTCTTGATGTCTTTCTTTTTTTGTTCCTTAAATATTGTAGATACTAACCCTCTGTCAGGCATGTAATCAGTGCGATCTCTTCCCATTGTGTAGTCTGCTGCTTTGCCCCTGGGGCAGTGTCCTCTTCCATACAGAGGCTTTTAAGCTTCATGAGGTCCCGTTTATTACTTGCTAGTCTCACTGCCTATGCTATTGGTTAGATCCAGCACTCTTTTTCTTTTATTTTCTTTCTTTCTTTCTTTCTTTCTTTCTTTCTTTCTTTCTTTCTTTCTTTCCTTCCTTCCTTCCTTCCTTCCTTCCTTCTTTCTTTCTTTCTTTCTTTCTTTCTTTTTTGAGACAAGCTTTCTCTGTGTGACAGCCCTGGACGTCCTGGAACTCACTTTGTAAACCAGGGCTGGCCTTGAATTCTCAGACTTCTGCCTGCCTCTGCTGCCCAAGTGCTGGGAGTAAAGGTGTGCCCTGCCCAGCTAAGACCCAGCACTCCAGGGCAGGTGGATCTCTGTGTGTTTGAGGCCAGCCTGTTCCACACAGTGAGTTCCAGGTCAGTCAAAGCTACATAATGAGTCGCTGTCTAAAACAGGAGAGGAAAGGCTGGAGTCTGGGGTTGTAGCTCAAAGGTGGAATGCTTGTCTAGGATTCATGAGGCCTAAGTACTATCTCTAGCACTGCAGAAACAAAACTCCCCCTCCTTCCTTCCTTCTTTTCTTTTCTCTCCATACAACTAATATAAAGAGAGAGCACAAGTCTCAGCCAGATGTGGTGGCACACGCCTGTAACCCATCTTTTGGGTAGTATTTACAAGATTGAGGTGAGCCCAGGCTACCTTGTCAGATCTTGTCTCACAAACACGTGAAAACAAACTAAAATTCCTGTTAGTCCAGTGCTTGGAAGACAGAGACAGGAGGATTTGGAGTTCATGGTCAGCATGGACTACGTGAGACACTGTCTCAGAAGAAAGACAGAGGAGGGAGACAGGGAAGAAAGAAAGAAAGAGAGATAGAGAAAGAAAGAAAGAAAGAAAGAAAGAAAGAAAGAAAGAAAGAAAGGAAGAAAGGAAGGAAGGAAGAAAAAAGAGTGAAGGAAGGGAGGGAGGAAGAAAGAAAATTGAGCGAAAGAAGGGGAAAAGAAAACAAGAAAAACTCAAAAAATATAGGGTGTTATCTTGGTAGTAAGTGGTGTTGGGATGATATTTTTGTACATTGTATAATGATTGTCTTTGTATATTCAAATGCTGATTTCTGTACCAGCAGAGAGCTGAGTATAGACTTTGGTATTGTTAAGAATCACCTGTCTCAATGTTTTGTAAACACTCCTGTAGGTGTACTTTTAGAAAACTCTTTTATTTACATTTATTTTATCTTTTTCTCCCTACTCCACCTGAATCCCTTCCAACACCTCAACACCTGGCAGGAGAAAGGGTTAATGGGGGAGGGGTGCCATTCTCTTAGCTGCCTCCTGCTGGTTAGGGTCTTTGGGTTCCTTGGAGCCAGTCTAATCCTCATTTCAGGAGATCTCCAACTTCTTGTCTTACAAAAGCAACCAGGAGCAGCAAGGGGAAGCAGGAGCAGCCTTGTTCTTTTGCTCGGCCACACTCTCTGGGCTCTGGCATTTATTCTCTCTCCAGAGTTCTCAGATTCAAACTAACTGCAGCTGGCAAAGAGCTCCTCTCCTAGAGGCATGAGGCAGATTCTTTGCTGCTGTGGACCCTCTGAATCAGTCCCACATCCCACACTCAAGATCAAAACAAAAACATGTTTACATCCACAACACACTCCCTTCCTTCAACACCTTCTGATTGGCTTAATAAAGAGCTGAGTGGCCAATAGCGAAGCCAGGAGAAGGCTGGACTTCCAGGAGAGATAGGAACTCTGGGACAAAAATCAAGCATGGGAAGATTGGACCACTGGTCATGGAGGAAGAAAGAGGTGCTGGGCCTAGGAATGCTAACGAGCCACCTGGCAGAATGTAGGTTAATATAAACAGGACAATTTAAGTTAAGAGCTAGTTGGGGAACAGGCTGAAGCTAAGGCCACTCTTAAATAATTAATAAAAAAGTCTCCATGGCATTATTTAGGAGCTGGTAGTCCGAAGAAAGTCCGGTGACAGTTGTCACCCAATGGTTATAAAGTTGCTTGCCTAGCTAAAAAAAAAGGGGGGGGGGGAGTACACAGATTTTGTTTTGTTTTAGGCAATGTCTCACTACGTAGCCCTGGAACTTGCTCTATAAACCAGGTTGTCTTTGAACCCGCAGAGATCTTTCTGCCATTGCCTTCCACGTGCTGGATTAAAGGAGTGAGGCACCCCGCTCAGCTAAATCTGAAGTGCACGTCTTCGTGGGAATTCCCATTTTTCATTTATTCCTTTTAAACAGGTGTAATGGAAGACAGGCTGACCTCAAACCTCAGCGCCTCCCAGGCCTCCATCTCCCAAACGCTGATATTCCAGAACGCCTGGCACTGTTCTGGTTTCTGTTGACAGTCTCAGTGCCACAGGATTGAACCAAGGTACCCTACACGAATACGCGGACAACCATTAGGACGACTACTTTGCTTCGTGAGCTCCAGTGTTCTCCAGCAGGGGGCAGAGTGGTGTAGGGAAAAGGCCACTGTTGCCGGGTTACGAGCAGGCCAGGCCTGCTTTCCTGGCTTGGGTAAGAACTTAAGCTTTGGGAATCTAATTTTTCCTCCTGTACTTGAGAGTCAGGGAGGCAGAGGCAGGCGGGTCGAGCCTCGTCTACAAAGCGAGTCCAGAACAGCCAAGACTACACAGAGAAACCCTGTCTTGAACAAAACCAAAAAAAAAAAAAAAGCTTGTTTTTGGTTTTACCGAGGTCTATGTAATGTAAGGGCATGTGTGGATGTGTGTTTGTGCGTGTGCACAGTGTGTGTGTGGGCCTGACGTTGACATAGGTATGTTTCTTCTACTTTTATTTTTTTGTTTTGGAAACAGGGTCTCACTAGGTAGCCCTGGCTGGCCTGGAACTCTCGATGTAGACTAGGCAATATTCTAACCCACAGACATCTGCCTGTCTCTGCCTCTCAAGTGCTGAGATGAAAGGCTGGTGTCCCAGCTCCAGCATGGTTTGAAAAGTTAATAGCACCCATTGTCTGGGAAGGTGCTGTAGAGTAGGTGCTTTCAGTGCCAGTGATGATGGGAGTGTCAATCAATACAACCTTTAAGGAGAGAAATTCATGAAACAAAACAACAACAAAAGCCATAATGAACCATACGAATTCCATTTTTAGAAATTATTCCTGAAGGAAGAATCACAAATGAACACCACAATTTAAGGGTTTCCACCAGGGATTACTTATAATTTAGAAAAAAAAGAAACAAAAAACAACAAAAAAAAATTCTGATAATAGAGTTATTATGTAAATTATGGTGTGTATAATACTTAGGAATCTTATTCTGTGGTTTAAAAAAATGGCACCCCTGTCAAAATAACTAAATAAATAAGTAAGGTGCCCCACAATTATCTCATGTTCAAGATATAAAGGAAGGAAAAAGAATAGAACAACAGAAATATTTATTATATAAACTCTTTCTGGACCATGGGCTACCGGTGCATGCCTGTAATCCGAGCTGAGGCTGAAGCAGGAGGATCCCGAGTTCCTAGGCTAGGCTGGCTACAGCGCTTGTTCAGCCTGAGCCTGAGCAACTTAGGATGACATTCCGTTAAAATGAAGGAACAAACAAACACGAAAAATGGCGTGGGGACAGCAGGATGGTGTTTGTGGGCAGTTATGATGGCAGTGATTCAATCTGTGGGTCCCAGAAGGTAGCAGGAGAGAATCAACTTGAGCTCTGTCCTCTCCTCGGACTTCACACACACACACACACACACACACACACACACACACACACACACGGGCATTGGGAGTGGGAGAGAATGCCACATTCCTGTTATTCCAGCACTTGGACGGCATAATTGCCATAGTCTGCTCTATGTATCAAGTTTGGGGCCAAATAGGCACACACAGTGAAATTGCATCAAGAAGACCAAAGGAAAAAAAAGTGGGGCTGGAGAGATGGCTCTGCTGTTAGGAGTGTGTAACGCTCTTTCAGAGTGTTAGGCTCATTTTCTAGAACCCGGAATTCTACCTCCAGGGTGTTCAATAACTCTTCTTGCCTCCTCTGGCTTTGTGCACATGGTACACATTCACACATCCTCACAGACAGATAAATTAGTAAGTAAATAAAACTTCTTTTAAAAGCCAAATAAATAAATAAAACACAAAACACCAGGTGGTAGTACACACACTTCAAATCCCAGCACTTGGGAGGCAGAGGCACACAGATCTCTGTGTTTGAGGCCATGGATCCAGACCGTGGATCAGTGCTAAAAAGAATAGAACTCAGTTAGGTGTGATGGTGTATGCCTTGAATTCCAGCACTTGCAAGACCGAGGTAGGTAGATCTCTGTGAGTTTGAGGCCAGCCTGGTCTACGAGCGAATCCAGGGTAGCCAAGGCTCCACAGAGAGACCCTGTCTCAAAAAACACAAAAATTAAAAAAGATGTTTTAATAACAAGGAGCTTTTTCCGACAGTGGGACAAGTCAGTTCCTGGCAGCATGCCCTAGAACTTCAAAGAAGAAGATGGACATCAAAGAAAACCTCCATGTGGAGTTTGCATCAAATGTAGCAAAGGTAGACAGCAAGCAAAAAACTGTCCTTGCCTCCACTGCTGACAGCACGCTACCCACGCTGTGGACAAGCAGGACATAAAGGAAGTTGACTGACAAACTCTGTCAAGATAAGGTAGGCCAGCCCTTCATGATTCCAGCTTCACAGATGAGTCTGTCGGGTACTCCTTGTTACCAGACACGAAAAGGAATGTACAGTTTATGAAGGCTGAGAGACATAAAAGTCTTATGTTATAAAGGAGTTAAGAAAATGTTTTACAGTCTAAAAAGGTATTTTTAGGTTGGTAAATATAAGTTATAAATTATAGGAAAGAAGGATATAAAAGCTTAAGTAATGATAGGAAATAATTTAAGTACAAAACTTCGGACTCACTAAGGTAGATAACAAAGTACTTTCTCCAAGGTTGCCAAATACAGATGGACTGGACCTTGTAGGTATAGAGTTTATTGATGTTACAGAAAGAGCCTTTTATTGGCCTAAAAGGGGGAGATGTTGGGTTAATCTCTTGTCTACTGTGTAAAGGTTGCATTATTCAGATGCTGATTTCTGCACCAGCACAGAGCTGAGTACAGACCAAACTTCTGTATTATTCTTATGGATGCATCATATTTTATGAACACTCCTTTCAACACCCCTGATTGGTTTAATAAAGAGGTAAGGCAGGAGAGTAAAGGTGAGCAGAGATGGGAAACACTTCGGAAGAATCAGGTGGGGCGTTTGTCAGTCAGACACGGAAGAAAGAAACAGATGCCAGGACTGAGATCCTGAGAGGTAACAAGCCATAGGGCTGAGCACTCAGGGAGGCAGAGGCAGGCGGATCTCTGTGAATTCGGGGTAATGAGCCCTGTGGAAAAATGTAGATTAGTTAATTTAAGTTACAAGAGCTATTTGGGAACAAGCCTAAGCCAAGGCCAAGCTTTCATAATTAATAAAAAAGTCTCCATATCGTTACTTGGGCAGCTGGTGGGTCAAGACAGTCTGGCAATAATCGGCACCCAACGTTATAGCTGGGGGCCAGCCTGTGGCCCTACTCAGTAATGACATCTGGTTCCGTAGGACCGGAACCTCCATGTGCTCTAGCAGTTAATCAATGGAGTAGATTTTGGGTGGCTCAACTCAAAATGCTGGCTCTGGGCCCAGATGCAAGCCAAGTTGGTCAGCCCAGGCCTTTCAAGGGCCTTCCAGCACAGCAGAAACTTAAAAAGAAGGAGAAGGAGGAGGAAGAGGCAGCACATACCTTTGATCTCAGCACTCAGGAAGCAGAGGCAGGCAGATTTCTGTAAGTTTGAGGCCAGCCTGGTCTACAGAGAGAGTTCTAGAACAGCCAGGGCTACACAGAGAAACCCTGTCTCAAAGAACAAAACAAACAAACCAAACCATTAGAAGGAGCTCTAGAGAGACATCTCAGCCACTGGGAAACGGGTTCCTTTCCGTGAGGGCCCACATGATAACATGGTCCTCATCAGCAACCCCAGTTCCAGGGATCTGACAGCCCCTGTGTGCTTGGTGCAGACATACAGGTAGGCAGCACATGCAGAGACACACAAATAAAAAATTTAAAGACTGGGAATGTAGCTCAGGTGAGAGAGTCCTTGCACAGCACGCATGAGTTCTAGGCCTGGAGAAGACTGGACATGGGGGCACTCTATTTTTAAATCCAAATATAATTTAATTATTGAGAGACCAAATCTCACCATGTAGCCATTGTTTTTGGGTCCTGGGGTTAGAACCCTGGACCTTGAACATGCTAAGCATAATCTCTACCAGCAAATCACATCCCTCCATCCAAGTCTGATTTTAAATTCAAACCTGTTTGATAGCAGTAAGATAAAATGACAAAAGATTTGATTAGTTTCCTCTGTTTCTGAAGTTCATATAAACAGAATCTCATACTGAGTGCTCCTCTGGCTTCTTTTGTACATTGTCTTGAAGATCTCTGGACACTGTTCCTTTTTATAGCTGAGTACTGTGTTTCATTGTATGAAAACCCACAATTTGCCCAGCCATTCTCCCACTGATAGACATTTGGATTGCTGCCAGTTTTGGACAATTAGGAAGAAGGCTGCTGTGAAGATGCTAATTCAAGTTTAAAGAAAAAAAAGTAGAAGTAAAACTTTTAGATGTTAAGTGTTGACTGCTCATGGGGAGGGGTACATGCTTTTAGGTGTCAGTTTCTTTTCTTTATTGTGGAAAAAAAAAAAAGAAAAGAAAACAAGGTCAACAAAATCATCTCCTAAAATATTTACACCACCCAAGACTTCTCTGTGCCCTTTACATTTTAGCCTAGTGACAGTGTGGTGAGAATGAGGCTGTGTTTGTTGAAAGTGTCTTCTATCTGGGTCTAGATGGAAGACATTTAAGAGCATGTTCGGTTCATCAGGTTCAGTTCCCAGCACCCACACAGCAGCTCACATTTGTCTGTCACTCCAGCCCCAGGGGATCCAACACCCTCACACAGACATACATGTAAGCAAAACACCATTCATAAAAATAAACAAATCACTTAAGATTATTTTTTAAAAAGAATCTAAATCCCTTCTATCAATCACTCTGTAATTTATCTTTAAAACTTGAGCTTTAAATATATATAGTTTGTGTGTGCACTCTTTCCTTGTAAGTAGAGGTGGCTATGGAGGTTAAAAAGGATGCTGGCGAGCTGGAGAAATGGCTTGGAGGTTAAGAGCACTGGCTGTTCTTCCAGAGGTCCTGAGTTCAATTCCCAGCAACCACATGGTGGCTCACAACCATCTATAATGAGATCTGGTGCCCTCTTCTGGTGTGCAGGTGTATAAGCAGGCAGAACACTGTATATATAATAAATAAATAAATTAAAAAAAAAAAAAAAAAAGAAAGGATGCTGGCTCCCCTGGTGCTAGAGTTACAGGCCTTGTGAGCTGCCCAGTGAGGCATTTGCAAGAGTACTCTGTGATCTTTTAACTGTTGAGAGCACCTCTCCAGGCCTTCTGTGGGTTATCTTTTATTCTCTTAAAAAAAAAAAAAAGGTTCATTAGTTGTATGTCATGGCACACACATATAATCCCTCTGCCTAGCAGAGAAAGGAGGCTAACTAGAAGTTCAAGGTCAGCCTGGACTGCATAGTCAGACTGTCTCAAAAAAACAAAGATAAAAACAAAAAAAACAAAAACACATGGCTCAGTGGTTAGGAGCGGCTTGTTGCTCCTTAAAACGACCTGATTTTGACTCCCAGAAAATCCACATGGTGGCTCACAGCCATCCCTAAGTTTAGTTCCTGGGATCCAACACCTTCTTCCGACCTCGAGAGTATCAGGCAAGCACACTGTATACATATAAACATGCAGGCAAGAACACTCATACACATAGAAATACAACAAACAAATAGAGAGATAATAATAATAATAATAAATAGGTCAGATGTGGTGGCACATACCTTTTTAAAATTTCTTTTTTTCAGGGCTCAGAGGTTAAGAGCACTGGCTGTTTTTCCAGAGGTCCTGAGTTCAATTCCTAGCAACTACATGGTGGCTCACAACCATCTATAATGAGATCTGGTGCCCTCTTTTGGCATGCAGGCAGAATACTGTGTAAATAATAAATCTTAATTTTTTTTTCTTTTTTCATTGAAATTTCTTTTCATACACTACGTTTTCACTATGTTTTCCCTTTCCTCATTTCCTTCCAGGTCCTTCCCACCTCCCTACTTTTTTTTTTTTTTTCTCTTTCTCTTTCACAAACAAACAAAAATCCAAGAAACAAAAACAAAACTCCCCACAAACAAGGAGAAGACCAGTAAGTCAAACAAACAAACAAAAAAACCAAAGCTAAAACAAAGTAAAATGAAACAAAAAAGTTCACAAAAATAGCATTGAGTTTGCGTTTCCAGGACGGGACCCGCTCTTGAGTGTGACTATATACCAAGTAGGGCTCCCCTAGAGAAAACTGATTTTCCTTTTCCAGACGGTATCAACTGCAGATAGCTTCTCGGGTTAGGGGTGGGACTCTGTCCATGGCCTCCTCTCCGGACCCTGTCTGGCTTGTGCAGGTGCAGGCCTTTAACCCCAACGCTCTGAGAGAGACAAGTGGGTCAAGTGAACTTGAAGCCAGGGCAGCCTGGTCTACGGAGAGAGAACTTGTCTCAAAAACCCAACCAACCAACCAAAAAAACAAAAAACTAACAATAAATGGGGGCTGGAGAGATGGTTCAGTGTTTAAGAGCATTTCCTGCTCTCACAGAGAACCTGAGTTCAGTTCCCAGCATCCTCTGTGGGTGGGTCACATCTGCCTATGACTTCAGCACCCACCAATGAGAAGCAGCCTCTGGCTTCCACGGTCGTCTCCACAGCACCACGATCATGAGCATATAGCCACACGCAGACACATACATACAAACACACAATTAAAAATAATAAAGTTAACAAACCGAGTGTTTGTCTGTGTGTGTTTGCATGTGTGTGTATCTGTGTTTGTATGTATGTACTAGTGTGCATACAGGTATGTATGGAGGACAGTTCCAGGAGCCAAAAGGAACTCTCACTGGCCTGGAGCTCACTAACTAGGCCACCACGCTGCCAGCCTTGGGAATCCACCTGTTTTTGCTTTCTCAGCACCGGGATTGCAATCACACCCAACTTTTTACAAGGGTTTTGAGGACCTTATTCAAGTCCTTGCAAATGCAAGGCAAGTACTTGACTAACTGTTCCTCTAGACTTCAAATTATAGAGTTTGAACTTTCACAGTCCAAAAAAAAAGAAAAGATGATGATGATGATGGTGACGGAGAATGAATGTGTGGTGTGTGTGCGGGTCAGAGGATGTCTTTCAGGAGTCAGTTCTCTCATTCCATCAGGTACTGAAAGTCGCATTGTTAGTCTTTGTGTGGCAGGTGATTTTACCAGGTAAGCAGTCTCTCTCTCTCCCTCTCCCCCCTCACCTCCGCACAAGACTCAAAATGTAGCCAGGCATGGCCAGGAACTCACTATAAGGAACAGGCTGAACTCAGAGACCTGCCCGCCTCTGCCTCAAAAGACAGGGTCCAGGCGGCCTTCACTGGCCTCAAACTCACTGGCGGCCAAGGATGGCCATGGGTTTCCCCATCATCTTGCTTGCACCTCCAGGCTGATGGGATTCCAGGCATGCATCACCACGCTGCTTTTCTGCAGTTCTGCAGATGAAACCCTGGGGCTCTCTTTACACTTGCCAGGGCAAACATTCCATCATTAGAGCGACAGCCCCTGTTGGTAACCTTTCAGCTAATCTAACTTTGACGTTTGAGAACGGCATAAAATAGGGCTCAGATGTACTCTATTTCTGTGTGGCATGGAACTCATAGCCCTTCATCAAAAAAAAAAAAAAAAAAAAAAAATCCGGGGCTGGAGACATAAAATAAAAATAAATACATTAAAAAAAATCCCCTTTTGGGCTGAGAGACGGCTCAGAGTTTAAGAACACACACTGTTCTTGCAAAAGACCTGGGTTCAGTTCCCAGCACCCACATGGTGCCTCAACTGCCTGCAAATCCAGTTCTGGGTGGTCTGACACTTTCTGGTTTCCATGGATATCTGCTCACATGATACACATCAACTCATGTACGAATACTCAGTGTACACATAAAAAAACAAAACAAAACAAACAAACAAAAACCCCTGAGTTTGAGGCCAGCCTGGTCTACAGACCAAGTTCCAGGACAGCCGAGGCTACACAGAGAAACCCAAAAACCCAAAACCAAACCAACCAAAAACAAAACCAAAAACCCCACAACCAACCAAAACAAACACCTCCAAAAAACCAAGGCCCCTCATTTTCTGAAGTGTCACCCTTGTTATGTAGACCCGTTTCTAGGGCTACAGAAAATTGAAAGGTAATTGAGTGTGTGGGGGAGAGGGAGGAGCATGAAGACCACATGACTAAACAATTGTTGGGTCTTCAGTCATTTAACTTCCTTGGGTCCCTGTGATGGTGGGAGATCAAACAGGATGGCACCGAAAAACCCCTGGACATTCTGACCCAGGAGGACTCAGGCAGCAGCAGTAGTATTTTTTTTCCTCTTGTTGCTATATTTCAGGTGTCACAGAGTACATGGAAACAACACCCACTTGGGGCAGGAAATGCCAGGGAAAGAGCCCAGAGGACGTGACATTTGGGTGGGTCGCGAGTGACGGTGAAATCTGTCATCTCTTTTTATGACTGCAACCTGCTGTCTGCGGCCCATTTCCCACCCGGGTTTCAGCTACGTTACCGTCTTATCTGATTTAGGAGGGCCCAGAGGGACTGTGCCCCGCCCCCTCCCAGCCCCTGTCCTCTGAAGACCCAGAGCTGGTGCTGGCTCTGTCCGTTGGACTCAGACGGACTTCCCCGAGGCCTGGGCTGGGCCTTTCAATTTTTCTGTAACTGTAGTGCCTGCCACAGGATTCCTGAGTTTCACCCACACACGGCTCCCTCCCCGAGCCCCAGCTGGCTGCCAACACCCACACCAGCAAACTCAGCCCGGGCAATGCACTGCCACCCTTGGCTGTGTCGAAATTCACACCACGCCACCCCCCCACCCCCCCACCCCCCACAGCTCAGTCTCTGCTCTGGGAGAAGAGCGCAGGGTCTTGCGCTGTGCAGACACCCTGATAAGCGTCTGGTGAATAACCAGTGAGTAACCCCAGTAGACCAGAAAACAGGAGCTGCCGCGCAGCACCGAACAGAGGAGGGCGGCAGGGCGGCGGCTCCCGGGGAGAATCCTGCCTCCTTCCCCCGCTGGGGACACGGAAAGCAGCTATGGGACGTTCTGCTCTCGATGCCCCAGCAGGTTTGGAAATGAGAGCATTACTAAACAGCTGGCCCCAGTCTGCGTTAAAAGGATGAAAGGGAGCCAGGTGTGCGAACCCTGCCTGTAGAGCCAGCACTTGGGAAGACAGGCGGCAGTGTGAGGCAATCCAGGGCTACATACGAGAACCGTGTGTGTGTGTGTGTGTGTGTGTGTGTGTGTGTGTGTGTGTGTTTAATGGGTATGTGGATCACACATGTGCCTGTATGCACATATAGCTCACAGTCTCACACACAGAGAGAAAAAGAAAGAATTATTAAGGACAATCAGCAGAGGAAAATGGAATAGATACGGGGAAAAGTTTGCTGTGTCTTTATGTCTTTCCACGGTGTTAAAACTTTAGACTCATAAATTGCTACTTTTTTTATTTTATTTTTATTTATTTATTTTTAGCCGTGGTGCATCTCCAGCTTTCGGGAGGCAGAGGCAGGCAGATCTTTGAGTTCGGGGCCAGCCGGGTCTACAGAGTCAGTTCTAGGAAAGCCAGGGCTACACAGAGAAACACTGTCTCAAAAAAGCAAAACAAAAGAAAGAAAAGGCCGTAAGGATCGGAAGATGTAGCTCAGCTGGCAGAACGTTTACCTGGAGTGCGTCGGTCCCGATGACGGAGCCACAAAAGCCAGGCGTGCTGTTACTCCCCTGTCATCCCACCACTCTGGAGACAGGGTCAGAAAGACCAGAAGGTAAAGGTAATCCTTGGCTGCCAAGTGAGTTGGAGGCCATTTAGAGCTACAAGAGACTTTGTCTAAAACAGTACACACACGCTTACTTATACCATTATACCATGAGAAAAAGTCCATCTAGCCTCCGGTTCCTGTAAAATTATTTTTTTACCAGCAGGGGGCAGCAATGACTCTCAAATAGCCCTGACATCAGCACTAAACTGAGGGTTAGTGTCCACAGGTTTCCAGGTCCAGGACCAGATGCTGTCCTTGGATCACTAGACCATAAAGAAAACGAAAGGCAACCACCACAGGAGGCTTTAGATGCTGTAGGAATAGCTGAATAAAACGTTTCCCATACAGTTCTTCTATCGATTCCGAAAACCTTTTTTTGCCCTGAAGTTCAGTTTTCTCATCTGATAAATTCTATGGATTTGCTGAAATCACTTTTAAAAGCTCTTTTTCCATCTATTAAAAAACAAAGAACAAAAAAACAAAACCTCACTTTAAGCCAGACGTGGTGGCCTTTAATTCCAGCACATGAGAGGCAAAGGCGGGCGGATCCGAGTTCTAGGTCAGCCTGGATTAGAGAAGGAGTTCCAGGGCAGCCAGGGCTACCCAGAAAAAAGCATGTCTCCAAAACACCAATAAACAAACAAATAGATAGAAAAGATAAAATAAAACCTTAGGTGCGTGTGGTAACCCATGCCTTGTTGCATTCATCAGGCGAAAGCAGGCAGATCTCTATGAGTTTGAGGGCAGCCTGGTCTACACAGTAAGGTCCAGGCCAGCCGGTGCAACACAGTGACAATCTGACTTAAAAAAAAATAATAAACCTTACAGATCAAAGTCAGCATCGTGAAGAAGCAAGCCCCAGTGTTCTCTGAAATTAATTGGCTTATCAAGTTATCTGTTAGACGGTCCTCAGCTGATCCGGATGAATTATTAGCAGTTTATCTTTAGAATACTATTTTTTTGTTGTGTGTTGATGGGGGGGTACTGGTATTTATTCAAGTCACTGATGGAGAAAAAGGAGCTCTCCCACTCTATAAATGTTTAGCATGTGTGCAAAGGTCGTAGGGCCTAGTGTTCAGGAGTCACACAGAGACTCACAGAAGGATCTTGAGAGGGCCGGCCAAGTTAAACAGCAAGCAGTTGTAGAGAAATAAACACAAGTTAAAGTTTAACCGCAACTATCTGTTCCTGCGGCTCTGTTCTCCTCAGTGGGAGGGGCTGCGAGGGTGAGCGTGAGCTCTGCCTCCCGGCCTCAAGGACTCTCTATAGAAGAGTCTGCATTAGGCACTACACATTTTTACATATATTCAGCATCTGAACTTTTCCAGCCCTTTTCATGCTTCAACAGCAATGTTGCTTTTACTGATGGCTAAAAAGGAAAATCAGAACATTATTTCCTGTGTGTGTGTGTGTGTGTGTGTGTGTGTGTGTGAGAGAGAGAGAGAGAGAGAGAGAGAGAGAGAGAGAAAGAGAGGTGGTACTAGGAATAGTAGGAATAGACCTCAGGGTCCATTACATACTAGACAAGTATTCTATTATTAAGCTATCTATATTCCCAGCTCTCTTTGTACTTTCTCTATTTTGAGACAAGTCTTCACAAAGTTGCAAGGTTTAGTCTTGAACTCTCTCTGTACCTAGGCAGGCCTTGAACTTGTGATGGTGCTGCCTCTGCCTACTGAGTGCGAGGGGAGGTGTAACCACCACACCCAACCCTGTAACTCTAATTTGATTCTACTGGGATAGCTCCAGGAGCGAGTGATGCCGCAAAGGAGCCGCAATTCCCCAGGTCACAGAGGAGCTTGGTCTAGTCTCTGGAAAGGAGACCTGAGAATCCAGAATGGTCCTCAGGATGAGGTCATCAAGATAGGCCTAAGAATCACCTGGAAGGCTGGTTACACCATTGCTATGCTATGGGCTGAGCTCTGACATCTTCATGCTGGTTAGAAATAAATTTCATTACACACTGTACTCATTTAAAAAAAAGGCAGAGATTTGTTTTTATTTATTCGTACGTGTGTGTTTGTGTGAGTATGCCATATGTCTGCAGGTGCCTGAGGGAGACCACAAGAGGGTATCAGAACCACCAGATGTGAGGGCTGAGAACAGAACTCTGGTCCTCTGCTGGAGCAGGAAGCACTCTTTAACTACCAAACCATCTTTCCAGCTTAACTGCACTGGTTTTTTTTTTTTTCTTTCTTTCCTTTTCCTTCTTTCTTTTTCTTTCCTTCCTTCCTTCCTTTCTTTCTTTCTTTTTTGGTTTTTCGAGTCAGAGTTTCTCTGTGTAGCCTTGGCTGTCGTGGACTCACATTGTAGACCAGGCTGGCTTCAAAATCAAACTATACCTGCCTCTGCTTCCCTGAATGCTGAGATAAAAGGCATCCACCATGCCCGGCTTTATTTATTTTTTATTTTTTTCTTTGCTCCTGTTTGTGAGCTCGCCTGCATTTGTGCACAGGGTCTTCTCCCTTCCACCTTATTTGAGACAAAATCTCATTCTGTTTTGTCTTTGTGCTTCAGCCTAGCTGGTTTCCAGGCTTCTAGGGGTTCTCCTGATCTTCGCCTGCACATCGCTGTAGGAGTCCTGAGACTACAGAGGGGCATGGCTGTGCCCCGCTTTACCTGGGCTCTTCTGCGAGCAGTTTCACCCACGGAGCCGTCGCTTCAGCTCTGAACTAAAACTGCCATAAAACTTTAACCACAGGAGGGGCCACACGTGATCCTATTCAGCAAGCATTTCCTTTCCCTGCCTGTTTGTTTATTGTTTTCTCCCAAACACTGACTCACCCCCTTTTTTCTCAGTCAAGGGCATTGCTTTGAAATGTTACAGTGTCCGGTGCCCTTCAGCTTCAGTCTTGGCATGAGGGCCTGTGAAATCTTTCATCTGAAACCCTCTTGCGTCTGCCAGCCATACACAAGTCCACAGTCCATCTCTATTCTAAAACCTGCTGCAGACTCACCTCCCCTGGAGGCCTTCCCTGCCAGCTTTCAACTGTTTGTTCTGTGTTCTGTGCTATAGACGCAAATGGGTAGCTGGGACATAACCCAGGAAGGATCCTTAAGACTGTGTTGAGTAGATGTTAATTCTGGTTCTTTCCGTTTGGGGCAGTAAGGCTTTATGGAGCAAGCCGGGACTCTGGAATCTGTCTGGTATGAGTACTTGGGAGTTCTTGAATTCGTTCTCCTGTCCCCTGTCACCTCGGAAAGAATTCTTCCTTCTTTCCAGCTCTTGTCTTCCATCTCAGCTACTCCAGGTAGCTGTCCTTTCTCTCATCTTCTCTCCAAGAGTGGAAGAACAGGTTTCTTTTGCCTGCCCAAAGCACAATAAAGCCCGAACTACCATCCGTTTGTGTGCTTGGTGTTCTTGTCTGTCAGCGGCGGATAATTACAGTGGCTTCCTCCTTGCATTCTTATAGGAATGAAATAAGATGAGGCATGTTTCCAGACCTGGTACCTGGCAGGTTGCTTTACACTGGGCTGCTCGAAACCCGTTCCAACCTTTGTAGCTGTCTCCTTGGCCTGCAGAGCCTACTTTTCTCCTAACTTCTGAAGCCGTTCTGTTTGTGTTTCTATTCCACTTGTAGAGGGAGAAGAACAAGGGAGGCAGAGGCCACGGTATTCCGGGACCAGGAGCTGTGAGGACAGCTTAGCAGCTGTGAAGTTTCTGGTTGGAGGCGACACTGTCGTTTGCTTGTCAGCCGGTTCCACAGTATTTTGGAAGCCATTCTCAGGTATTAATCCCAGAGTCTACTTCTCTAGCTTTCCATAATAAATTCGCAAGAGAAAAATATCTGTCAACTGCAAATGAGAAAAGAAAAAAAAGAATAATTGTTTTCAAACTTTGTTGAGGGTGACTGAGATAGATAGCTTGCTGGGTGAAAGGTACCCTGCCTCCAAGCCTGATGACCTGAGTTTGATCCCTAGGACCCGCAGAGTAGCAGGAGAGAACCAATTCTCAAAAGTTGTCCTCTGACCTCCACAGCAGTGCCACATATATGCACAAAATAAGTAAATAAATATTTTTTAAAAATTCACTGAAGGCTTGGCGATAAAAGGACATAATATTTCAGGAAAGAAATTTGTATTTATTTTTTTTGTACCTGCATGTGCTATGGCATGTGTGTGGAGGTCAGAAGACAACCATCAAGAGTGAGTTCTTCTTCCATGTGTGTAACAGGGACAGGGCCAGATTGCCTAGTCTGACTGTACCCCTAACTAACCCTTCAAGAAAGGAAGATTTAAATTGGCTACAACCTAGGGTCATGCTAAGTAATTTCTAAATTATTAATGTTTTCTCTTTTTTTGTTTTTATTTTTTTTTTGAGACAAGGTTTCTCTGTGTAGTCCTGGCTGTTCTGGATTCACTCTGTAGACCAGGCTGGCCATGGACTCACAGAGATCCTCCTGGCTCTGCCTCCCAGAGTGCTGGGATTACAGGTGTGTACCACCACTGCCTGGCTTCCATGCCTGACTCTTAATGGTTTTTCTTCCTATTTGCGTATTTGTTAATTTATTTTATTTTATGTGTATGGGTGTTCCGCCTATGTGTGTGTTTGTTCATGCAATGACTGCAGAGGATGGAAGGGGGTGTCAGATACCCTGGAACTGGGGTTACAGATAGTGGTCAGCCTCCAAGTGGGTGCTGGGAGCTCAAGCCAGGTCTTCTGGCAGAGCAGTCACTGCTCCTAACAGGTGAGCCATCTCCCCAGCCTCTTAGGGGTGGGTTTTCAACACGATACTGTAAGTCCTAGAACCAGTAAAAGGAAGTATAAGGAATACAGATAAAAAGGGAAAGAAATCAAACTGTTTGTGTTTGCAGATGCCACAATTAACTATGTATAACACTGGAAAAAACTGAAAAAGCTCTACTCCAAGTAAACTCATAGGAGGATAAACCCATTTCCTGGGTAGGAACATTCAACATTGAGCTGGGAGCTGCAGCTCCCTGTCTGGCATGCCACAACCTTGGGTTCCATCCCAGAAAAATAATAATAAAAAGGACATCGTAGGTTCTGCCCAGCGTGCTCAGTAGAACACCAATCAGAAGGTATTTTGAAGGTATTGACAAACTAACTCTAGCTCTTCTTTGTTTGTTTGTTTTGTCATTTGAGACTTTTTTAATGTCTGTTTTTTTGTTATTACTATTGTTTGGTTTTATTTTTTTCAAGACAGGGTTTCTTCATAGAGCCTTGGCTCTCCTAGAACTAACTCTGTAGACCAGGCTGGGTTTGAGCTCACAGAGATCAGCCTGCCTCTGTCTCCCAAGGGTTGGGATTAAAGGTGTGGGCCACCGCTGCCCAGCTGTTTAGTTTATTTGTGAGATAGGGTCTCATGTAGCTTAGGTTGTCCTTAAACTTGATACGCAGTTAAGGCTAGCCTTGAACTTCCCATCTTCCTGCTTCTACCTCCCAAGTGTGTACCACCATGCCTGGAGTGATTCCTAAGTTTATTTGGAAAGACAAAAGATTCAGAATAATGAACACACTGCAAAAAGGGGAGAGCATGCTGTAAGGCTGACAGTATCCAACATTAAGATATAGTACTTGGGGCTGGAGAGATGGCTCAGAGGATAAGAGCACTGTCTGCTCTTCCTGAGGTCCATGAGTTCAATTCCCAGCAACCACTTGGTGGCTTACAACCATCTATAATGTGATCTGGTGCCCTCTTCTGGTACACATGTAGATAGAGCACTCACAGACAAAAATAAAATAAATAAAATAATAAATAAAATAAAATAAAAATAAAATAACATAACATAACATAAAATAAAATAACATAAAATAAAATAACATTAAATAAAATAAAATAAAAAAATAGGACATACTATAAAGCTACAGTAATTAAGGTGGTAAGGCATAGTGAAAGAATAGACAGATTGAAAGAATAGAGATTGCAGAAATAAACACGTATCAATAGCCAAGTAATCTTTGACAAGGCAATAAAGACAATATAATGTAGCAAAGGCAGCATTTTCAACAAATGATACCTGAACACCCAACATCCATGTGCAACAGAATGAGTTTACACAAAATTAACTCAAAAGGAGTTGTAAAATGTAAAATTGAAATGCCCTCAATAATAAACTAAGATAAAATCTAGATAACACTGGCGTATAGCAAGGTTACCTTAAGTCACAACAATAAAGGCACAATTTAATGAAAAAATGTATCGTAGATGAACCCTGACTTGCAAAGATATGATGCTTTTTGAATTTACATTGGTGCAAAGCAATACACACCAGACATGGCATAAACTGACTGAAGTTTTATCCTTTCCTTGGTGTATCATGCAATGCCAGACAGTCTCATGATGCTGGGCAGTGGTAGCTAGCCCTACCCCCCAGTCAGCCAGCCCCACACTCATGAAGGAAAACAGCAGAGCTCTACACCATACTGGATTGCTCTGCTATGGTGTTTGGTAGGCTGGGGATACGAAGGGCGATAGAAAAAAGTCTGTTGCTGGCTAGGCATAGCGGCTACTTCCATAGTGTCTCTGCCTGTAGTCCTAGCTCTCTTGAGAGCCTCTCTTCAGAGGCCGAGGCAGGAGGATTAAATACAAAGAATGGACTTCTATATATTACTTTTTTTAGTGGCCTGGAACTGAGTCCTCCTTGTAAGTGCTGAGATCATAGAGTCACAGCACCACCCCCAGCCTATAAAACTCTTGGGGCTGGAGAGCTGGCTCAGTGGTTAAGAGCAATGGTTACCCTTCCAGAGGACCCCCGGGTTCAATTCCCAGCACCCACATGGCTGCTCACAACTGTCTGTAACTCCAGTTCCAGGTATCTGTTAATATACTGACAAAACACCAACGGGCACAAAATAAAAATAGACAGGTCACTAAAAGAAACACCCTTGTTTGTTTGCTTGTTTTGTTTCAAGACAGGGTCTTTATTATGCAGCTATGGCTGTCCTGCCAGTTGTCCTGTAGACCAGACTGGCCTGGTACTCACAGACACTTAGAGACTGGCCTGGTCTGTTGCCCAAGAGCTGGGATGAAAGGAGGCATCACCACACCTGGCAGCGGGCATAACCCCGAATCTATCTATGAACATTTGGAATACTTCTACTCAAAATTATCAGCGCTTGGGAGCAACCAAGATGTCTTTCAGGAGGTTAAAACTGAAAGATAAACTATAATTTATCCCAACCATGAATCGGTGCTAAAAGGAATCACACCCAGCCAGGCAGGCAAGATGCATGCCTTGAATCCCAGCTCTTGGAAGGCAGAGGCAGACGGATCTCTGTGAGTTTGAGGCCAGCCTGGTTTACTAAGTGAGTCTGAGACAGCCAAGGCTACACAGAGAAACCCTGTCTCAAAACCAAAACCAAAACCAAAAAACCCCATGAAAGTTACTTGTGTAAATTGCTTTCTTCTCTGAGCACTATTAAAATTATTCTGGAAAATATATTAAAGGAGAGGAACAAAAGATAAAGCCTGTTAATGTCGACTGCTTGTTAGCAGTTCTGAGTACATAGGTGTGCTTGGTCACTTTAACAAACAGCCCTCAGAAATCATAGAGGAGGACGGCATTAGGTGACTAATAGGCTGTCAGTGCATCCAGCACGAACGACATGAGCAGAATTGGCTCTTGAAGGCATAAAATTATCTACTTGAGGCTGGTCATCTCTGTCCAAGCAAAACTTTGACATCTAGTCTCCGGGAATCACTCAAGCTCTGCCTGTGGCCCACTGTGCTCAAGGACAACTGGCTGGGCTGGCAGAGGAGAAAGAGAAATGCCTGACTCAGGCAGCCCAAAGAAAAAAGGAATTCTTTTGCAAGCTTTAGCATTCCAGAATCAAAGCAGAAGTGGAGTTGTGCATATCAATGAGGACTTGAACCACGGGAGGAGTGCAGGAGGGATGCATATTTCAGAACTTGAAAGATCTAGCTGGGCACAGTGGCACATGCATTTAATCCTAGCTCTTGGAAGGTGGATGTGAGAGGATCAGGAATTTGAGGCCAGCCTGGCTACAGGAGTAAGCAGGTACAAGTTCTGAGCTCAGATTCTGGCCTGGGTGAGTCCCTGGTCTCAGGACTTCACTTTTCTGCCTCTCGAATTCCTCATCGGTATAAGGAGACATTGGATAAGCTCAGCCATAAGGTGACAAAGCGTCTGGACATGTCCAGCGCATAATAGGTATAAGGGTTAACCTCCATGGCCAACTCGACTGAATTTGGAGTTACCTAGGAGACACTCCTTTGGGAAATATATGAAGACATTTCAGGGAGATTAACTTGAGATGGGAAAACTTCACCCTGAATGTTGGTGGCACCAGGCCACGGGCCGGGAAACAAGTACAAAGCCGGGAGAGCACCAGCATTCATTCATCTGTTTAAGAACTGTAGACCAGCCTCCTTATGATCGCATTGCTGTGCAGGGCTTGGTATTATGGGCTGTATCCCCTCAAACCATGGTTAAGAGAAGCCTTTCCTTATGCTGCCTTTGTTAGGCATTCTGTAGCTAATACAGCAGGTAACCCTTTACATGGAATTTATTATTGCTCCTCATGGACCAAAGCACCAAATAACCTCTGTAACTACAAAATCCTTACAAAGGACACTTTTTTTTTTTTTTTTGGCTTTTTTGAGGCAGGGTTTCTCTGTGTCGCCTTAGCTGTCCTGAAACTCTCTCTCTGTAGTCCAGGCTGGCCTCTAATTCACAGAGATCTGTCTGCCTCTGCCTCCCAGATGCTAGGACTAAAAGTGTGCGCCCACCACTGCCTGGCAAGGATACTCTTCTTTGAGGTCTTCCTCCCCCCCCCCCCGATAAATATCAGGGAATTGATATGATATTTGATAGCCTGTAAAATAAGTAGGAATACGTCTCCTGTCAGATCCCAGGAGGGGTTGATTGCAGGACTACTAAGAAGGTAAGATCCACGGATGCAGTCTCATGGAGCGTGTGCACATGTAATGTGCATCCATCTTCCAGTGTGCACCCTTCTTGGAAGGAAGGAAGGAGCTGTGAGTATTAAATACAGAGAACCAAACCTCTGCCTGCAACACTCTAATCTTCAGAGAAGTCTACCCGAATGCTTTATTAAGCATTAATGAAATCAAAAGTTACTAATACAAGAAAATAACAGCAGGATCTTAAAGAGGGTAATTTATTATGAAACAATACAAATGGATTGTTTTGTTTTTTCCAAAATTGGCTGACTTGAGAGCACAAGAAGACATTAATCCTAGGGCTATATCTAACAGCCCTGGGAATGTTCTGGAACACAAACATTCACAGAGAGTGTATGTAGAAGGCAGTCAAGCCCCTCTTCCAGCAGGTGCCCCTTTCATGAGATGACATGAATAAATCGAAATGATAAATCATAGAAGCTCCACAGACCTTCCTTCCCATAGAGCCAACCAATGGGCAGCAGTGAGGAAGCTGGGAAAAAAGACAGAGGTGTCCAAGTTCAGCTTTATTCTCAGCCTTGTCTTCCCTTCTTCCTCCACACAGATGTCGCTATGAATGGACTTGGCTTCGTTGCCTCCAGACCAGAATAGGATTGTCCAAAGTGGCTTGAAAAGAGGAACTCATATTTTCTGGACTGATTCTCTCTTGACATGAATTCTGATTTAGGAAAGAGCTGTCCAGCCTTTGATAAACACTCAAGATGCATATGTGACTCAAAGCCTGAGCTGACTTCCTTCTGTCCTCTTGGTATCTCTTTTATCTCTCTGTGGCTTCGGTTCATGGTTGCACTGAGTGGCAGCTGGGAGTGTGCCCTTTCTTCCTGCCCAGATTCACAAATAACAGGGTGTTTCCCATAACCTGAAGTCCCAGGTGCTTGGGAAATATTGCCAAATACTTTTCCCAGTTTTTTTTTTTTTTAAGCTGCAATTGTATCTACTAATATCAGATTTTGGCATGCATTCACATAATTTGAAATTTCAATAAAAAAATATAGAGCATAAAATGCAATCTGTTCCCCCATCTTTGTGGCTTAGATTCCCAGCTTCCTTCCCCAGATCTGCTGGCTTCCAGGGTCTCTTCTGTGAGTTAGAGATTTATACATACTTATATATAAAACACATGAATAAAAAACGTACTCACCAAGTTAGGGCGATTGCTGTGAAAGCCTGATTACCTGGGTATGACCACCACAGGCCAAAGTATAGGGCCCACCCAAGTCCACCTTGGTGAACCCTGAGTTTTATTGGGGTTACTTACAGGAATATGGGTGAGGAGTTACTTACAGGAGCAGAAATGACTGAAAAAAAGTTGTATCACCAAAATCCATCCCATCATCCCATCGTGGGTGACAGTTCCTGGAAACTGGGAACCTGGAGCACATCGCACAGCCTTTCAGGTCGGTGACTCTGGTCTAAACCTCTTCCTGGCAGCTCTTTGCAACTTGTCTGATGTCTGAAAAACGGCTCTCATCAGCTTTACTGCTAATTCTGGGAGATCGGGGCCTAGTGAATCTGGTCAGTTTCAGGAACTTCCTGAAGCTGTTTTAAATTGTTTACCTTCCTCCTTAAAGAGCTTACCATTCAGTATAGAATGTTTCATGACACAGCTATCTGTTGCTTCAGCTCCAGGAGATCCGCCAGGTGCAGGTACCTACATACATGTTCTCTCTCTCTCTCTCTCTCTCTCTCTCTCTCACACACACACACACACACACACACACACACACTAAATAAGATAAATCCTGAAAAAAATTTTACAATTCAGAGCTGGAGAGATGGCTTAGTCATTAACAGAAAATGCCCCTTGAACAGGCATAGGGGCTCATGACTTTAAGTCAGGAACTAGAGGCAGGCAGATCGCTGTGAGTTCAAGGCCGACCTGGTCTACATAGTCAGTTGCAGAACAACCAGAGCTACAAAGTGAGACCCTTGGGGCGGGGAGGGGAGAGGGAACATGCATCTTTTGGTGAAGTCCTAAGCAGGGGTCCTAGCATCCACACTAGGTGGCTTACAACTTCCGGATGAAGGAATACTGGACGCCTCTGGCCTCTGTGCATGAGGGTACAGATGCCTATAGAGGGGCAATACATGTAACTAGAAATAATAAAAATTAATCTTAAAAAAACAATAAAGACAGCTCTCAGGCAAAGGTGGTGGCCAGAAAATCAGGGGATTTGAGGGAGCTTTGGTAAATTCCAGGTCAAATCCAGCCTCCACTCACACAAATAACAAAGACTAAAACCTGGGAAGGAGGGGACTGGAGGATGAAGGAGAAAGATGAATTCTTTCCCCTCCAGCTTCTAACAGAGTTTTGCAAACAATCGAAGTAATTAAAAGTTCTCAGAAGTAGCCGCTGGTGCCCTTTTCCCCAGAGGGAATGTGGGCCAAGCATGATATATTAAAAGAGAGGGGACTGCTCCATTGAAGTTAAAAATACTCTTCTGTCACATGGCTAATTTGTTGGAATGCAGCAATAAAGGGCTCTGGGCAGAGGGAGGGCTGCAAGCAGCTGGTAGTTTGCATCAGGCTCAGTGCATGTCCTGGGGACTGTGTTTGTGTTCACAAGGAGGAAAAAAAAACAAAACACTATCCCAGCTGACTCAGGGCGTCTGTCACACACACACATGCACGCACAAAGGAGGCAGGAAGAAGGGAGAGTGAGTTCAAGTTCAGCGCCGTGTGACCTTTGGGTTTATCAGACAGTTGAGTGGGTGAGAACTGGTCACCTGTGCTCACTGGCTGCCGATCCTGTCAGTCCCTCTGCCTTTGAATCTATTTCAAAGGAATATATGGCTCCAAGGAAACCTTTGATCCAGAGTTCCTGGGAAAAACCAACCTACAGTGTCTTGAGAGAAAAAGTGCTCATCCCATACAAATCAGGCGATGCTGGAGTTTGAAAATGTGCTTCTGAGCCCCAGGGATTGAACCTTAGGCTTGGAAGTGCTTCCCAGCCACTGAGCCACACCCTCGGCCCTCATTTTACCTTTCACTTGGAGAAAGAGTCTTGAAATATTGTCCAGCTGACCTTGAAATCAGTCTAGCCCAGCCCAGCCTCAAACTTGCAATTCTCTTGTCTCAGCCTCCTAAATAATAAGCTTTAACATAGTAGAACTGAGGGGGAGGGAATGTTCTTAGCATGGTTCCTAACTTTTTCTCTTGTGGTGGTGACAGGATCAGAGAAGCTGACTTGCTCAAGGTCATTCAACTAGCCAAGTGTCTGAGCTATAGTCAAAGTCAGAGCCTTACTTAGCTAGCGCTAGCGAGAAGGGAAGGTGTAGGGTTCAGAAGGCTCTTGTGAGAGGGCCCGTGGGCAAGGTGCTGACTTTTCCCAACGAGAGTTTACTCTCTGTAAAATATTATGAAAACAGACGCTGTGGTGTAGCTCAGTGGAGAGCGTGGCTCCCCAGTGTCCTAGGGTTTCTATTGCTGTGACAAGACACCAGGACCAAAAAGCAAGTTGGGAAGAAAGGGTTTATTTGGCTTACACTTCCAGATCACTGAAGGCAGGAACTCAAGTAGGGCTGGAACCTGGAGGCAGGAGCTGATGCAGCCACGGAGGAGTGCTGTTTGCTGGCTTGCTCCACAGGGCCTGCTC
Organism: Psammomys obesus; assembly: GCF_907164565.1. Classification (NCBI taxonomy): domain Eukaryota; kingdom Metazoa; phylum Chordata; class Mammalia; order Rodentia; family Muridae; genus Psammomys; species Psammomys obesus. The sequence goes on from NW_026596034.1 coordinate 23,453,909, forward strand.
AGCCTGCTTTCTTGTGGAACCCAGCACCACCAGGGATGATGGAACCCAGACCCAGCGATGGCGCCACCCACTCCCCTATTGATGGCTAACTGAGAAGATGCGTTGCAGCTGGATCTCATTGGAGGCGCGCCCTCTGCTGAGGCGCCTTTCTCTCTGATGCCTCTATCTTGTGTCAGGTTGACACACAAAAGCAGTACACCAAGCAAGTGCAGAATTTGGAGTTTTATCTCCAACACATCATGAACTTGGGGTGGTGGAGCATTCCAGCAGGAGGATGAGAAATTCATGGTTATCCTTGATCACACAGCCTTCGATACATAAGAACTTGTTTTTGTTTTTAAATAACAACAAATAAAATAGGACCCATACTAGAATGGCTTTAATGCTTGTAAAGTACTTGTTGTAATAGCCAAGCTAAAAGGAATGCCTAATGGAAGGCAAATGAAGGCTGGCAAGAGGGTTTAGGAGGTAGAGATACTGGCCACCAAGCCCGAAGACTTGGGTTTGATCCCGGAACCCATGAGGCTAAAGAGGAAAACAAACTTCCGCAAGTTATCATTTGGCCTGCAAACATAAGCCTTGGTGCAAATGGGAGAACACACACACAAACACAAAAATGAATGTAATTAAAACAAATAAACAGATAGTAGCTATTGTTTTACACATATTTCCACACCATCTGGCATCAAATTTGTAGTTAGATTTGTTGTTGTTGCAGATTAATTTGCACAAAAATCCCATTTAGTTTCAGTGAGATTCTACACCCCACCCCCATCATCCCCCAGCAATGGCCCCTTATATAGAAGGCGGCGGCTGGGAAGCTAGGATAGCCTCTCTGTTCTCAGGTAGCGCAGACACCTTCCGAAACATTTTCTGCGCGCCACCACACCCACGCATCTGGTTTTCCTTAAGCCCAGGGCCCGCTAGCCTGCATTTCCTAAGCTGATTGACAAGCAGAGACAGGGGCCAACATGAAGAAGCCGGCACTGCTGCTGTGTCGGCTTGGAGGCCGGATCTGCTCGATTCTTCTAGAACACACGACCGTTTTCCAAGCTCATCATGGGTACCACTAAAATGGGGACTCAATATCTACTGGAAGTTCGGGCGATCGTAATCTGAGCACCTCTGTTAAGCGGAGGCCAAGTTCCCTGCGTGGCCATACAGTGCAAAGAGCAGAAACCACACATGCTAGCTTGTGGAAAACCCAAACTGAGACTCTTGGTCGCCAGACCAGATTTCACTTATGAGCAGATTCAGGGTCCACCAAGGGTCAGCCATCTGCTCCTCCCATCACCCTCCTGTGCCCACTGGCTTCCTCTGGCAGGAAGCCGTGCAGCAGGTGGAAGGCCTGTGAGTCCAGAAGAGCCTGGAAGGAATGACGTCCTCGGAAAAGGAATGGCCACCCATTCCCCGCATGGCCCACACTCCCCGCTTTGCCGAGGCCATGCTTCTGATCAGGCGGCCTTTGCAAGGAAGTCACTTCTTTCCATTCCCCAGCTGTCCTGCTGTGGGGAGGGTCCCCAGCTAACACTGGTCCGTGCTCTTCTACATGTGGAGAAGGGGGGGCATCAGGAGAAACTGGGTCTGAGCTGTCCAGTGTCTTCCTTTTCCTGAGGGTTGAGGATTAAGAAGTCGGGAAGGAGGTGGAGGAGGATAACTCAGTGGCAGGGGATTTATTTGTCGTGTATTAGGCCCTAACATTAAAAAGGGACGAGAAGGAAGCTGAGGGTGTGGAGGGAGGGTACAAATTCTCTTCATTGTGGTCTGTTAATCCTCAAATCTTCTGGGGAAAAAATCTGATTAATTAGGATATAAGGATGCCTACTTGGTCACACACGCAACCTATAACCTTTGTCAGCGGACCTCAACTGACTTAGGGTCCACTCTGTTTTTTGGCTTTTTGAGACCGGGTTTCTGGAACCCATTGTCCTGGCTGTCCTGAAACCCATTCTGCAGACCAGGCTGGCCTCAAACTCACAGATCCACCTGTTTCTCCCTCCCAAATGCTGGGATTAAAGATGTACATTACCTCCTGCTGGGATGTTATGGGTTTTGTTTGTTTGTTTTAAAGAACTTATTTAATTGTATTTTATGTTCATTGGTGATTTTGTCTGCATGAGGGTGTCAGATCCCAGACAGCTTTGAGCAGCCATGTGGGTGCTGGGAATTGAACCCTCAATCCTACAAAAGAGCAGCCAGTGCTCTTAGCCACTGAGCCATCTTCCCAGTCCCAAGGCCTGCTATGGTTTTAAAGCTGTGTTTACAATAGGCTGGCCTCAAACTTGAGACAATCCTTTCGCCTCTACCTCTCAAGCACTGGGATTAAGGTGACTGCCACCAGCCACAGCCTCGAAGCCTGTTATTTATGAAATACCTTCTGTAAGTCAACCAGAAGCACAGCTAAGAGCACCAAGGACCCTCTCCTCCTTCCTTAAATGTCCCCAGCACTACAAATATGGAGCACTTTGGGAATTTGAAGAGAGAGTAGAGGACTTCAGCAAGCTCTGAGGAAGGTCATGAAGGAGGCAAGAAGGCTACACCTACAACAGCAGGTGAGAGAACTGGGTTATCTCATGTGGAGGGGGCAGGAAAACAATGGAGAGAGGCACATGGAGGGTGTGGCATCCGGGTATTTTTCCACAGCTTTGCTGTGACTGCATTGGTCACCGCTGCTGTCCCCCACCTCTCCTGTTCCACTCCTATGCTTTTACATCTACCCCTGGGAAAGGAAATTGTTCCACGTGTGCAGAGAAGTGCAGGAGGTTGGGCCACACCAACAGTCTGAAGATAATAATTATTAGAAAAAAAAAGTTTGGAAAGAAGTGAAAATACACAGAAAGGTATAAAGATGAAAGTTGAGCCTTGATAGCTACTGTTAACCTTTTGTACTTTTAAAAAAGTTGTATTTTTATTTTATGTGTAGGATGCTTTGCCTCTATGTATGTATGTACATGTTTGTACATGTATGTGCCACATGCTTGTCTGGTGTCCTTGGAGGCCAGAAGCAGGTGCAGGAGTCTTGGGAACTTCCAGATGGGTCCAGACAGTTGTGAGCCACACTGTGGATGCTGGGAACTGAACCTAGGTATTTGGCAAGAGCAGCGAATGCTTTAACCACTGAGCTATCTCTCCAGCCCCTTGTTTTACTTTATCTTTCTGAGATAGGATATTGGGTAACCTCACATTCACTATGTAGCAGAGTTTGCGAACTCTTGACCCTTCTGTTCCTTCCTCACTACTGGACAATTATAGCACCATGTCCAGTTAGAACTTTGATTCATCTATCTTTTTTGCTGTTTGTTTTTTCAATTTTTTCATTATTCCTCACGTGGACAATTCAAATAATAAAGTAGAAGATGAACATAGCATATTCCACAATCTCTTCCTCTCTCTCTTCCTCTTTCTTTCTTTTGTTCTTTCTTTTTATTTTTTTGAGACAGGGTTTCTCTGTGTAACCACGGTTGTCCTGAAACTCCCTCTCTCTGTAGACCAGGCTGGCCTCAAACTCACGGAGATCCTCCTGCCTCTGCCTCCCAAGTGCTGGAATTACAGGCATGTACCAACTGAGTGCTTTCTTTTTTTTTTTTTTTAACAACAGGAAATCATTATGTAGCCCAGGCTAGCCTTGAACTTCTGATTTCTTCTGCTTCAGTCTTCTGAATGTTGGGATTACAGGCCCACTGGGTGCCTGCATTTTGCTGTTTTTCTTAATATTATCATATTTTATGTGTTTTATGAAAAATATTAGTTGGGCACAGTGGTGCATGCCTATAATTCCAGCACATGGGGAGGCAGAGGGCAGCCTGGTCTACAAAGCGAGTCCAGAACAGCCAGGGAGAGCTACACAGAGAAACCTGCCTCGAAAAAAAAAATTTATAGATTCATTCATTCATTCATTTTCTGTTATGAGTATCCTATCTGCATGTACACCTGCATGCTAGAAGAGGGCATCAGATCACATTTTAGATGATTGTGAGCCACCATGTGGTTGCTGGGAATTGAACTCAGGACCTCTGGAAGAGCAGACAGTGCTCTTAACCACTGAGCCATCTCTCCAGCCCCAATTTTTTTTTTTTAACTTTACAGCTTTCTTTTCTCTCTTAGACTTTAAAAATATTTGGAATTAGTGGCAATCATTTGAGAAAAAGGAGCTAGCTTTTTGACACAGTTTTTAGAGATGAAGAACTGAGGTTCTGCTGGGCATAGTGCCATATGCTTTTAATTCAGGAGGCTGGTGTGAGTTTGAGGCCTTGAAGCCAGCCTGGTCTACATAGCAGGTAGGACATATAGAGCTGTGATGGGGGCCCAGGGAGGAGAAACAGTCCCTTTTCAAACAATAACAAAAAAGAACTGAGATTCCCAGAGGCTGCCCTTAGCCATATTTGACCCATTTGTGTGGGCAGACCCTGAAAATAGGCCCCCTTGGGAATAGGAACAATTTCTTAACTTAGTGGACAGCTTTGTTAAGAAAAGGTAGAGAGAGAAGTGACATAGATTAGGACTCTAGGATGTCTCTTTTTACCCATCACATCCACCCTTCCCAGACCTCTCTGGTTCTAAGAATTTGATCATGGGAACATATAAGTGAACAAAGAGTCAAAGAAAGTTCTCTATCAGCAGGCAAGTTACTTGATTCAATGTATTTCCTATGTGACTTGGAACAATAAGGGGAAAGAAAGAGAAGAAATAAAAGGCCATTTTCTTTGGCCACTTTTAATGAATCAACCCCCATGTCATTACCCATCCCTAGTCAGGAAAAGCTTGAGTTTTTTCATGCCAAGAAAAACAGCAGGCAGGAAGAAACAAATTATGACCTTGTTTGTGTTTTGTGTCTTAACTGTTTGATTTATAGGCCTTGATCCCCTGATTATGGATGAAAGAAAATATTTCAGTGCCCCAACCGTAACCTGAACCTAACCAGGGTGGGTCTCACGTCCTCGGCTAAAATGTTATGAAGTCGAAATGCTTTGAGAATGAAGGATTAAAGTTTGGGGCCATCTATGGGCATTTTCAAGCTACTCACAAGGTCAAATTCTTTTCTCACACTCCAACATCACAAAAGTGGCTTTAGACAGTCGGCTGCTTCTTTCTTGTTCGAGAAGCTGGGCATTTACCGACTCAGTAAACAGTTAAGTGCCTACTGGCTACCAAGCACCAGCTCAGACACTGACGATCCACATCGTGTCAGAAGACAGCATGTGCTCACGGGCTCCAAGGGGAGGAGGAAAAGAAAAGCATGTATTGGAGAGAGACAGGAGAGCCACTAAGAGGAGGGGGCAAGACTCCGCTTCACTTAAGTGCAGACATTGGACCGGAGATGGAGGCACATGTATGCAAGGTTGGGGTGAAGGAGTAACCTTCTCAGATAGGTGGAGTGTCCTTTAAGATGGGCTCAGGAGCCAGGCCTGATGGTGTACTCGATGGTATAGACTAGTAATCCAAGCCCTTGGGTAACTAAGGCAGAAAAATCCCACATTCAAGGCCTGGATAATACAGCCAGACCTTATTGCAAAAAACCAAACAGAAACTCATGAAACCTACATGCAGATCCTCTATCATGGAGCCATGCTTGCAGCTTCATCAAAGACTTTTCTAAGATAAGCCACTAAGTAAAAAATACAAAACAAAACAAAGATTGTACTTCACTATACTTTTCTAACAAAAAGTTGAAAATGAGCATATTTGTATTTTCTTGCATTTGCATTAAGAAACTTAGGAAAGAAACACACAAAAACTAATATGTGATAATAATTGCTTACAAAGTTTTAAAATGTGAGGTTAGCATAATCCAGAAACATTATTGTTCTGTTTGTCTGGCTGTGTGAACTTGCTTAAATGCCTTGTCCCCGAGAATTTTGGTCATTGCTAACACTGCAAATGCATATGCTTTGACCTAGAAGTCCCAATTCTCTTTGTACATTTCGTAATGATGTAAGATCAAGGTTACTAATTTCAGTGTCGTGGACACTTGCTAAAGACTTGAAGCAACCCAGTAGGATGTAAGTTAGGGTATATTTAAACAACTGTGAATACTAGAAAAATGCAAAGCTGTGACTTTGTACCAAAGAACCAGGCATTCTCTCCGCATTGGCACGTAAAAATGTATGTGTGTGTGTGTGGTGCCGGGAGTTAAATGCCTCACACATACTAGAGCTATACCCCCAGCTCTATCTAAATATCTATAAGTATTTAAATATCTATAAGCATCAATATCTATTTAAATATCTATAAGATTTATATATCTGTCTAAATATCTATAAGTCACTAAGTAAATCAAAACAAAACAAACAAACAAACAAAAAACCCAAAAACATGGCACGGCTTATGTGTTCACTACCTTTTCTAACTAAAGGGCATAAAATGAGCATTCTTATGTTTACTTCATTTGCGTTAAGAAACACAGGAAAGGGACACACAAAGCTCATGTATGATAATCTGGAGTGTGTGTTGGAAGGAAACCTGGGTAAAAAGGTGAGAAAGAGATGTCACTGTATGGCTTTCAATTTCCCTTTTTCTTCTCTTCTCTTCCTTTTTTTTTTTTTTTTTAGCAGACTGAATTATAATTCCTAAGATCAGCATTGTGCTACCAACAGATAAAACCGATGCCTCGTTCTTTATGTGTAATAATAAGTAATAAGGTCTTCTTAAGTATTGATTTGCTCTTAGTAGTGTTTATAAAAACAAGGATTTCGGCTTTTTTCCCTTTCACTAATTGAGACAATTCAAACCTATGACTCAATTTCTCCAATTGCTATTTATATGCTTTCCTATTAGGTAACACCTTCACTTGCTAGATAGCTGGTGTCTTAGTAGTGAAAATAAAATAAAAATTAAAAAGTCTTGTTACAAATAACTATTCAAATTTGAGACGTTCCTGGAAAGCTACATAGTAATCATGGAGAGTGTTTTACTGGACAAAAAGTTAAGTCTACTTAAACTTTGTCCATTATACAAAATTTTATCATGTCTATGATTTCTTATCACTAAGATCAATAATAGATAAACATCTATCACTAATATTATGTAAGCCCCTAAAAAGTAAAGGCAATCAGGTGATTTCATTAATGGAAAAACAAAAAACAAAACAAAAAAAGCCCTCCAGCCTAAAAGGAAAAGCTGTACTTTTCTTTTTTCTTTTTTTGTTGTTGTTTTGTTTTTGGTTTTGGGTTTTTTTTTGTTTGTTTTGAGACAAAGTCTCACTATGTTATCCTAACTGGGCTGGAATTTGGTATATAGACCAGGTTGGACTTAAATCACAGAAGTCTGCACTGCCACTGGATGCCCATTTGTAAATTTCTTTTTCTCTTTCTTTCTTTCTTTTTTTTTTTTTTTTTCTGCTTGATACAGGGTTTCTCTGATTATCCCTGGCTGTCCTGGAACTCACTCTGCAGACCAGGCTGGCCTCCAACACAGATATCCACCTGCCTCAGCCTCCCAAGTGCTGGGATTAAAGGCGTGTGCCACTACCATCTGGCTTTTTGTTTCTTTAAAACATATGATGTCTTTGATAATTTTGATATCACATATAATGCTTCTGTGTTACAATTGTGTTAAAACTTTAAGAGCTGCTGTATTGTCATAACTTCAGTAGTAAATAGTGAGCTAAATGTTGCAAGTCCAAACCCAGAATTATCTTAATTTTTTAAACAGCCAATCAATCACCTTCCTATTTATGTGACTTAATAGTCTTATTATCAAAACTCAAAAATGACTTAAGAGGATCGACCTTAAGGAAATCATTAACACTCTATGAAAACGTGTTTGCCCTCCAAGGTTTTCATCACAACCTCCTTTATAAGAAAATCCTCAGAATTTATAGGTCCTTGCTCCTCTGCTTGTTCCAGCACTAACTCTTTTATTTACCCTCTAACCAGCTCAGAGCTGCTCTGGCCACACCCACCCACAGCTGCGTCTCTCCCCACCCTCATGGTTCTCTATTACAGGGTTCTGGCAACAGTCCTGGCCTTTGTTCTACAGCCAGGGCTCTGGTTCTCTTTTTCTTTCTTTTTAATGTTCTCTTTGCCCCCTCCCAGGGTTCTGTCCCTTCTTTTGTGGCCTCTAGTTTGGAACTCTGCTCTTCCTTCCCTTCGCCCATAAGCGAAGTTTTCTAAGTTTTCTGAGTTTTCTAAGACCCCTGTTCACTGTCCCAGAATTCCAGAACCAAATTGTGTGTTTCTCCAGGCCTGGAACTGAATCCCTTGTCTCAGTCACTGATTTCCTAAGATGCTAAGATCTCAGCTGCGATCACAGACACTCTTTCTTTTTCCAGACCCATTTGACTTACCAAACAATTTCTCCCCAGTGGTTGGTGTTCCTCCTTACACTGATATTCTTTATATTCTTTATCTTTCTTGTGACTTGCTTTTGTCTGGCTGAGACAGAATGTTCTTCCTCCACTTTGACACTCTTTTCTCTCTGCTTTTATTAAATGTTCTGGGTCCAGTCTAATGTCATAGTACTTATCAGTAAGTCACTAAGTAGGTTGGTAAATTTATCTGTTTAATACTTCTAAGCCTCATAATATTTAAAAAGAAAAGAAAGTTTGCAGAAAAGCATAGCTGGGCTTTTTGGCTACTTTATTGGGTTCTTATATCTACCGCCCTTCTCCACTTCAATCCCTGCTAACCCACCCCAACACTAGGTAGGAGAGAAAGAAGGATAGAAGGGAAAGGGACAATAGTTCTCAGATTATTTTCTGCTGACTAGGGTTATCAAGTTCCTTGGGGCAAGTCCAATCTTCATTGTAGATTTTCTTCATCATAGTATATCTCCAATCAGCAATCCATCAAACAAAAATCCAGCAATATAGCAATCCAGCAAACAGCAACAGTGAAATCAGCAGCTGGGAAGCAGCAGCCACCACAGGCCCTGTCAGAGCTCTTGAATTTATACCCTCTCAAGAGCTCTCCAGAAGTCCAAATAGGAACTATCTGCAGCTGGCAAAATGTGTGCCCCTCCGAGAGCACTAGACAAATCATAGTCAGTGGCTGTGGACAATCTGAAGCAGCCCCATATCCCACACCTAGGATTAAAAAAAAAAAAGTTCATATAACATAATTGGGTTTTAAAAGAAACCAACATTCTCACTACATTTCCTCCTGTCTGTTTTAAGTCATTTATTGAAACAGAGACATTTTAAACTAAACACTTTTCAGATCAAGGGTCAAAATTTTCAGGAGACCTTTCCTGCTCATTTCTAATCCTTATAAGTTCTGATGATATCCATATCTTTTCATCCCCTGTAAAAAACATAAGCAAGGACTGGAGAGATGGCTCAGAGGTTAAGAGCACTTGCTGTTCTTCCAAAGGTCCTGAGTTCATTTCCCAGTAACCACATGGTGGCTCATAAACATCTATAGTGAGATCTGGTGTCATCTTCTGGCGTGAAGGCAGAACAGTGTATAAATAATAAATAAATCTAAAAAAAAAAAAAACATAAGCAAAACTGTGTCCCCAACACAAATGATTATGCATAGGTTTCCATTCTGATGTTAGCACATCCTTATAGTATATAGACTGATTTAATTCCACAGGTTTTTTTTTTTTTCTTCTATAACTCAGTGTCTCTCAGCTGCCGTTGTTCCTTTTTCATGCCTGTAATCCCAGCACTCAGGGGGCAGAGGCAGGTGGATGTCTGTGAATTCAAGGACAATCTGGTCTACAAAGAGAGTTCCAGGACAGCCAGGGTTACATGCAGAGAAACCCTATCTTGAGAAAGAAGAAGAAGAAGAGGAAGAAGAAGAAAAAGAGGAGGAATAAGAAGAAGAAGGAGGAGGAGGAGGAGGAGGAGGAGAAGAAGGAAGGAAGGAAAGAAGGAAAGAAGGAAGGAAGGAAGGAAGGAAGGAAGGAAGGAAGGAAGGAAGGAAGGAAGGAAAGAAGGGCGGGCCGTGGCCAGCTGGGCAGAGTCGAACGGTTCTTGAGTTGGGCGTGAGGATTAAAATTAATAAAATAAACACACAGCACACAGGAAACTTTTTAAAGGTCCAGACTCGACAGCCATGGCAAAAGGCAGACTGCTGCAGCAAGCAGTGCCAGCAGCAAGCCTCAAGTCTCTGCCTCCTCCTCTGTCTCCAGCCTTCTTCTCTGTCTCCAGCCTTCTTCTCTGTCTCCAGCCTTCTTCTTTTCTCTGCAGCCTTCTTTTTTTCTCTCCAGCCTTCTTTTGCCGTAACTGTCGTAACTGTCGGCCTGTCTTTTTATTGTAGAGTTTCTGAGCCAGAGTAGAAACATCTCAGAACAATAGGTTAATTTGCACAAGGAGCCTGAGGAAGAGGTGTGACCCTCACAAGCTATCCCACCCGCTGTCACAAACAGAAGGAGATGGACTTGCAAGTTCTCTGCCCTTAGTAAAGGCCTGCTAAAAGCCATCTCTCCACCGAGATTTAAATATCAAAGCCGGCTGCTTGGAGTCAGGGCTCCCGACAAGGAAGGAGGGAAGGAAGGAAGGAAGGAAGGAAGGAAGGAAGGAAGGAAGGAAGGAAGGAAGGAAGGAAGGAAGGTTGGTTCAGGACCACTGCTGTAGAGGCTCAGATTTGACTTGGACTTACTGGTGTTTGTTTCAAAGACTTAATTATTTTATCCAGGCAGTGGTGGCGCACACCTTTATTCCCAGCATTTGGGAGGCAGAGGCAGGCAGATCTCTGTGAGTTTGAGGCCACTCTGGTCTACAGAGCGAGTCTAGGCCAGCCAGGCTACACAGGGAATCCCTGTCTTGAAAAAGGAGCAAATTAAGATGGCTGGATGTTTCCAGAATAGAAATATAAAGCTAAGGAAGCTCAAAGAAGGCACAAAAGGTCCTAAATTACATGAGATATGTAATTTAGATAAGAGCACAGATGATATGTGTGTAATAATTAAAGGTTATTAAAGATATCTAAGGTCACAGTTCAATCAAACCTCAACTTAAATCAATAGAATCCTCCTGTTATTGATCTGGTTTTGGTAGCATTTACAAGTGCATGCTTAAAGAACAAGAATATATGTCTAATCCAGATTTATTTAAACGTGTTTGGGCTTTGCACAAGCTTTTAGGTGTCTAATAACCACATTTGAAGAGCTATACCTATCTAGATAGAAAGCCTATAGGGGACACTATTTAATTCTTGTTCTCCAAGGTAAACTAGCTCCTAGGAGACTAAGACATCTTTTGAAAGGTTCTGAAGCTCTAGCAAGCCACCTGTTCAGAGAGGCCATGAGACTCCCCCAACCTGGATTTTAACCAGTGCACACCCTGCTAAGAGGAAAGCTAACACAGAAGGGTATGCCCTCAGTGCTTCCAAGGAGAGCCACAGTCAGTAAGACCTCGACTCATCCTCAGTGAATGACACAGTTTTTAAAAAATGACTAATGGTGGCTTGAAGAGATGGTACAACTGCAAGAGTGCTTGTTGCTCTTGCAGAGGACCTACTTGGGTTCAGTTCCCAGTGACCACAAAGTAGTTTACAGTCATTCATAACTCCAGTTGCAGAGATCCTATGCCTTCTTCTGACCTCCATAGGCACCAAGCACGCATGTGGTGCACAGAAAAAATATGAAGGCAAAAAAAAAAAAAAAGTTCTGAAGGAGACAAATGCCCAAGTGACCCTTGGGGACCAGATCCTCACTGTCACAGTCTTAAACATGTAGCAGGAAAGTATAAACTAATGATTAAAAGAATTGATAATAATATAAAACAGCAACAAAACTAAACTATCCTTTAAAAGAGATAAAGGATCTAGGCCTTGAAAATCTCCCCATCAAATAAAGCCTGACTGTGCACTACTGATGAGCCAGGTGGAGAAACAAAGCATGAGATGGCTCTCAAACACCCTCACCCTGTCAGTGGGCGGCTTTGGAACCGAATCTCTGGATCTTGCAGTAAAGGGCACGCTTGGTTCTCTTTATTTACACTCTCGGTAGTGACACTATTCATCTTTGGACCTTGTGTTCTCAACTTCTCTGTTACAGTCTTAATAGTGAGACTGTCATTAATCTTTGGATTTTGTGTACTGAGCTGAGTCTTAGTTTTATCTACTCTTGTTGACAATCCATCTGCATTTCGCTGATCCTGTGGCAATCTAACTCCATCTCTCTGGGTCTCGGAGGTTGTCCTCCAATGCCTGGACATCAGCAAGAGTGGAGACTCTAACCTCTAAACCCTTATGTGTTCTACGCTCAGCCAGAAGTTTCCAGGTTGGCTCGATGTCCATCTCCTAAATGCTTTTAGGGTCTCAACTCATCAGGGGAAGTCTTAGGCAACAAGACAGCGATCGGAGGGTATGGATGGAAGCTTCCTCTGGCATTTGGGCCTTTTTACCCATTGTCTGAAAGTCCCATGCCTTCTGCCAGGTGGCTACTTCGTTACTTCAGTACATTATGGTAGGAAACTGCCTGCTTCCCAGTTAAAAGGTTTTCTACTCTGTTTTTTTAACTTTTGTATCTTAGAGAGCAAACTCTTTCATCCAGAACATCCCAAGAAGAGATGTTGGCAGTACCCTCTTCCAGAATCTAGGATACGATGGATGTGGTGCTCCTTTCTCCCCGGGAAGAGGTCACCTTGTCCATTAGGAAAGAGTGACAAGAATGACAAAGGCTCCCCTTTCTCCCTCTCTACAGAGACAAAAACCAGGACCATTAACCATGGCATTTTGTAATGCTCCTCTATTTTGGTTAAATGGAGGTAATTTACATTTTTTGGAACTAACCTGCTCCACTAGATTCTTGCTTTTGATGCCTTATTAACTCCCCCCCCCCCCCGACCTCCAGTAATGGTCAGCACGGAAAGATGTTTATCAATCCCTAGTTACCCCTAACGATGTCCAACTGCTCCCCGTCCAAGGAAAATTTTCAATCTCTTTGCCACGCCTCTTGTTATGAAGCTCTAAGACGGAGCCATGCCAACTTGCCATGTGTCCTGGACTCTGTAGTGCTCCAGTCATGCCGCTGTTCACCTTTCGTTCTATGGTAACTCTTCTAATAATCTCTAAAAGGACAGTCTACCTCAGAGTCACCTCTGAATCTGAAACCCCAAACCTTTGACCGGGGATCAAATCAAGAGCTAGGCACGTGCCTGGCACACTTGTTCTACCAATGAGTTACAGGCCTGGCCTGCTTTTGGTCATTTTTAAATTGGCTATTGGTCTTTTTAAAATTTGAATTTATTGGGCAAGTGAGATGGCTTATGTTTACAGTAAAAACACTTGTCCTCAAGCCTGGCCTGAGTTAGATTCCCAGGGCCTTACTGGTGGAAGCACAGAACCAGCTCCTGCAAGTTGCTGCCCTCCCGTACAAGCAAGTAAACCTCCCACTAATAATTAACTAATACATGTATTTGCTTGGTGTGTGTATTAATGATGTACGTGCGTGAGTTGATTCTCTTGTGTTGGAGGTACCCTGCTGCTTGGGGCTGCAGCTCTTGCTTGGACCCGATAGTCATTTTGAGCTTGGTGCTAAAGGCAGAACTCCCTCCCGGCCTCCCCTGCTCTCTGCCTGACTTCATTTAGAGACAGATGCTCCTGGCCACACTTGAAATATGGCCTCGGGCACAGCTCCCTGCCAGCCCTCCCCTCTCTGTGCCTACATGTTAATTAAGCCCTGACATTCTACTCTTACGATGGGAGCGTGCTGTACAGTGCAAATCAAGCACCCTTGAAGTGCCTAGTTTCAACCAATCATGTAACCTATTCTTGGAGCCCCACCCCCATCCCCTAGGGGTATATATTTTTTGTTTTGTTTTGGAATTAAAGTTGAACTAGTTGAATTCAAGTTGAACTAGCCATCAGCTTGCACTGTTCTCGCCGGCCATTCCAGGTTTCGGGCCTGTTCCTATTCTGACTTCCTTCAGTGATAGACTGTGGTGTGGGAGTGTAAGCCAAATAAACCCTTTCCTCCACAACTTGCTTCTGGTTGTGGTGTTTCATCACAGCAATAGAAACCTTACTAACAAGGACAACTTGTTTCCCAGAGAGAGATTTCACAGTGCCAATAATTTGTGGTAACCTTGGAGGATGAGGCTGAAGTTCAGTGATGAGTGGGACCATGTCAGCCTCATGTTAGGACCCAGCGTAAAGAAAGGGGGCACGGTTTCACTAAATTTCTTTGTCTCTCATCCCAGTGTGGTCACATTGAATACATCTTCTCTCTTTTCTGCTTTCCGTCCCCCTGGCCCCTGTAATTGGCTTGTAGACATGAGTGGCTGCGCCTGGCTTGCTGAAGCAGCCAGAGGCCAGCAACGTACCCTTGTATTTGCTTCTAGTTCCCTTTTGCTGGAGCTTGAACACGGGGCTTTGCATGTGCTCTGTCACGGAGCCACCCCTCCAGTCTGTGTTTGCTTTTTGAAATGTGAACATACTTACTGCCTATCAAAAACAAGCTGATAAACGGTGGAAGGAGGAAGAGTGAAAGTTCTGAAACCAGGCAGCTGAACCCAAGGGAGAAAGGTTCCTTATCAGTGCCTGTTCCTCATCCATAGCTTCCCTCAGAGACAAAGGTGGGAGGAAACCAGGCTGGCCTCTGGGTGGGAATTACGCCACAAAATGTAGACAACCAAACTTGCCTTCAGGCTAGAGGATAAAGGTTCCCAGCTTTTGGTTAAATTTTTGCAACTTCCCAGACACTGGGTGACTCAGGGTTGGCCCTGGAGTGGAAAAAAGAAAATGATGGACTCTGACAACTTTAAAGAAGAGACTAGGTTTCCAGGATGTGTTCATTGTATCATGATAAGGAAAAGAGCAGATTCAAGGGCTATGTCAATGTCATTGTTTCAGGGTTGGAATAGGGAAGTGTTAGACCATCTGCCCCTTCAGTTGGAGCCAGATCACACAGCTTGAAGAAACATTAGGCCGACCACCCTCCCTTCTCTGGGACATTGAGATAGAAATTGTTTGTGCTATGGTTTTACAGTCCCTAATTTACAGTTCTATCCAATACCTGGCTCCTAACTGTAGTTCCATAGTGAATCATATGGTGTAAAACATCCTATAACCCTGGAAAGGATATAAAAGACTCCTCCCACCATCCTGCTCACAATGGCTCTGTTACTATTACTTTAAGCTATTTGTCTTAGGCAGTCAGATGGCTCAGCCAGTAAAGGTGCTTACCAAAAACCTGAGTTATATTCCTGGAACCCACTGTTTCCACAAGTTGTCTTCTAACTGCCCTGGCACCTGCATACTCCACCCTTCCCCCCCCCCCCACAAAATAATAAATAAATAAACAAATGTTTTCCAAGAAAGGAGAAAGGAACTGTGCATGGTGGCGCATGCCTTTAATCCCAGCACTCAGGAGGCAGAGGCAGAGGCAGAGGCAGAGGCAGAGGCAGAGGCAGAGGCAGAGGCAGGTGGCTCTCTGAGTTTGAGGTCTATAGAGTGAGTTCCAGGACAGCCAGAACTACATAGTAGAGAGACCCCATGTCTTTGTCATTGATCTATTATTGTGAAGAGACACATGACCAAGGCAACGCTTATTTAAAAAAAAGTATTTAATTGAGAGCTGGTTTCCAGTTTCAGAGGCTTAGTCCATTATCATTACAACAAAGAGCATGGCCCCAAGCGGGCATGGTGCTGGAGAAGTAGTTGAGAGCTACATCCTGATCTGCGCACCAAGAGAGAGATACTTGGCATTGGCTTTTGAAGCCTCAAAGCCTGTCTCCCAATGACACACTTTCTTCATTAAGACCTCACCTCCTAATCCTTACAATCCGTTTATATGGTGCCACTCCCGAGTGATTTAGACAAGCCTGTGGGGGACATTCTTCGTTGGAGGAAGGCCCAACTGTATTTTTAAGTGCTGATTTCAGTGCCTTGAGATTTGGTTACTTCCTTACCATGGGCATTGTTATTGATGCTAAACCAAAAACCAAACCAAACCAAGCCAAACAAACAAACAAACAAAAAATTAAAAATAGGGAGAGAAATGACATATTAAAATATTAACTATTATGATCCCAAGTGAAAAGTATATGGGGATTTACTGCATATTTTTGCAATTTACCTGCTGGAATTCCAAAAACAAAACAAACAGAAACTTTAAATAATTAAAAAACTTTTGTTGTATTTATTTGAGAGAGAATCTCACTGTGTCCTGGAACTCACTATGTAAACCAGGCTGGCTTTGAATTTACAGAGCTCTGTCTGTCTCTGATTCCTGAAGGCGGTGGTATGGGTAACCATGCCCCAAAACTTTTAATCTAATAATTTTACTTACCATAATGATGATCAGTCCACACCTGTCACTTATGAATATTCATCTCCTGCTCAGTGCTTTTCACATTGCACCATATTCTAGAAGGGTCCTCTGTCTTCAGTTCACATTGGTCACTGTCTAAGAGATCTGTGGCAGAGGGGACAATTTCCAGGCTGGGGCTCAAGTCTGTTTGTTCAGACCGAGCAGCAGGGTCCAGTCTCCCAGCTTGTAGCATATACCTTTTCTGAAGTCCACATCCCTTTGAGAAAGATGGTGGAGGACCTTGCCCCTAGAGGAAGTCCTTACCACTCTCCTCTTGACAGCCTTTGAAATCCCTACTTCAGTCCCCTAACAGGACTATGTTTGCCAACAGTAAATCTGTTTGCTTTGGAAGGATCCAAATGAGCTTCTTCTACTTCTCCCTTGGCCAAGAGGTTCTCCCATTCTATCCTCTCAAGGTTTTTAAAAACATCCTTGCATTCACTGTCCTTTATGGAGATTGAAAGGAAATGCTCAGAGTGTTTAACTAAATCATATGTGAATGATAAAGGCATTTTTACCACAGTTTAAAATTCAGTGTTTTTCAACACTGTTCATAGACAAACTGTATGAGAACCAATGGAAGCACTTGCTAAAAACGTTGATTTCTGGTTCTCTATCCAGATCTACTGGTCTCTGAATGTACGGCAGAGAATCCTCAGAAGTTTTACATGTATTGAGGCTCCTTTTGAGCTATTCATTTATCAACTGTGTGCAGACAGCTTATTTTCACTACTTTTGACAATAATATCTAGAAATTAAATCACACACACACATGCGCAGGCACACATAGCATATGCCTCTGTTTGTGTGTCTATCTTATTTCTTTTGGAGAAGAAAGGGCTTCTTTGGATTTTTTTCTTTTGCTCACAACTGGAAATTGAATCTGGGATCTCAGGCATGCTAATCAAGCCTTCTGTTTTTGACACCCTTAGATTCCAGAGTTTGTTTCTTGCTGGAAATGGTGACACACAGTATTTGGGAAAGGGAGGTAGGTGGATCAGGAATTAGGGTCATCCCTGGCTCCATGGTCAGTTTGAGACTAGTCTAGGCTACATAAGACCCTGAGCCAAACCAAAACCAAAACAAAACACCCTTCCCCCCAAAAAAGATAGAGGCCAAAGAGATAGCTTAGCTTGTAAAAGTGCTTACACAAAGCTTGATGATTTGAGTGTGATCTTTGGAACCTTCATGGCAGAAGGAGTGAAATGCCTATTACAAGATGTCCCCTGGCCTTCATAGGCACATACACCCAAATGAGTAAATAAATGTATTTTTTTAAGTGAAAAAAAAAAAAAAAGTGCCACCACAGGGGCTCAGTACGTAAAAGAGTTGAACAAATGTGAAGACTTAAAAGTTCAAGTCCCAGCACCCACAGTAAAAGCGAGACAGGCCTTCATACATCTGTAATTCCAGGTCTGAGTAGTGGAGACAGGTAGACCCAGGGAGCTTGCTGTCCATCCAGGATGGCTGAAAACAGCAAGCTCCAAATTCAGAGAGACCTTCTTCTCTCAAGGGAACAAGAGAGGGAATGTGGAGGAAGACACCTGACAAACTCCTCCAGTTCCTTGTGCGTGTACACACACATTTGCAAACTGCATACCCACACAATATAACAAAAATAAAACTCAACAGAGAGCTTGCTTCTTATATTGCCATTCTCCCTCAGACCCTATTACAAAACTTGTGATGCAGTAAGTTTTCAGAAAAAAAAAAAAAAAAGAAATCTGTGAAATGAATATAAATGTTTGAATTTAGTGGTTGTGGAAGATCTTAAGAATCATAATGGTTTGTCTGCACAGTGAAATATCTAGTAAGGGCGAACCTCAAATGAAGAATTGCTTCCCTCAGATCGGCTTTCGGCCATGCCTGTAGGGCATTTTCTTGATTGCTGCACCAACCCTAGGCATGTGGGCCTGGGCTGTAGAGGAAAGGTAGCTCAACAAAAGCCTTGAAAGCAAGCCAGTAAGCAGCAGCTCCTCTGTGGTCTCTGCTTCAGTTCCTTCCCTGAGTTCCTGCCGTGGCCTCCCTGGATGATGGCTTACATCCTACAAGCCAAATAAACCCTCTACTCCTCAAGCTAGTTTTGGTCAGTATTTTATGACAGCCACCAGAGCGAACTACAGCACCTAGTTTGTGTAATTAGGGATATATGGAAAGTGGACATGGCCCGTGGTGGTGTACACTTTTAATCCAGGACTTGGAAGGCAGAGCCATGTGGATCTCTGAGTTCCACGCCAGGCAGGCTTGGTTACTGACACGTTTCAAAATAAGTAAGTAAATAAGTAATAAAATATTAGTGAAAGGGGTTGCAGATAGTTTACGCGGAGTCATGACTGGTAGGCTGTGAAGCGATACGATGAAAACATTTTAGGATGACCAGCCTATCAGTTTTCATGGCGATTACAGATAAGGCCTCATAACCCTGCACATTCACTTAGAATTCCAAAATACCTACACTTTTAGCAGGGCTCATGTGAAGCAAATCCTGTTTCAGGCCACTTAGAAACCAAATCAGTGTAGATAGGCCCCCGATCACTGAAAGAATTCGATTAGAGGTCATTTTGTCAGTACTGGAGTCAACGTGAGATATCTACCCTGGCCCCAACTGCTGTCCTATGTAAGGCCTTGAGCACGGAGCCCTGGAGTGTAACGCCAGTGGCGATTTACACAGTGATCGCTGTAAACTCTGACCTCCCTTTACACACATTTAGTGTGCCAAGCCTCTCCGCAAGGAAGGCAGAGGTCACCATGCCCATTTTTATTGTTGAGCCTTTTGGAGCCTAAGGGGAACCAGTGACCCGATCCGAGTCTGGGGAACAGCAAAGCTGTAACACCGGTCGCGAAGCTAGAGGGGAAAAACGAGCTTCCGGGAACTCGGGGACCCAGGGTGGAGGGAGGGGAAAAGACGATCCGGAGGGCAGGCTCTCCTCGGTTAGAACTCGGCCCGCCCGTGGGCCGAGCGCAGAGTACCCTCTCCGGTGGTGACATTTGTCACCCGGCCGCGTTTAGGAGAGGGTCCAAAATCACGGTATCTGATTGGCACGGTCGGAGGGGCTGGACGACGCTGATTGGCTAGCTGGACGTCGGACCAGGCCTTACCCGGTTACGGAAGCCGACGAGGGCCGAGCGGAACCCCAGGTAGCGGCGCAGAAGGACCCGGCCCCAATGGCGACCCCAGAAGCCGGCGGCAGCGGCGGGAATGGCGAGGGCTGCGACCCGTCCGTCACCTACTACCGGCTGGAGGAGGTGGCGAAGCGGAACTCCGCCGAGGAGACGTGGATGGTGATCCACGGGCGAGTCTACAACATCACCCGCTTCCTCAGCGAGGTGCGGGTCCGGGAGGCGGGAGGCTCCCGCGCGCGGCCCGGGCGAGGGGAGGAGGCCACGCGCGGCCGCCCGGCGCCCGGCGCCCGGAAGGGACCGCGACCCCCTCGGGGACGGCAGTCTCAGCCGCGGGTGACCGCGTGCGTTTCTTAATGCGTGGAGCGCTTGCAGTAGGCTAGACACGCCAGACCATCGGCCCGTTTTCAATTGGGAGAAACTGAGGCTCGCAGTGGCCAAGAACTCTCGAGGGCACACACTGAACCACCTAATCCCCGCGAACCTGTTTCAGATTTGCTCCTTACCTTCTACCTTCCAGGAAGTGTGCTTTAAGAAGCAATGTCTTTGGGGCATTTATTTTCTTGAGGAGGAGATATATATATATATATAATTATGTATGTCTGCAGAGGCCAGACCCTAACCCCGGGGGCTGGAGTAACAGGAGGGTGTGAGCCTCCGGATGGGGGTGTTGGATACTGACCTTGGATCCTCCCAAAGAGCACAATGTGGTCTTAACCAATTAGCATTCTGTCCTGTGGAGCCGAGATTCCTTCCACTCCTGTTCCTGTATTAGGCAGTGGATTTTTGTGTGTGTTAAAGACAGGGTCTAATTGTGGGGTCCTGCCTGTCCTGGAACTCTATATAGACCACACTGGTCTTGAACTCAGGGAGAGCTTCCAGCCTCTGCTTCCTGAGTGGTGGGATTAAAGGGTGGTAGCCTGATTTACTTATTTTTTTTCCTATTTAAATTTTTCTCCACCTCCTACTTTGAGTTGACTTAGAAGCCTGAAGGCCACGAACTGAGCTTTTCTCTTCCTTTGCCATTGATTATACATTCCCTCACTTTATTTTTGTTTTTAAAACTTTTTAAGGTATTGAGGATAAAACCCGGGCCTTGTGCATATTAGGCAAGTGTTGTACCATTAAGATAAATCTCTGAACGCTCAACCCGTTTTTTTTCTTGTTTTGTTTTGTGGCAGGATCTCCATGCTTAGCCCTGGTTATCCTGAAACTCAATCTGTAGACCAGGCTGGCCTTGAACTCACAGCTCCACCTGCCTCTGTCTTCTGAGTGCTGGGATTAAAGGCATGCATCACCACAGCCAGGCTTTCAGCCCTTTTCTTAGCTCTTCAGATCAAATCTCATTACTCAAAATCCCTTTGAGACTGTTATGCAACAGATAATTTTTTCCCCCTTCCTGTGACAAGGTCTGATGTATCTCAGGCTGGACTTTATCTGGATCATGTAGTAGTCTATGAGGACCTTGAGCTTCTCAGCGCACGTGTGTGTGTCTTGATGCTAAAAATCCAGTCCTTCATGCTTATCAGGCTAATACTCCTGTCAGCTGAATTACATGTCTAGCCGTAGGTTTGACAAGTGTGTTGAGCCATATAGTCACCTCAGTAAAGAAATAGAACATCTTCATTCCCCTAGAATATACCCTCTTGTTCCTTTGGTGCTTTCAGCTAAGGGAACCAGTGATGAGTAGTGTCAAAGATTAGTTTGAAGGTTGGAATTTTGTGATCATTTTATTTTGTTATAGAATATTATCCTTATGGCTTATGTCTTATTATTTTTCATTCTTTTTTTGTTTGTTTGTTTTGTTTTTTTTCGAGATGCTTTCTCTGTGTAGCCTAGGCTCCTTTGTAGACCAGGCTGGCCTCGAACTCACAGCAGTCTGCCTGCCTTTGCCTCCCTGAGTACTGGGATCAAAATTGTACACCACCACACCCAGCTGTGCCTCATATCTTTTTATTTTTTATTTTTTTTATTTAATTTTATTTTATGTGCATTAGTGTGAAGGGTTCAGACTGGGAACTGGCATTACAGACAGTTATGAGCAGCCATGGGGGTGCTGGGGATTGGAAAAGCAGACAGTACTTTTAACCACTGAACCATCTCTCCAGCCCCGGCTCATATCTTACAATACAACTTTGTTTTGAGAAAAATTAATTTATTTTTGTGTGTGTGGTAATGGATATTGCATATGAAAGGCTTTTGCATATGCCAGGCAAGCGCTGCTTCTGAACTATTTCCCTAGAGTCAGGCCTTCCCTCCAGAGTCTCAGTGTGAAGTTTTGCAAAGGAGGACATTATGTTAATAATTTTTTCTAGTAGACAGTGAACAATATTTAAGAATTTGATCATTTCTTCCCATTTGTATAAGAGACTACTCTCTCTCCTATCCAAGGTTGGGAAATGAACCCAGGTTCCTCACATATGCTAGGCAAATAAAGTACTTAACCCCTGAGTGTCATTGTTTGTTTGTTTGAGACAGGATTTTACTCTGTAGCCCAGGCTAGGCACTAAACTCTTTGTAGGCCTCCTCCTACCTCAGCCTCTGGAGAGCTGGGATCACAAGTCTGGCTCTCTGGTTTGTTGTTGTTGTTGTTGTTGTTGTTGTTGTTGTTGTTGTTGTTCTTCTTCTTCTTCTTCTTCTTCTTCTTCTTCTTCTTCTTCTTCTTTTTTGAGACAGGGTTTCTCTGTGTAGCCTTGACTGTCCTGGAATTTGCTTTGTAGACCAGGCTGGCCTTGAACACACAGAGATTCTCCTGCTTCTGCCTCCCTGAGTGCTGGGACCACAGGCATACGCCGTGGTGCCTGGCTCCCAGAATTTCTTGATTGATTGAGCATAGATAGTGAATTTGGAAGGACCCAGATAAGGACATTGCCAGCCTATTTCACCATACAGGGATGTAGCTAGAGGTGAGATCTGGTAAACACAGCTTCCCTTGAATTTTGATATACAGATCTTTATCCACATTAGTTGTTTCTTACATCATCATCATCATCATCATCATTGATTTTTTTTTTTTTTTTTTTTTTAGACAGGCTCTTACACGTATTCTAGGCTGGCGCTTTTTGGCACCAGACTGGCTTTGAATTTGTGAGAATCCTCCTTTGTCCTTCTACCTTCCTGAGTGCTGAGATGACACGCTTGAACCACCATGCTCAGCTTGCCGTTAGCTGTTCCTGGTTAACTTGTTCCATAATCTCTATTGCTGTCCAAGCTTAGTCATTCATCTGTTTAATCAAATATTAAGCCTTTGCCTGGCTCCAGATCCTGTTTTTCGTACTAAGAGTACAGTAGTGAATAAATACTTGTGCCATCTAGAGTCTGCAGTGCATAGGAAATAGACAGGAAACAGTAAATGTTTGCATTGCATTCCATGGTTAGATAGGTGCTAAGAAGAAAGAAGATGGTCTATGTGGCAAAATCATGAAGATAAAGGGTTGAAGGCCAGAAATAGTGTAATGAAGATGACTAAAGGCCAGGAGTAAAGTGGAGGGAGCTAGCCATGCAGATACCCATAGGGAGAGTATTCCTGGAGGAAGGCAAAGAGGCCTTGAGGTAGGAATATGTCTGGTGTGTTTGGGCCAGTCAGTGATGATTCAGTGGTTGGATAGAAGCACCTGAGATCAGAATAATCAAAGGACCGATCATGTCCTAGAATGAACTTTGATTTCTGTTCTGAGATGGAAAAATCATTAGAGACAAAGCATGATATAATGCGATTTAATGTTTAGTTGGGTCTTTCTGACAGCACTACTGAGAAAGCAATGATGGAGGACAAAGGTAGAATTGAAGAGCATGGTTAAGGAAGGTGTTGTAATGAAGGCAAGGAGTATTGTCTTCGACCAGAATAGCATCAGTAGGGGTAATGAGAAGGATGCCGGTGCTATGATGGTTTATGGTGCACTGGACTCTAGAAAGGAATGAAAATGGAGTTGATGATGCCAGCGTTTGGAGCTTTTAGGATGTAACAAGCAGGGTCGCTGTTATATGAGATGGGGAAGACATATTTGATTTGCATCTCTCTTTCCAGTGTGAAATCACTTGGGGATTAGTGAAAGAACCTTGATTTGCTACCTTGAATCCATACTTTTGCTGGTTTTTTAATTAATGACTGTGGTTAAATTGGGATGTGGCTAGGATTTGAGATGGCTTAGAATTGGTAATATCTTCCCCTACCAGATTACTTTTATATTAAAAAAATCATTGCCATTGTTTTATGTATTAAGAGTTAGAAATGAAAAGAGTACATACCATTCCTTGTTGGGGTTCTCTGTGTGTGCATGTGCATGTTTTAATATGAAACAAGGTGTCATGCAGACTAAACAGGCCTCAAATTTCTAGGTTGTTGAAGATGACCTCTGAACTTCTGATCCTCTTGCCTTTACCTCCCAAGTGGTGAGATTGTAGGGTATGTACTTGCACATGGTTTGTGGGATGCTAGGGACTGACCCAGGGCTGTGTGCATTTGAGGCAAACCCTGTATACCGAGCTATAGCTTCACCCCATATCAGTGGTTTTCCCCCCTACTATTTAGTAGTTTAGAAAAATAATCATTGGGAAAAAATAGTGAAATATTTCATAACATTGGTCTGAAAATACCAACATGCATCTCTATTATCTACTATGTTTTTTCTGAAGCTTTATTCAGTTAGTTATATGTAATATGATATAGTGTTAATATATATAGTATATATTAAATTATAGAGTAAAATTATTTTCTTCCTGTGTGTTATAAGGGAAAACACTTGGACCAGTGAGATGGTTCAGTGGGTAAGTGTTTGCTAAGTAAGCCTGACAGCCTGAGTTAGATCCCCAGAACCCATTGTGGAAGGAGAGAACAGAAGTTGTCCTCTGATCTCTGCATGCATGCTATGGTACATACATGTTCGAGCACAGATACACACACAAACCCACATAGTAAGTAAAATAATTTTAAAAGATGAAGTGAAAGAACATAGAGCTTGTGTAAAAACAGCTTTCTCAGAAGAGGAGTTTAAGCTGGGTGTGGTGACCCACTGTAATCTCAGCATTTGGTCCTGCCTTCTTGAAGTTTCCATTCTAGGGAAGACAAAACAAAACTGATGAAATGATTGTAAACTCTGTCTCTGTGTATGAAGGAAACATACAAGAAGTCAGGACAGGTGTCTAGTGCATTGGTAAAGCACTTACGCAGTGTGCATAGGTCTTATATTCAGCCTCCAGTACTGGGGGGAAGAACTGATGGATAAAAGCCTTCATGAGAAGATGACTTCTTTGTCTGCAATAAAGAAGCATGATATGGCCAGAGAATTATGCAGAGGCCGGGAAATGTCTGGCTTGGTAGGGAACTCATACTAGGTGCCTGTGGAGGCTAGGGGTTGGATCCCCTTAAACTAGATATACAGGCAGTTATGAGCCACCTGATATAGATGCTGGGAACCAAACTTGAATCTTCTGTAAGCACTTTTAATCACTGAGCCATCACTTTAGCCCCTGCATTGCTTTTTTATTTTTGTTTTTTCTTTTTATTTTTTTGAGACAGACTCTCACTCTGAAGCCTTGGCTAGTCTGAAACTCTCTATGTAGATCAGGCTGGCCTTGAACTCACAGAAATCCCCCATTCTCTGCCTCCCTAAACTGGAAATAAAGGTGTGTGTCACCAGCCTGGCCCCTCCCTTTTTTTTTTTTTTTTTAAAACCTGTATACCTATCTTAGTTACTGTTCTATTGCTGTGAAAATATCCCATGACCAAGGCAACTTATACAGGAAGCCTTTAATTAGAGGTTTACTTATAGTTTCAGAGGGTCAGTCCATGAACATAATGATAGGGAGGTATAGGATCAGTAGCTGATTCATAAGTTGCAGACAGAGAGATAGAGAGACTGGTTCTGGTGGGAGCTTTTGAGATCGCAAAACCCACTTCTAGTCACACACCTCCTCCAACAAGGTCACAGCACTCAAAATGAGGCTAATCCTCCCAGTCCTTCCCAAACAGTTCCATTAACTGGGGATGGAACATTCACCTATTTGGAGGGCCTGGGGAGCATTCTCATTTAAATCATCACAATATCTCAAGGTCAATGTTGCCAGCAACATTTATTGATGATAGAGCTCAAACCTGGGACTTCACGTATTTCCAACCTCATCTTTGGAATGCTATGTGGTGACAGGTGCTTTAAAGTAGCTACTTTGATACTAGGAGACAGTAGCTTTGCCTGAAGAAGGCAGAGAATTCAGGCTATTAACCACTGGCCCTGTGCAGGCAGGATGACCCAGTCAGTTGTTTTGTCTTCATTTGTTTATTCATTTTATGTGTGGTCATGCAGGTGTCTTCTCGTGTGCATATATGCTCCTACGAGAACAGAGTGAGTACTCCCTAATCTTCCCATATTTTAGATGTCATCCTGTTCTCAATCACATAGAAGACAGCTGTGGTTCCTATTCCTAAGAGTTTCTAGTCTGATGGAAAATAAAGAAATTTTAAAATCAAGTATAGGTTCTAGATGGCCCAGCTCTGACTACCCGAATTCGATTCCTGGGACCTACTTCACAGGGTTGTTCTCTGACCTCTGCATATGTGCTTTGGCATGTATGTGCTTCCCCCACAATGATTAGCTAGTTAAAATTGTGACATTCTAGCCAGGCATGGTGGTGCACACCTGTATTCCCAGCACTCAGGAAGGCAGAGGCAGGTGAATCTCTCTGTGAGTTTGAGGCCAGCCTGGTCTACAAAGCAAGTCTAGGACAGCCAAGGCCATGCAGAGAAACCCTGTCTGGAAAAACCAAAACATAAAAATAAAAAAGTAAGTAAGTAAAATTGTGATGTTCTATGAAGATACATAGACGTGTGAATATCTGTAGCAGTGAGGCCTGGGGCGGGGGTAAGGTTATCAGGTCATGTTGGAATTTCTAGACCTAAATTTGCGACTTGGGGTGATTTGTTGACCTTGCCAGGTTGCACCCTTTGCCATCTGGCTAGTTTCCTAGACAACACCTCTGTCTTACTGGGCTCATTCTTATCCCCCAGCCAATGGCATCATTTCCTCCTGTCAGCCCCTAGCTCTGTTATCTTTCTCTCCCCTGCCACTCTTTAATCTTCGTATTTGGCTTTGGTGATATTAAATATTTGGCTAAAGATTGCTCTTTATCATCCAGCCTAGTTTTTGCAGCTTCCTCAGGCTAATGTTTCTCAGTTCCATTTTCCAGTCAGATGGTCTCTAGTAGAGTTCCATTGTCACATTTGTACTGCATTGGTATGGAATTTCCATCCACAGAGAACTTGATTAATCTTTTTTCCAGCTAGAATTTTATTCTGTGATCATCATTCCTCACATTTTCTCGTCAGTCCACCAGTCCTCTGTTCTTTCCAAAGATTTAACAATCTGGAATACATTTCCACTAGTAATTTATTCTATTGTTTCTTTACCAAAGCATATATTTTTCTGTCCTCTGTCAGTAGTATTAGTAAGGTAATTGAATTTAAGACTATCTCTACTCCCCACCACACAGTCTTTGGATAGTTGAAATGACTAAGATCCTTCACAAGAGGACAGTATAAAGTTTTCTCATAGTATTTTACTTGGTTGCTTTTGCTTGAGTCAGAGATACAGAGCTCACACAGTCTGTTGTTTCCTCTCTTTTGCTTGTTTATATGGTAACTTACACAAAATTTAAGTGCAAGCTAGCTATGGTGTCTCTTATCTGAGATCCCTGTACCTATTAAGCTGAATTGGGAAGATCTTGAGTTTGGGAACTGTCTGAATTACAACAAAAAACTGAAACCAAACATAAGAGATTTGTGTGCAGAGTAGGTGCTAAAGAAAGGGGGCATTATATATTGTATAATACTAGCTTTTACATAAACTAGGTGAGAATTTTGTTTTGGTGTAGAGGTTTGACTAGGGACCTTGGGCTTACTAGGCAAACACTCTACAACGGAACTGTATCTCTAGCTCCTGTTTATGTGATTTGCTTTGTTCTGATTTGTTTTTAATTTTCTGTGTGTATGTATATTTGTGCACTTGAGTACAGGAGCCTGTAGAGGTTACACAGTGCCCAGTGTGGTCCTGGGAACCAAACGGCCTCTTCTTCAAGACAATAAGTGCTCTTGGCTATGGAGACATCTCTCCAGCTCCTTGTGAATTATGTTATTATTTATGTTGTGTTTTTGCCATGGTAAGAATCAAATCCTGGGCTTCTGCAAATCCTGAGGACATTGCCACTGAGCTGCACCCCTAGGCATTTTTTAGAGAGACATTTTTTTATTGTCCAGTAGACTTAATTAGTATAGACAACTGATCTAGATTACTGAGAATAATCCCATACTCTTGTCTTGTTTGGTTGTGATTTAGACAATAGCTATAGCAGAATTATTTTCCAGGGGTTTTATTATGCCCCCTTTGCTACTAAGTATCTTATTAGGGGTTCCTACTCCACTTTAGACCATTTAGTTCTTAAATAAAAGACAAGAGACCTTTTAGATTTATAATCTTTAAAGCATTAGAGATGGGCAGATATCAATTCTCTAAACTAATCTGCTATTTCCCAGCCATGTACCCGAGTATTAATCTCTGTATATTTTGTTTGGGCTGCTTGTGCTCCATCAGGCCAGCTCTCGTGACCACATGCTCACGGTTCATACTACCCCATGGTGGCTTCCTTCTTCCTCTGTTTCTTCTCGTGGTCCCTACCTGAGATCCCAAGCCTGGGAACTGAAGCTCTGCCTACCTCTCTTCTAGATACAGGGTGTCTAGACTTTTGTTGACCAATCAGATTATTGGGGAGCAAAGTTTACACAACAGTGTTCAGTATACAAGAGAATGCACTTGTCTGGACTGCACCCAGATCTTGGGGTCCAGAATTTAGCGTCTCAGTACATAGAGCACCAGAGCAATGCCCAACAAATAGCAAGTTTTGGGCTTATGTTAATTGCTGCTATGCAAATTTAGCTTCTCCTTTATAACAGTAAGTGGTGTGTGTGTGCGTGTGTATTATTTTAACTTTTCAACGTTGAGGATTGACCCAGCTATGTATGTATGTATCTATGTATCCACCTACCCACCTATCTGTTTATCTATACAAACCCTTAGCTCTTTGTTTTAGCTGTTGTTACCTGCACAATTCAGTGGCACTCATTTCATTTACAGTATTGTGTAGGAAAACTTTCTGGAGTCACTTCCTTTCTTCCACCTTGTAGGTTCTGGTGATCAAACTTAAGTCATTAAGTTTGTTAGCAGAGACTTACCTGTTGAGACATCCTATCAGCCCTTTACTATACTCTTTAAATAAAAAACATTCTTATTACAGTAATTTTTATCATAACATTTACCATTTTCATCATTTATAGGTATATAGTTTGACAGTAAGAACATTCACATATTTTTGGGAGCTGTCACCACTATCCATCTTAAGAGCTTTCTCGTTCCAAACTGAAACACTGCTTGTTAAGCAACAAATTCTAATTCCCTGATGTACCCAGCCTCAGCAGATAGCTGTTCTCATTTCTGTTTCTGTGAATTTAACTACAATAGGCACCCAGATAAATGGAATCATATATGTTAGCTGTGATGGTTCATGGCTGTGATCCTGGTATTCAGGAGGCTGAGGCAGAAGGATTGCTATAAGTTCAAGGCCAGCCTGGGATTCCATTGTTATGGTTGAACTCAGGTAGTAAATTCTTCTAGGTGCTATATTTTAAGTAGAATTTCTCTCTCTCTTTTTTTCTTTCCTCCTTTCTTTTTTTCAATCATTCATTGCTGGTTTATGAAAACACTTTTTTTTTTTTTAGCTTGTTCCTCAAAACCTTGTTGATTTAGTTTGTGAGCTGTTAATAACCTTTCTTGCAGGTTCTTTGTAGATTTTCTTCTGTTTTCTTTCTTTCGTTCTTTTATTCTTTCGTTCTTTCTCCCTCTCCTTCCTTCTTTTCCTTACTGGAATTTCTCTGTATTTGTGTAAGTGTGGCCAGAACTTTCCGTGTCATACTGAACAGCAGTCCCGGGAACTGCCATCTGATCTTGCTATTGATCTAAGGAACAGTCTTTCACTTTTGAATATTCTATTGTATGTTTTTTGTAAGTGTTCTTTATTATTTTGCTGACATTTCCTTGTTTGTAGTTTTCTAAGATTTTTATCAGGGTGTTGAACTTTGTCAAATGCTTTCTTCTGTCACTGAGATGACTAAGTTGTTTTTCCCTTTCAGTTAATGTGATCTGGTACATTGATACATTTGATTTTTTTTTAATTTTTTATTATGATTAAATATTTATTTATTTAAAGTGTGTGGTGTGTGTGTGTGCCTGCACACACATGCATGTGCATGCCATAACACACGTGGAAGTCAGACAGCTTTTAGGAATCTGTTCTTGTTTTCTCCCTCTCCCATGTGGGTCTTGGGAATGAACTCAGGTCATTAGGCTGAGTACATAAAAACTCAGATCTTTATGCTTGTGTGAAAAGCACTTTGCTGACTGAGCAATCTCTCCTATCCTCACTGATCATAAAAAAATACCAATCCAGAAATGAGGGTATGGTGATGCTACCTTTAACATGGACACTCGGGAGATAGAGGCAGGTGGGTCTCTTTTGAATTTTAGGCCAGCCTGGTGTATGTAGTGAATTCCAGGGTAGTTATGTACAGAGGCTTTGCTTCAAAACCAAACCAAGCCAAACCACACCAAAACAAAAGAAACCAACTGTGGTCATTATCTGATTAAGCTTAGGTAACCATACTGTTGAGATTTTATGTGCAGAGTCCCTGTCTATCAGCGGGTATTCTGGTCCTATGGCTCTTAAATCTTTCAGGCCCCCTTCAGGATGTTCCCTGAGCCTTAAGTGTAGGGGTTGTTCAAACTTGGGATTTCTAATCTATGAGCATTAGCATTATTTGGAAATAGTCATGTGCAAAGATTGAGAGTGGAGCTTTTAACTCTGAAATGCCTACATTGTCTTTCCTGGGCGCAGGATGAATGCAACTTTTGTTTTGGCTATCACATTACAAACTTGCTTTAAATGCCACAGGTCACCTATGGGGCAAATATTGAGTAATAAAAAAAATCCTGTATGTGTCTTAGGCCGTGCTTTGGTTTGCTCTGGAGCTGAATGTTACTACCCAGTTTGTGGCTTCCCACAGAGCACCATCATGTTTATTTAGCTCAGCTGAGTGATACACTCACTGATGGCAACATTAATCTTCCTGTGGATTTGATATATATTTTAAATTTTTTATTTTATGTGTATGGGTATTTGCGTGCATGTATGTCTATGCACCATATGTGTGTGCTTGGTGTCTGAGGAGGCTAGAAGAAGACACCGGCTTTCTTGAAACTGGAATTACAGACAGTCGTGACCCTCCATGTGAATGTTGGGGACAAAATCTGGGTCCTCTAGAATAGCAGCCAGTGCTTTTAACTGCTCAACCGTCTTTCCAGCTCCAGTTTGATAGATTCTTAACTCTGAGGCAGGAACCTTTGTAATATAACCCTTCTTTGATCCTGAAAACACTTGAGAATATAGCAATATATTAGAGTCATTTATTTTTCCTTAGTATTCAGAGATAGAAATTTGCTGAGTCTGTCCTGGCACTAGCTAGGTATTCATGCTAACAAGAATTTTTGTGAATAAAATTTTGACCCATTTGTTTTTTATGTCGGTTGAAATGAACAGGGAAATTTCATTTGCTTATCTATAGTTAAAATAAATCTTTAATAATGAAAATTATGAACTGTGTAAAGAAAATGATAAAAATATCAACACAAATATAAATATGTAAGGTGTTTATTCACAAAAATAGTTTGTTATACTTAAATTTTGGGCTGACTGCACATAAATCCTCTTCCAAAGGTTTTTTTTTTTTTTTTTTTTTAAAGATTTATGAATTCTGTTTTCATGCACAGCAGAAGAGGGAGTCAAGATTTCGTTACAGATTGGTTGAAAGCCACCATGTGGTTGCTAGGAATTGAACTCAGGACCTCTGGAAGAGCAGACAGTGCTCTTAAGCGCTGAGCCATCTCTCCAGCCCTCTTCCAAAGGTTTTTAAAAGTATTTTATCAGTAGCTCAGGTTTTTTCCCTTTCTCTGCCTGTTGTTTCTAGAGTTAACAGGAAAAAAAAGTTAACACATTTTTACTGTGATGTGGTGGGTATATTTGCATGTACTCTTTGTGCGTAGGTATGCAGGTGTGTGGAAGCTGAAGCTGACTTTGAGAGTCGTTCTTAATTTGAAGCAGGATCTCTCAGTTGAATTTGAAGCTCACCTATATGGCTAGTCTGGGTAGCCAGCGTGCTCCAGCGATCCCTCATCTCTGTCCCTCCAGCTCTGGAGTTACAAGCAGGCTGCCATGCCACGTAGTGTTTACATGACATCTGGTTTTTCACACATGTGGGATAAGCGCTGTACTCACTGAGCCATCTCTTAGCCCTGAAACATTTTATATTTATTTATTTATTTTAAGCTGGACACTTTTAATTGCAGCACTGGGGAGTCAGAGGCAGGTGGATCTCTGAGTTCAAGGACTACATGGTGAGTTCCTAGACAGCTAGGGTACATAGTAAGACCCCCCTCCCCAAATACATTTTACATGATATTTTTATTGTTTATTCATTTATTTTATATGTCAGTGTTTTCCCTTCATGTATGTATGTGTACTACATGTGTGCTTTGGTGCTTGCAGAGGTCAGAAGGTATTGGATCCCCTGTAACTGGATGGTTATGAATCACAATGTGTGTGCTAGGAACTGATCCTGGGTCCTCTGCAAGAGCAATACTTCCTCCTAACAGCTGAGCCCCCAAGACGTTTTTGAGTTGGCCTTTTCCTTCCACACACTTGTTATTTCCTCTGTTTTCTATTTTCAGGGCTCAGGAAAGAATGGTCCTGTTGCCCATACACATCTCATGTAGCCTCCCTCTTGTTCAGAGAGACTCCATTTCAAACAGTACTTACCACGTTAAGGGCAACTCTTTTTTATTTTTATTTTTTTAACAATCATTTTTCAAGCTTTGTTGTTCATTTTTGAGATTGTATTTTAATTAAAACATGTCTCTCTCCAAACCTTCTCATATACCCCTTCTGTTCTCCTTCAAATTTGTGGCCTCTTTTTCATTATTGTTGGAATGTATAGATTTGTTGTATATGTATATGTAGGCATATAATGTATATGTTATTGTAGGCATGTATAGATTTGTATATACATACATATTCCTAAAAACAACCTGTCAAAGCTGTATAATGTTACTGTATGTATGTATGTATGTTTTCAGGGATGACCATTTGGCACTGGGCAGCCAATTGGGGTATCCTTCCCTAGGGAGGACTACCTCTTGCTCTCCCAGCTTTACTCAGTTGTAATGGCATCTCTTAAGTTCTCACAGAAATCCACCTGCCTCTGCCTCCTGAGTGCTGGGGTTTAAAGGTGTGTACCACCATGTCCTGCTTGCTTTTTACTTTGATAGAGGAGTTGACAAAGTTGCACCAGCTGGCTTGATTTGGGATGTCTTGCCTCAGCCCTTTGAGATGCGGGGGGGTTATGGGTCTGTGCCACCAGACCTGTCATATCCTTTCTGTGAAAGCCTGTTTGTTAACTATGCCGTAAGGGAGAATATTTCCCATAGTTTAGACATAGAGCAAATTGGGAGGCAGTCCCCTATGCAGTGATGTCTTTCTCTCCAGATGAGACAGCTGTGTGGTGGCGTTCGCGCTCCTGCACTAAACTAGCTTAAATGCTGGGCTCTGCTGGGTGGGAACCTCTTAGGAGACCAAACAGAAGCTTTCTGATCCTCAGGGAGTTGGTGAGTAAGTGACCGTGATTGGCAGGTGACTTTGAAAGGCTTTGTATTTCTCTTGAATTAATCTTTAAAATATTAGTGCTGCTTAAGTGGTTATTATAAAAAGTAACTAATTAAAAAAAAAAAAAAAACACTAGTATCTCAGAAACATAGGTTTGGGTGTGTTAATGAAAATTCCAGATTTGCTAACAAGCAAATGTTTGCTGAGTATTGAAGTCAGGAACTGCTAAGTGTTAGTTCAGAAAATAGTGTTTTGGAGCTGGGTGCAATGATGCACACCTGTAATCCCAGCATTCTAGAAGGCAGAGACAGCTAGATCTCTTGAGTTTGAGGCCAGCCTGGTCTATAAACCGGAGTCTAGGACAGTTAAGCCTACACAGAGAAACCCTGTCTCAAAAAACCAAAAATAAGTAAGTAAATAAATAGTAAATTAAAAAATAAAATAATAAATGTTTTGGAATAAGCAATACTTGGTGAATACAGTCTCAAAAGACGGGTGATCACCTTGTGCAGCCGCCGCAGTCCCTTCTGGCATTTCCAGGTGGCCTTTTGTCTGTCTGTCTGTTTTCAGACAGGGCCTCTCTGCAGCCCTGAAGGGCCTAGAACTCACCCTGTAGGCCAGGCTGGCCTGGAAATTAGAGATCTGCTTGCTTCTACCTCCCAAATGCTGGGATAAAAAAGTATGTGTCATCATGCCTGGCAGGTGCCAAGTTTTTTTTTTAATTTATTTATTAGTTTATGTGTATGCACGTTGCTGTAGAGTGTGGAAGAAAGTGAGGACAACTTTTAGAAATTGCTTCTCTTCATAGGTTCCAGGGATCAAAATCAGGTTGTCAGGCTTTCTCCTCTGAGCCATCCCCCAGTGCTGAGTGTTTGGAGTCTATCAGTGTAATAGCACCAGCTGTCATAGGCACTCTCAGTATTTCTGTTTTATAAATGCAGGCACAAAGACATCTCAGTCCTTGGTAAAATAATTATAGAACATACTTCCCCTGCCCAACCTACGTACTTATTTATTTACTCATTTATATATTTATATATTTATTTACTTATTTATTTATCTATTTTTGTTTAAGAACAGTTTAAAGAAGTGCAGTAATGGTGCATGTCTTTAATCCTAGCACTTGAGGAACAGAGGCAGGTAGATCTTTGTGGATTTGAGGACAGCCAGGTCCACAGAGTAACTTCCAGGACAGCTAAGGCTTACAGAGAAGCCCTATCTCAAAAAAACAAAAACAAAAACAGGAAGACAATTTTAGACTTATAGCAAAGTTGTAAGAATAATCATTGAGGAAGCTGATGCAGGAGGAATTTCTGCACTTGTACACACATATACAAGAGAATAGATTTCTTTTTTTTTAAAGAAGGAAGAGAGAGAGGGAATGAGCAAGAACATAGCTCAGTTGGGAGAGAGTGCTTGCATAGCATGCATGGGGCCCTGGGTTCAGTCCCCAGCACCTCACTAATCTGGATGTGGTGGCTCACACCCAGAATCCCAGGACGCAGGAAGATCAGGCTTTTAAGGTCAACCTGGGCTGTATATGGAGCAACAGATCAACTGTACCACATGAGACCCCATCTCAAAAAAGAGAGTGGTGGGGGCGAGGAGGAGGAAGAAGAAGAAGAAAGAAAAATGTCAAGAGTAGAATAAAGAATTCCAGAAATTCTGGAGTTCTTACTTGTGGGTTTGTTGTTTTGTTGCAGTATTACTGTTGACAAAGGAAATCAATTAATACACATATTATACAATTTGGTACAGAATATTGTAGAAAATGCTGTTGTGTTCTTCCTGATGCACCCTCACAGGTGGTACACAATTTATTCTGTAAAAGGGAGACGGGAAAGGAAGAATGGTGATGGAAGGAAAGAAGCAACTTCACTTTGCTTTTCAGAGAGCCTCTATTTAGCAAATGCCATTTCCTTGTAGCATCCTGGTGGGGAAGAGGTTCTGTTGGAACAAGCTGGTGCAGATGCAACTGAAAGCTTTGAAGATGTTGGCCACTCCCCTGATGCCAGGGAAATGCTAAAGCAGTACTACATTGGTGATGTCCATCCGGTAAGAATTGTCATAGAACTCAGACACTTATGCAGAGAAAACCACTGGACAGCCACTAACAGGATGAGAGAATGAATTATTTAGAGTAGAAATTCATTCAGCTATCTCCCATGCCAGGTTTTCTCCAGAATCAGCAAGCCATCCTGTGTAGCACATAGTATCTGAAAAGCCAAGGGAACTGGTTTTTGTCTTACTTTTATTGATTGAGTCTTGTATTATTGTAATTAATAATACCTGTTCCTTAAATCGTGGTTTGGTTATTCTTGCAGGTCTCTTGCTAAAGGTGTTTACTGTGGACTTGTGAGTCCTTTGTGCTTAGCATTCTAATAGGGGATCCTGATATGCTCAAGGGTGGAGCTGGGCCCCTTCTTCAGACCCTGAAATCTCTGAAGGATAGGAACTAACACATTGCTAGAGTTCATTTACATGCATCTTGAACATTGTTTTTTCTCTCTTTTTAAACAGAGTGACCTTAAGCCTAAAGGTGGTAACAAGGTAAGAAGTCATGCCTTTGTCTTGTGTGTTTCAAGTATTTCTAGTTGAGTAGAATTGCCTTTAAAAGTAATTTTAATAAGAGAAGTTAAAACTGGTTGGAGAGATGGCTCAGTGGTTAAGAACACTATTGTTCTTCCAGAGGACTGGGGTTCAATTCCCAGCACCTACATGGGAGCTCAAAATTATTTACAACTCCAGTTCCAGGGATCCAACATCCTCTTCCGGCTTCTGCTGATCCACGAATGACATTCATGTAGGCAGAACACCCATTCACATAAAATAAAAGCTAAAAAAAACCCAGAGTATGGTGATACATGCCTTTAATCCCAGCACCTCAGCCCAGGAAGAAGCATTGTCATCCTGTGTACGCTTTTGTATTGATACTCCAAAACATGTTTACTGTACTTCTGAAAGAAATTAGCTTATGAGTTGAGTTTGGGAAATTCTTACATAAAACAGATGATAAATATTCTGATTAAAATGTTTTTCTAGCTGGGCATGCTGGTACACACCTATAAGGCAGAGGCAGGCAGGTCTCTGTGAGTTTAGGCCAGCTTGATCTACAAAGTGAGTTCAAGACAGCCAGGGCTACACAGAGAAATTCTGTCTCGAAAACCAACCAACCAAACAAACTTTTTCTACAAGATTACAAAATATCTTTTTTTTATCTGTAATATAAGAGCCTTCCTTTCTGTTCCCATTTCCTCATATTAATTTTTAAAATCCTATATGTTCAAATTGTCCCAAGCCTTTCCCAGTTTACTCACTGATACAAAAGCTTTATTGTTTGAGTATTTGAAGACCTTAATGTGCTTGGCCTTGCTTATGTACAAAGAAGAAAGCATGAAAGCCTTCTCTATTTCCCACAAGCAAGTCTGTGTTACACACACACACACACATACACACACACATACACACGCACACACACACACTCACCCACCCACTCACCCACCCAGTGTTCTCTTCCTTGACTCTTACCCTTTAGAATGTAGTTCCATGTCCTCTGACTTGAAGGGTGTTTCCTAGCTCATCCTGGGCACAATAGAAGAGACTCCCCCTTCTTCTTTCTAGAGTCTTATTCTTCAGTGAGCCAGGAAATAATGAGCAGGTTTGACACAGCAATTTAGATTGGCCTGGGCACAAGAATTCTTTCAATTCAAGAGGTTGCTTGCTTGCCAGTGTCTGTCTTCTGTTGCCCTGAAATCCAGGGTGTGTATATAAATTATCTCTCCTGTCTTGCTCCTCTGCCACTCTGAACTGTTAAGTTACGAAAGGCAGATGAAAAGGTTCTTTAAATGTTTGTAAGCACTGGTGGTTGGTTTTGCCTTTCCCTCCTCATTCTTTACCCATTCTGAATCTTCTAGTGACAGTAAGGTAAAATTTGAGCTAATCATAGTCTTACCTAAACATGTCCAGAAAATGCCACCCTCAGAGTTTAACATTTCATTTAATGGATACTTTTCAATTTTTCAACCTAGGAGTCTTCACTCATTTTTCCACCAGTCATGAAAGCACTCTTTATGCTAAAACAATAGAAAAATATGTTTGCAGTTACAGTGTCTAGAAATCTGTCAGTTGTTTCTTGTTGCATATTTTCTTATTGCTAATACAGGAGGCAGGACATTTGTGGGGACTGGACAGCAGTTTTTTAGAAATTCTGTTTCTTACACAACCCAAATTGGGCTCCCCTGGGATGAACGTGAAAATACAAATCAAGTATTCATTTCCTGGGCTTCCACTATTCCTGTTCAGAGTCTCTGGAGTGGACCTGGGTTTGCATTTTGAACAGCCGAGGTGATAGGAAGGAAGCCAAGCACCACACTCTGTGCTGAATGATGTTCCTGCCATTGCAGGACATCCCAGGGACACTGAATTAGCTTCAGTGCAAGGATTGCCTGCCTTATAAGCCAAACAATTAGAGGTCGATCACCTGAAATAAAACCGAGGCCTTGGAATTTTTTTTTTTTTCTTTTTCCTGCAAAATCAGAAAAAAAGCCTCCTCAGCTCACCAAATAGTATGAAAGTTTAGAGCTGGGAATGTAGGATAGCCTGATCCTAGGTTGGCGAGGGACCGAAAGCCGTGCTTTCAAGCCTGTTTTTCTCCAGCTCCTTGTTCCCGAGGGACTTGTCTCCATCAGGAAGACTGTGGTTGTTGTTTGTTTCCAGTCAGGCTGTCTGTTACCCTTCAGGCAGATTAGGCCGAGAAAGCCTTTTGGAAAAATTTCAAGACTACCTACCAGGTTTTCATAGAATTATATTCCAAACTGATTTCTTTTCCAGGAAGAAATTCGTGATCCCTCAGGTTTATTTCTATGCTTGATGTTAGTCAAAAGGCTGAGAAGCAGTCTGGTTTCTCACAGAGGCTCTAATAGGCACTTCAATCCTAGGATGCAGGGATCTTTTTTCTTCACCAAGTAGGAGGGAAACTCATTTTATTAACCAGTTTCCTTTCCTGTGTTCAGGGTTTCTGAATCTGTAAAAAACGATTGATTGATTGATTGATTGATTGATTGATTTGAGTCAGGATTTCCCTGTGTAGTCCTGGCTGTCCTGGAGCTCACTCTGTAGACCAGACTGGCCTTGGACTCAGAGATCTTCTAGCTTCTGCTTCCCAAGTGCTGGGATCAAAGGCATGCGCCACTCCTGCCAGGCAAAAAAATGTTTTTTTTTAACCTTCATTAAGCACAGCCTTCCTGTTATGGGGTAGAGCTTTACATTTCATGCTCCTTTGACCTTTGTGTCACTTCCCTCCCACCTTCACACAGCCTCTACATTTGGCTTGTTGTTGGGGACAGGGACAAAACCAAACACTTAAATGTCTCTCTAGTAGTAGAAGTTAGTTTCCATTCCGACTTCTCTGTTTGCCTGCTAGCCTGGGTCTGCTGTATCTGCTGAGGATGACCTTGAACCTCTTGATCCTCCTGTCTTCACTTCTAGGTATGGGCCACCATGCCCAGTCCTTATTTCTCAGTTTTATTAGAAACAGCTTTTCATGTCACTTTTACTTTAGCACAAGCAAATAAGTGATAGTGTTCACCATTGCTTTATTGTAGCTCAGTAATAGCTTAGTCAATATCCTGGATATACTACATTATAAATTTTTTAAAGATTTGTAATTCAAATCTGACAACAGATATTTTTGTTTTTGAGACAGGGTCTCACTGTAGCCTTGGCTGGCCTGGAACTCAAAGAGATCTACATGCCTCTGCATCCTAAGTGCTGAAATAAAAGGTGTGCCATGACGCCTGGCTTTAGTCAGTAATGACTAGTTAGAATTAAAAATAATTTTGCTCTTTGAGGTATGGTGATGCCATATGATGAGACTCTTGTGTTCAAAAGTAAAAAATAATAAAAAGAGAATACATGGACTTGACAGTGGGGATAAGAGAATCAGTACTTCAAGACTTCTTAGCTACACCCTGGGCTACATAAGAACCTGTTCCTGTTTCAACCACCTAACTTGGAATGAGGCCTCATAGGGACAGTTAGTAACTGCTACTGACCAAGAACTTCTATCTGCTTATATCAGTGCTTCCTATAGTTTCAGACATTTATAGTCTTAGGAAATTGAGCATAAAAATGTCATGGCCTATCACTCTTGAAAAACAAAATGCTACCCTGTCTTGAAAAAAAAAAAAAAAAACAAAAGAAAAGAAAAAATGCTGAATGGGGTGTGGTAGCGCATGTTTTTAATCCGATCGATTGGGAGGCAGAGGCTAGCAGATCTCTGCTACATACAGAAATCCTGTCTCAAAAAACCAAAAAGAAAAGAAAAGTGCTGATTTCTGAGCAGTGTCACAGATTAATGTCTTCTTATGATGTTCTAGACAGAAACTGAGGCATGAGCCAGGAATGAATACCTTTCATGCTTTCCAATAGAATTGCTGAGTCACATTTAGGGTGAGGCTGGCCTCAGACTCTCCACATAGAAGATGATGACCTTGAACTTTTCATGCTCTTTTTACACCTCCCAAGTTCTGGGATCACTTGTGTGGGCAACCAAGCCTTGTTAAAATGGTGGTGATGAAACGCAGGGCTTCTACCAACTGAACTCTACCCCTAGGTTTTTGTTTTGTTTTCAATGATTTGTTATATGTATTATCACAGTGGGTTCTTTTTTTGTTGTTACTTTGAGACACTTTCTTAATATGAGTCAGATAGTAAGTTCTTAAGAGAATTTAGAAATTTGTATGAGGGAATGTTTCTTGTTTTGAAATTTTTTTTTGTCAACAGGGAAATACTTTTATATATAACTAGACTGACTACAGGGACATTTACTTTGTGAGATAGTAATTATTGAACTGTATTTTCATCCAGAAAAAGTATCTGGGACTGGAGAGATGGCTCAACAGTTCAGAGTGCGTGCAGCTCTTTCAGAGGCCTGAAGTTCAGTCCCCAGCATCCGTATTAGGTAGCTCACAACAGCCTGTACCTCCAGCCCCAAGGGACTCCATATCCTCTTTTAGCCTCCTAGGGCTTAATACACATACTCACACATATCCATAATATACTCATAGTCAACAGTAATAAAATAAAGTTTTTATTGAAAAAAAGGGGCCAGGTGGTAATGGCACACTACTTTAATCTCAGCACTAGGAAAGCAGACGCAGGTGATTCTCTGAGATTGAGGCCAGCCTGGTATACAGAGCAAGTTCCAGGACAGCCGGCACTACACCGAGAAGCTCTATCTCCAAAAGTGAAACAAAACAAAGCAAAAAAAAAAGAAAGAAAAAAGAAAATAACTCCGTACAGTGTAGGTAGGTCACTTTCTTAATTAGTGATTGATGGGGAAAGGCCCAGCCCATTGTGCGTGGTTCCATCCCAAGCTAATGGTCCTGGGTTCTATATGCAAGCAGGCTGTGCAAGCCATGTGGAACAAGCCAGTAAGAAACACCCCTTCATGGCCTCTGCGTCTGCTCCTGCCTCGAGGTTCCTGCCTTGTGTAAGTCCCTGCCCTCATTACTTTTGATGATGCACTGATGTATGGAACCGTGGGTGGGAATGAACCCTTTCCTCTTCAAGTTGGTTTTGGTCACGGTGTTTTATCACAGCTATAGTAACCCTAACTAAGACTCTTGGGTATATAATATTTCCTTTACTCTACAAATCCCATCTTTAGTATTACTCTTCATAAAAATCTATTTACTTGTTGATTTTATGAGTAATTGAACCTTTAATACCTTCTGTTTTAGAAATGAGTTTTGTTTTGTTTTAAATTTATTATTTATTTGTCTTTGAAACAGGGTCTTTCACTAAACTCAGAACTCACTGATTGGCTAGAATAGCTGGCCCACGAGCTCTGGAACTCCACTTCTCTCCTCATCCCCAGCTCCAGGGTTACAGACACACACCAACGTGTCTGGCTTTTATGTGGGTTCTGGGATCCAAACTTAGGTCCTCATGCAACAGGCATTTTATTGACTAAGCTTTAGCCTCAGCCCAGGAATCAGTTTGTTTTATTTTCTTTTGTTGTTGAGACAGAGTCTCATCTCCCAGGCTGGCCTTGGGCTCTTGATCCTCCTGCTTCTACCTCCCAACTGCTGGAATTACAGGTGTGTCACCATGCTCAGCTAAACAGTTAATTTTAATTATTAATAATATTGGGCTAAAATAATAGTACACTCAGAAATTATGTTGTTTGCAATATAGTCCTTGGAAAATAAAGAAGCCTGCTTATTGATTATGTGGTAGGGCTTGTGCTGGAAGAGCTTTGGATTTGATCTGATCTCTCATTACTAAATTTTTTGTGTTGCTGTTGCTACTTCCCATATGAAAGGTGTAGAGCACCAACATCTATGCGTGGACTTACTCAGCCACATGGGCCTGGACACCAAAAGGAATAAACTAAATTCATGTAGCCTGTAGACATGGAGATGAGGATTGTAAGAAGTGTGTGAGAAGGCAAAAAAGTTTTTTTCTTTTTAGTTTTATAAAATTGAGAAACAGTGTTGGGGTGGTGTTTTTGTGCACTGTGTCAAGGTTGTCTTTGTGTTATTCAAATAATGATGTCTGTACCAGCAGAGATCTGAGTACAGGCCAGACTTTGGTCATTATTCTTATGGATGCATCATATTGTGTAAGTACTTCCCTCCAAAACCCTTTGGTTGGTTTAGTAAGAGTTCTCTGTGTCATTTTTTGGGAGCTGACAGTCTGAAGAAAGTCCTGTTATAATCAGCACCCAGACGTTATAAAAAAATTGACCAACTAAACTAAACTAAACTTAGGTGGCTTCTTTCTAAACTGACTGAAGGACTTGACTGTCAGTAGATCTGCCTTAAATATCTCTTATTATTTCTGACTAAAAATGGGGCCACAGCTAAGCATTTACTTTACTGTCACTGTGCTGAAGGGAGCAGATGCTTTCTCTTCATGCCTCCAGTGCATTAGGCAAGTTCTTTTTCTCCTCCAGGAACAGATTGCTCTTAAAACAGGGGTACTTTACTGTACTTATTTAAAAACCAACCAACCAAGCAGCAACAACAAAAAACATGACATTTTACACTATTTCTTATTTGTTAGAAATAATTACTACCTCAGCATATCAGTCTTCCTCCTTACTTGTGAGGCAGTCCAAGGCTCACTGTACTTAGCACATATCACAACTTTGGTTGTAAAAAAAAAGTATAAAAGGTTTGACATGTAGACTCCATCTGTGTTTTCAGGCTTGAAGTATGTATTCATCTGCATGACAGTGTTTCTGGTTCACTCATGGCACTGTAAAGTAACAATCAATCTTAGAACAACTTGATCACTCCAAAAAGAAACCATTGACCTCTTAGCAGCCATACTCCATTTACTTCTGCGGCCCTTTTGCCCAGCCTGAGGCAACTGCTGATCTAGTTTCTGTTTCAACTCACTGTCCATATAAAGGGACTTATATAACAGGTGGTCTTTTGTGTCTGCCCTTTTTCAATTAGCATAGCATAATATTTTGAAGGTCATTCATGTTGTCACATACATCAGCAATTCATTGCTCTTTATTCCCCAGATTGTATTTATTTATGTTTATGTGTCTGTGTGTTTTGCTTGCTTGCATGTCAGTGTACCACATGCACACATGATGCTTGTGGAGGCCAAAACAGGGTCATTTCTGTAAGCCATGTAGCAGCAGTCTGCATATCCAGGAGTATTTGATAGCTGATAGGTAGTTTTGCAAGAGAGGACTTTAAAAAATGTTTTCAGGAAATCTGATCTTAGCTATGCTGGTGACAAGTCTGGTTAATAGGCCTGTCATTGTGACTCAAAATATTAGTCTATTTCAATAGAGTTTATCATTGACATTTTTACATGAAAAAAAATTAGGTCATTTCTATGTTCTCCTTAGTGATTCTTCACTAAAAAATATCAATGTGTTATTAGAAGGAAAAGATTCCAAGTCTAGCCTTTGCCTAGAAACTGTAGGCATCAAAATGCATGAAGAAGTATCTATTACTATCTACATTACTCTTTATCTGGATATCCAAGAAGACTTGCATGCACTATACTAATGTTTTCTTTTTGTTATTTTTGAACATGTGACTTCTTCAGGATCCTTCAGGAAGCAGTACATGCAAAAGGTTAGTATCTCCCTCATGGGCTTCTTTATACTCTACATAATGTCTGGCAAGAGGTTCTTTTTAAATATGGATCTCTTGAGGCTGGAGAGATGGCTCAGCAGTGAAGAGCACGGGCTGTTTTTCTAGCGGATCTGGGTTTGAGACCCAGAACCTACATGGTGGCTCACAACCATCTCTAACTTTAGCATG
The DNA here is from genome assembly GCF_907164565.1 of Psammomys obesus. Lineage (NCBI taxonomy): Eukaryota > Metazoa > Chordata > Mammalia > Rodentia > Muridae > Psammomys > Psammomys obesus. The sequence continues at coordinate 23,497,279 of NW_026596034.1, forward strand.
GGTGTGGGGAGTGTCTTATGCCCTCTTCTGGCCTCTGTGGACACTAGACATGCACATGGTAGACAAACATGTAGGCAAAATATATCCATAAAATTTGTTTGCTTATTTGTTTTGAGGCAGGGTTTCACTGTGCAACTCTGGTTGTCCTGGAACTTGCTCTGTAGACAGGCTGGCCACAAATGCAGAGATCCATCTACCTCTCTCTCCTGAGTGTTGGGATTGAAGACATGTGCCAGTACCGGCTAGCTATATACATAAAAAATTAAAAAAAAAAAAATCAAAGCAAATAATTCGTATGGAGATATGGGCAGCACTGATTGTTTTGGGAGAGAGGAGGGTATTAATTTTTTTGTTGTTAAGATTTATTTTTTAAATTATACAGTATTCTGCCTGCATGTGGGCCTGTGTGCCAGAAGAGGACACCAGATTTCATTATGGGTGGTTGTGAGCCACCATATGGTTGCTGGGAATTGAACTCAGGACCTTTAGAAGAATAGTCAGTGCTCTTAACTTCTGAGCTATGCCTCCAGCCTGGTATTAATTATTTTTAAAAAGAGGGTGTGAAGGTGAGAGGGAGACAGGGTGGAAGCCCTAGAGAGAGTTGGAGGAGGAGAATGATGGGAGGATAACATCAAAATATTATATGAAGGTATGGAATTTTCAGAGTCAGTGTTTTTAAAAGAATTATTATCTATTCAAAATACATAAAGAATTAAAAATATCTCAATACAGTATTACAAAGATTTGCATTTAAGTAGTTTACACAAAAATAAGCATGTGGCAAAAGGCTTAATGTCATTATTATTAAAAACTCATAGGTCTATTTTACACCTGGGTGGACAAACCTACAACTTCACCAAGACTCTCAGCCCTCCTCTGGAGTGTTAATGGGAACATTGACTCTGAGAACATTTTGGCAGTCTCTAGTAAAATCTACAGTATGAATAACTTTTGACTTAACAATTCCATTTCTTTTTTTATGTTAATTACAGTTTATTCACTTTGTATCCAGCTGTAGCCCCTCCCTCATCTCTTCCCATTCCCACCCTCCCTCCTCATCTCCCATTCCTCTCTCCAAGTCTACTGATAGAGGAGGTCTTCTTCCCCTTTCATCTGACCCTAGTTTATCTGGTCTCATCAGGACTGGCTGCATTGTCTTCCTCTGTGGCTTGTCAAGGCTGCTCCTCCCTCAGAGGAGGGAGGTGGTCAAAGAGGCCGCCACTGAGTTCAGCAATTCCTTTTCTATGGGACCTGTAATAGAAACCTGTCACAGACCAGGGCACAGTGTGCCTGCTTTGTGTTCCCAGTTACTGGGAAGGATCGCGTGATCCAACAGTTTTGAGACCAACCTTGGCAACATCATAAGATTATTGCTTAAAAGTAAGGTACAAGGAAACAGATACAAATGTTTATACCTGGGGCTGGGAGATGGCGCAGTGGTGAAGAACACTGGCCGTTCTTGCAGAGGACCCAGGTTTGCTTCTGGCACCTGCATGACAGTTAACAACCAGCTGTAACTACAGTTTTAGGGATCTTACACCTTCTGACCTTTGAGAGCACCAGACACATGTGGTGCACATACACACATTTAGGCAAAACACCTGTACATAAACTAAATAAACTGTAAAAAATTAATTTTTTCAAGTGTGGTGACACATACCTTAATCCCAGAAGTTGGGAGGCAGAGGCAGGTGGATATGTGTTAGTTCAATATCAGCATGGGCTACAGAGTGAGCTCCAGGCCAGCCAGCCCTATATAGTGAGACCCTGTCTCAAAACAACACAACAACAAAAAAGAAGTTTAAGCTAAGTGTGGTGGCTTGTGCCTTTAATCCCAGCACTTGCAGAGGCAGAGACAGGCAGATTGTTGTGAGTTCAAGGCTATGCAGAGAAACCCTGCCTCAACACCAATAAACAAACAAATAAATGTTTATAGCAACATTATTTAAGACATTCAAACATTGAAAATTTTCAAATATTTACTCAGTAATGAGTTCTAGTATAGTCATATGGTAAAATGTTACTAATAAAAATTTAACAAATCACAATTATTTGCAATTACCTGGGTAAATCTCCAAGAAGAAAATGCTGTCTCTGACACAAAGTTATTGGTGTTATTGGTGCTCAGTTTCGTTGAGTCCAGTGGAAATGCAATTCCTGTTTGTCTTCACAGTGGCACTTAAACAATAGCAAAAGTAAGGTGAGGGTTGGTGGCAACTGTCCTCTGCACTTCTGTGTATACTGTGCTAAGTATGTTAAGGCAAAGAATGTTTTTAATAACAGTCTTCACTGGAGCCGGGTGCAGTGGTGCATGGCTGGAATCCCAGCACTCTGGAAGGCACAGGCAGGCAGATCTTTTTGAGTTCGAGGCCAGCCTGGTCTACAAAGTGAGTCTAGGATAGCCAGGGCTACACAGAGAAACCCTGTCTCAAAAACAAAACAAACAAACACAACCCCCCCCCCCCCCAAAACAGTCTCAGCTGGTTTTATTGGCTTGGAACTTTTCTCATTCGAAGACTAGATATGTCTTAAGTAGAGGGCAGCCGGATCATTTGGGTCATAAGAAGCCTGTAGTCTAAGCTGGGCAGGGCTAAGAAGCTCCATTAGGGAATTGTTCTCAGGCCTGGAGAGACGGCTCGGCAGATAGGAGAAGAGCACCAGGTTCCGTTCCCAGCACCCTCATGGTAGCTCATAACTGTGTAACTCCAAAATCTGACACCCTCTCACAGGTACACATGCAGACAAAACACCAATGCAATAAAATAAAAATAAGTAAATTATTAAAAATAAAAGAATTGTTTTAAGGGGGCTGGAGAGACGCCTTAGCAGTTAAGGGCACTCACTGGTCTTCTAGAGGACCCAGGTTTAGTACCCAGGGCCTCCAGGGCAGCTCACAATCATCTGTAATTCAGTTCTAGAGTATGTGACCCCTTTTATTGTCTTCTCGGTCAAAAGGCATGCAAGTGTGTACAGACATACAGACCAAGCACTCATACACATTAAAAATTATTTTAAGTTTTTTTAAATATATATTTAAAGTAAACTTATGCTATAATTTGGTGGCCTTTTCTAATGACTCACTGTAGCTCCCAAATAATGATACAGAGACCTATTAGATTTATTCAACAAGCTTTAAAGCATTAGAGGTGGGCAGATAATTATCTATTCTAACCCATCTATTTTCCAGCCATGTGCCCTGAATTACTTGCCATATGGGTCTTGCCTGGGCTGCTTCTGTTCCATCAGGTCAGCCTTTATGGCGAGCTCCTTGTGGCCATGTCCTTTCTCTCCCTCTACCTAAGACCCCTCAACTTCAAATGGAAATCCACCCTCCCTGTCCTTTCTGCCCGGTCATTGTTTCTAGTTTCTTTATTATCTAATCAGAGATGATTGGGGAGCAGTGTTTATCAGCGTTGATATAGGACACTTTTCATAGAAATGACAATGCCCTGTTACTTGTTTACTCTTATTTCCAATGTCCATCCCATTTGTCTTTCTAAGTGAAGATTGATCATCTTACCCCAGGTCCTCTTTCTTGTTTATCTTCTTTAGGTGTACACATTTTAGTATGTTTATCCTATCTGATAGGTCTAGTACCCACTTATAAGTGAGTATATAATATGTGTGTCTTTCTGCTCCTGGGCTACCTCACTCAGGATGATCTTTTCTAGATCCCACCATTTGCCTGCAAAGTTCATGATTTCCTTGTTTTTAATTGCTGAGTAGTATTCCATTGGGTAAAAGTACCACAATTTCTGTATCCATGTATGTTTGTTGTTGTTCTGGTTTTTTTTGTTTGCTTGCTTTCTTGACAGCATCTTGATCATACTTGATGCTAGGCTGGCACTTACAGTGTAGCCCAGGATAGCCTTTAGGTTACAGCAGTTCTTCTGCCTCAGCCACCAGAGTGCTGGGTTTGAGGGCATGCACCGCTGTGTCCAGCTTGTTGTATGTTTTGATAGCTTACTATGCATTCTGTTTTTGTTGTGTTTGGTGCTCAGGTTCAAAGTCAGGGCCTTGTGCATGGTAGATGAGCACTGTGCCACTAAGCCACATCCTTTTTGTTTGTTGGAGACAAGGTGTCACTGTATGGTCTTGAACTCGCAGAGATTTGCTCGCTTTTGCCTCCAGAATGCTGAGATTAAAGGCATACGAAACCTTGCCCTGCAAGTTAGATCCTTTTTTTAAAAAAAAAAAAAAAAAAAAAAACACCCCTTTTAAGGGGTGGGGGTGGGGCTTTAGGGTCCTGCAAGATAGCTCAACAAGTAAAGACACCTGCCAAGTCTGATGACTCAAGTTCCCACGTGGTAGAAGGAGAGAACCAGCTCCTACATGTTACCTTTTGACCGCCAAATGTACATCATGCCATGCCGGGACACATGTGTGCACATACACAATTAAATGTGGAGTTGGCTTTTTTCCTTTCAAATACTGTGTGGTAAAGCACTTAATGAAGAGAAAATCAGTATAAATCAAGACCCTGTTTCATGAGTATTAAAACATGGGTGCTGAAAAACATTCAATTATTTGGACAAAGTATTAACTTTAATTGCCTTTTCTTCCTTCTTTTCTAGTTGCTGGGCTTATTGGATTGTCCCCATCGTGGGGGCTATCCTTATAGGTTTCCTGTATCGTCACTTCACGACCGACAGCAGATCCTCCTGAGAAGAGCATGCTGAAGTGTGGGAGCACATGCTCCTGGGAATGAGAAGGAGAGACTTGTTTTGGAGGCTGCAGCTGTGCATCCTCCTTGAATCCTGCCAGTTTGTTTGTTTGTTTTTTCTTGGAGCCACGGTGGTGACCAGGTATCTGTCTTCCTTCAATATAGAGCCAGAGTCCTTCATCAGCCAGAGACTGATGCTCAAAGCACCTGCTCACACTGTGCCCTTGCCAGGGTTTCTCCTCTCTGGTCTTCATTGTTCTCTTCATTTCAAGAGTTTATGCCAATGATTTAGAGTTCCTGTGTTGTAGTGAAATGGCCTTTTGGGGACAATATATGATTTCTGATATTTTGAATTCACATTAGACATATTTAAAATAGCAGTCTAGTTTTGAATTTTTTCCCTTTTTTTAAATTAAATTTTTAAATTCTGATTTAATCTTGTCATTTAACATAAGGGATTTAATTCATGAAGTTAAGATATGTATCTCTTATTTAAAACACAGTTGCCAAATGATCTTATTTGTGATTATTACAAGTAAAGAGGCCAGCAAGATGGCTCATTGGGTAAAAGCAATTGCCTGACAACTTGAGTTTGATTCCCTGGACCCACATGGTAGAAGGAGAGAACCAATTCCCAAAAATTGTCCTCTGACCTCCACATGTGTGCTGTGGCCGTTGTGTACACACACACACATACACACACACACACACACACCAGTTGTAATTTTTAAAAATATATAAAGAAGAACTATGTGGTTGTCTTCCTCCCAGATAATGCAGCTATCCCTCCTATCCCTAAGTCCATCATCTTCTTCCCCAAGAGTATTTCACAAAACTGCTTCGCTTTGATTTCTTAGAGGCAGTAGAGGCAAAGAAGGGCCAATCCAGAATGATCTCTTTTAAAAAGAGAACCAAACACTATTTACAGGACAGCAGTTTAAGATGTTAGCAACGTGCAGCCTCTGGTCTGACAGAAGTCTCTATCCATCTTCCACCCTGGCTGTCTGTGGTGAAAGATAAGTGTGTGATTGTCCATGGAGTTTCACGGAATTGTATTATGTTCACAGGGCTCACAGAAGCTTCTTGCTGCTTTTCTGTTCTCTGATTAGCAAAGTTGTGATGCCCTGTTTTTAAAGGAGACTCAAGTTTGAACTCACGTTTATCTCAGTTAAACAGCTTACATGTAAATGTAATTGGCAGGCATGTCATTTTAGATTCAGACCATGCTGAGACTTCTCTTTTTTCAACTGTGTTCTACCTTCTTGGCTCCAACTTGGTGATTTTGTCCTACTTTTCTACTGAGGATAATAATGATAAATCTGGAAGCTTCTTCCCTCCTTGGATATGTATTTTATTGGAAAGTAGGTAATCACTTAAAATTATTGTTGCTCATTGGTCCAGGCATTTTTCTGGCGCCCTGAATTATTTTTTTGGCTTGGGGTACCCGACAGTACCCTAGGTGTTTTTTAGTTATCTATGGTTTTTTTTTTTTTTTTTTACATGGTTTGTTCATTACCAGTCTGCTCCTGGGCTGCTGTCATATCCAACAGGAAGTCACTGAATTCCAGAAGGACCAGAGATTTTGGAAAGTATCCTCCTGCCTCCCAGCTTGCCAGGGGCTTGACAGGACAGGAAACTGCACAGTAAACCAGTTTGCCCCAGCAAACTATTTAAGAAAAAGTTCAGCCCAGGACTTGTATCCTGTGATTTAAAAGTTGAATGAATTCAGAATTCATCAAAACAACGTTAGCTTTTTCCTTGCGTACTTGCATATGATATCTTAGAGTAATTTCTAGGTGACTTTTATATCAGGGATGCAGACTTAATCAAACTTTTATCTTTAAAAATGTCTGTAATATTGTGTAGTGGATTGGAAGAGTAGTTAATACACCTTCACAGAAGCTTGGAAGGTTTGTGTGCAGGGAGGTTTGGGACCCACTTGCGGTGATAGCCAAGCTCCATGGAGTATGCCGGGTGGAGGGGAAGAACAGGCACATTGCAGTGCCGGGAGGGAACAGTCAAGCTGACACCTGAAGACAACCTGGATTAGTTGGGAATGTATGTTGGCAATATCTTCATTTCCAGTGAAAAACATCTGGCTTATGGGAAGTGTTAAAGAAATGTATTTTTGGCTGGGCATGGTGGTGCACACCTGTAATCCCAGTTCTGGGGAGGCAGAGGCAGGAAGATCTCTGAGCTGAGGTCTGGTCTACATAGCAAGTTCCAGGACAGTCAGCACTACATAGAAGGACCCTGTCTCAACCATATCCTACCCCAATAAAAGAACTGTATTTTTAAGTGAAATTGGTGTTTTGGTATTCCTACAGTAAATATCAATACAAAAGGCTTATTTTTCTTCACATCTGTGTTCTTTTCCTGCTTATATTCTTACAGCTGAGCTTTTTTTTTTTTTTTTTTTAAACTGAGAGCCAGAAGGAAAATATTTTCATACTTTCTTCTTTACCATCCATGAAATTCATCTAATACCCAGGGCTTCTTTTGAATTACTGATAATGTGATGTCATTTTGTATTATAAAAAATGCTGCTGCTCCTTTTTTTATTTTTATTTTTTAATCTTTAATCCCAGCATTTGGGAGGCAGAAGCAGACAGTTTTCTTGAGTTCTACGCCAGCCTATTCTACATAGCAAGCTCCAGGCCAGCCAGGGCTACATAATGAGACTGCCTCAAAATAAAACAAAACCCTAAAAACCTTTTAGGTCTAGTTGTTGTAATTCTATTGCCTATATAAACAAGAGGTATGTCTTAGGTGAGAGTTTGTCTAGGCTTTTCTTAAACAACAAAGCAATACAGCATTTGTACCAAATGCATTAAAAACAAAACAAAACAAAACACTAAACTTGTCAAAGAAGCCTTGACATTTCAGGGTCATGAAGACCATCACTAAGACCATGGGGAGCCAGTTCCTGTTGGCTGACAGTATCCCCTGACCTGTGGAATATTTGGCTGTTTATTCTTGAGGTGGCCAGCTGTTAACCATACACCATACAGGTAACAACTGGTGAACACAAAAGAGAGAAATTCTTGCTACCAAGATACAGGCTGTTAATACCCATTCTCTAACAGTTTCTACCTGGCCCTGGGAGCTGGTTTTCATTTCCAAGTGATGTGCACATTTGTAAAGAAAGCAACAGGACAGAGTGTATGGACTGTGTTTATATCTCCTTGTGTGATTACTTATGAAGAGGCAAGTCTGTCCAAATCGATCATTTGAGCTGGCTCAGCAGCTGCCATCGGGGCTTATGTTCATTTAGCGCTGATGGGGCCCAGTGAAAAGTGCTTTTACAAGCCAGATGTGTCAATCACATACGGTATTTGTGCTTCTGTCTTTGGTGATGCCTGTCTGGCTGAAGTCCACCTGAGGTGTCTGAAGCACAGCATAAATGTTCTTTGCCTCTTCCCCTAGGGGGAGTGCATTCAGACATGTCATGTCTCAACAAGAACGAAGGTTCTGGGGCTGTGCTTGCTATTGAGTTGCCACATACCCCAAAGGTAACAGAAGGCTCCATCATATTTGGCCAGCTCTGGAGTCTGTGGGGGTCCTCTAGAAGGGGAGACTTTGAAGATGTGCCAGCCACCTGCCTTTATGCCCAGTGTCTTACTCATGATTGTCAGCGGCCTCTCCTTGCCCACGCCTATATCAGCTGCTTGGGCAGAACATCATTTCAGTTATTTAACTCGCTTTTTACTGCACCCTGGACTGTGAGTGACTAATATTAACATTCCTTTTGTGTATTCAACGATGGAGTTTGTTTACCTATTTGATTTCAGCTTATTTTGAACAAAGATCTTTGTCTCTTTCTACTGGAATGTGCACACTGTGAATGTTTGTTAGAACTACACAATAAAGATACTGTTTTCCTTTTTTTTTTTTTTTGTCCTGACTACAGTTGCTTTTAAAAAAATTTTTTTTTTTTTTTTAATGTTGGTGCTATACTTTTCAGATGTTCTGGATGAAAACAGGCTACACAAAGTTCCTCTGTACTTCTGCTAACATTTTGTTTAGCCTAAGTTAGTGTATGCAATGGCTCTTTCCTTGTTCAAAGTGGATTTCTCAGCTGATAGTTGGTGAGATACAGCCATCCAGGTTTTGTCATGTTAAGCGATGTGAAGTAGGAACCAGAAAACAGTTTGGAGTTCTATTTCTACCGGTAAAGAAAAGCCAGCATGAGGTAATGTTTTATTGTCTATGGTGCTAGGCCTCAAATGATTGTTTTTCTTGGAATTAGCTAAACTGTTGGGGAAATTTAAACATAGAGGTTGAGGTTCCAGTGATTGTGTGAAGCAAGGGAAATAGGCCATTTTATAATTAACTCTATCGCATGCTGATAACCTTCTAGCGCGACTAGCATTAGGTCAGAGTAGATCACACATTAGGACCAGGTGATTCCCCTACCACAGGATTAGTGTCAGGAAGGGATAGCCCCATACTTAGTGCCAGCATTGGAATCTAATGTTTAATCTCTGCTGCTAATAGGAATTATCAGGGCACTCTTCCTGCTGTTTGGTAGTTGCATGACAAATCTGGCTTGATTCATAATAATCTGAGCAGGCCGTGACTCCATTTTCAAAAATTTAGGGTAAGAAAACCCCACATAATTTACTAAAGTCTGATCATGGGTAGCACATATCTGACAGCATTTATCTAGATGTATGTCTGATCTGTGCATTTCAAAGCTTGCTCAGCTGAGTCACTTGTATGCATTTTGAGAATTTAATTCTTGACTCGAGAGAGAGAGCTCAGAAGTTAAGAGAACTGTCTGCTTTTCCAAAGGACCTGGTTCAAGTCTCAATACCCACATGACCACTAAAACTCTAACATCCTCTTTAGCCTCTATGGTCTCTGTTCATATGTGACGCACAGACATACATGCAGGCAAAACAGCCATACCCATAAGGATTAAAAAACAAACAATTCTTTCATAAAGCGTTGAAAAGAGACAATTGCCTTTCTGATGAAAAGAGACAATTGCTTTTCTGATAAACACAGTTGTGAAACTGTTTATCATTTGTGTGACACCTGCTGTGTGTTGTGCAGTGACTGATAGCTCCAGACATTTCTGATCTTTATTGTAACTGTAGCCTCATAAGTGAAATGGGATGTCCAGGTTTTCCAAACTTTACTGTTGAGTCAGAAAGTCACTGAGACAAGGGGCAGATCTTGAACCTGGCTGGCTATTTTATTATTTTTGCTTTTTGAGATGAGGACTTAACATGAAGCCCAGAGTGGCCTCTGAGTTCAACATCTCTCTGCTTTAGCCTCCCTATTCCTGGGTCAGAAATTGATGCTACTGCCTGTCTCCATAGTGGTAATAGGCTTGAAATGACTCATTTTTCTTGCAAAACAGATTTTTCCTTTTTTTTTGTGGTGCTAGGGGTCCAACCCGGGGCTTTCATGCATGCTAAGCCATGAAGTCCTATACCTCTCAGTTTCATCTGCAGCACCAAAAGAATGAGTATTAAGAGAGTCTGGCTGTGTAGCTAAGCTGGCTTAGAACTCCTGCTCTCCTTCCCCAGCCTTCCAAATGTCACAGACATATAAGCTTATGGATAAAAACTATTCAGATATATGGGTGTCAGGGAAATGCCTTCTGGCTATCCAAGTGAATGCTCTAATCTCAGTGCTTGAGGTAGAGCAAGTAGATCTTGAATTTGAGGCCAGACCAGAAATCCAGAAATCCTGCCAAAAACAAACAACAGTCAAAAAAAAAAAAAAAAAAGGAGTTGTGTTCTAGAACTGTACTTAGAATATTCCTAATGTAAATGCAGAAGGAAAGTCACCACCTATAGGAGCGTAGAGGGGCCCATGTGGGATTGCTGTGTATGAAAGTGCAAACTGATCTTTATTTAAAATGAGAAAGTCAGGAAGCAGGACAAGAGTGACAAAATCACATTCTTTTCATGATGGAGTTAAATACTAGAATAAACCCCGACAGTTGAAAGCTTTTCCTATAGCTCAAGAGTTGGGGGAGGAGAGCTGAGCATGGTGGCACAGTGCCTTTGATCTCAGCACTGGAGGCAGAAGCAGGCAGATCTCTGTGAGTATGAAGCTAGCGTGGCTTACATAGCAACCTTTAGGCCAACCAGGGCTACATTGTGAGACCCTGACTTAAAAGAAAAAAGTGGGTAGTATTCACCATTGCTCTGAATAATGACAGAGAGACCTATTGTATTTATCATAAGCTTAAGACACTATAGCTGGGCAGATACTCAGCTATTCTAACCCGACAATACTGGCCTGGCCTACTTCCCTCCACATAGCCCATTACCTGCCATCTTAGTTTCATTCTGCACCTGTTTCTTCATGTCTGATGGCAAGAGGACAGAAAGGACCCTAGAAATTTGTTCCAATCCCCATACCTGTGCATGCCCATACTCATACACATACTAGATAGATAGATAGATAGATAGATAGATAGATAGATAGATAGATAGATAGAGATTTGTTGTTTTTCAAGACAGGGTTCCTCCATGTAGCCCTGGCTGTTCTGTTATAGACCAAGCTGGCCTATAACTCAGAGATCCGTGTTTTCTCACAGTAGTAGTGACCCTGACTGAGACACAGGGTACGGTGGCGCACAGCTGCCATCTTACTGTTGGGGAGGTAGAGAAAGAACGAGACATTTCAGGGGCATTCTGAGCGACATAGAGACTTTGTTTATTGTTTATCAAGCACATTCTGTTTGAAGGGGGAGGGTTGAGACAGTTTCTCTGTGTAATAGCCCTGACTGCCCTGGAACTCTTTGTAGAGCAAGCTGGCCTCGGACGCACAGGGATCTGCCTGCCTCTGCCTCCCATGTGCTGGGATTAAAGGCGAGCGCCACCACTGCCAGCTTATCAAGCACATTCTTTATGTGAACAGCGTTCTTCGTGACCTCACCCAGCACGCTTTACACCAGACAAAGTTAACAGAAGAGCTTTACAGCCATCCTAAAAGCTTTGCATTCCCGGCTTTAAAGTTTCACTTAAAGCCAGGTGTTGGCAGGGCACACTTTAATCCAATCAAAAACAGGCAGATCTCTAAGTTTGAGGCCAGCCTGGGCTACAGAGCAAATTCCAAGACAGCCAGGGCTACACAGAGAAACCCTGTCCCCCAAATAAGCAACATTTCTTAAAAATGAAATTTTATTTAAAATGTTCTTGAAAACGTTATTTTTAATTTTTAAGGATTTGTTTCTTCTGTCTACATGAGTGTTTTGTCTGCATGTATATATGTACACCAAATGTGTGACTGGTGCCCACGGAGGGCATCAGATCCCCTGGAACTGGAGTTATGGATGGTTGTGAACCACCACGTGGGTGCTGGGAACTGAACCCAGTCCTCCGAGCAACAAGTTCTGTTAACAACCAGCCGTCTCTCTAACCTCATTTTGCTTTGGTGGTCAACACATGTAGATAGTTGAAAAGGTAAGATGGTGCTACAAGTCTGGTGTTACAAGTCTTTGGCCAGGGCAGGGTTTGGAGACAGGGTTTCATAGAGCCCAGGGTTTGGTCCTTTCCTGCTCTGGAAGCTGCCATGTGGCGCCCCGGCAGAATCGGCCAGCCACCCAGGAGACCAGAGTCCTCTAGTCTTGTTGGTCATTAGTAAATCTCACTGTTCATCAGTGGAACATGGGAAAACGCCCCTCCTCAGCTTTCACCAGCTACTTTTATTGTTTTTTACCTTCTCCTTGAGAGATCTCTCCAGTGAGCCAATGTGCGGAACCCATCCACACCCGTTGGGTTTTGTCAATAGTTGTGGCGCCAGTCAGTAGGTGTTGGGTCTGGTGGGCCAGTGTGTCCACGTGGCCATTGATAAGCGTGTTTGTCGGAAGCACGGAGAGAGAGGTGGGAGGAAATGCAGCCCAGTTCCGATGTGGGGTTTGCCGAATACGCCCCAGCTTCAGAGTCCAAACCAGGTCACGCTCTTCGCGAAGCCTCAAATGACTCCAGTCCAGGGTGACTCAATTCTCCGTTTTCCATCCCTGTCACCGCCCTGCGCCCCCCACCCCCCACCAACTCGTCCGTGTGTTCTCTTGTCCTGTCTACACTGGAGTTCCTCCACTGTTCCCAGGCCAGGGCCGCGCCTGGTGGGTGGCAATACAGAATGTGTTGTGTTGCTTGCGAGGGGTAGTTGCTACAAAACGGAAGCAGGGGGTGTGCCCTCTGCTGGCAGGGGGAGGAAGAGCACTCCTGTTAAAGTCTACAACTTCCGCCTGACCTTGTGGCTCCTCAAAAGGACATTTGCTTAACTGCAAAGAGGATCCTGAATGTTTTGTTTGTTTTTGAGACCGGGTTTTCCTGCATAAGCACCCTGGAACCTGCAAACCAGGCTGGCCTTGAATTCAAAGAGATCCCTCCGCCTCCGTGCTGGGATTAAATGGGTGGTACACACATCTCCTGACTGTTCTTAAGCAGCCTGGGCTACATTGGGGTGGTTTATTTTGTGTGTATGAGTGTTTTTGCGTGCACATGTATCTCTATGCCATGTATGAGCCTGTTGTCCGCGGAGGTCAGAGTTGGGTGTTGGATCCCCTCGTACTGAAGGTACAGATGGATGTGAGCCACCATGTGGGTCCTGGGACTTGGCGCCCTGGTCCTCTGTAAAACCAATCAATATTTTTAAGCACTGAACCATCACTCTAGCCCCTGTAGGGGGGTCTTGAAATCATGAAGTACTCCACTTTGTTCACAAAAGCTCACCTCGTAGTGGAGGTAGAATGGAGCTATGAATAAAAGGCACAATTCCCAACTGATGTAAGACTGAAGAAAGCATGACGCAGGCCACTCTTGGGGAAAAGGTGAATCCTAACAAGAATGCAAATTCAAACATCCAGGGGCTCTCAAATGGCAGCTTTAACAGCTAGTGCAAGGGAGGCCACCACACAGCCGTGTGTGTGTGTGTGTGTGTGTGTGTGTGTGTGTGTGTGCGAGCGCGCGCGCGCGCAGGCACAGTGCATGCCTGGTGCCTGAGGAGGCGAGGAGGGTGTTGGATCCCTTAGGACTAGAGTTCCAGGCAATTGTGAGCTGTTAGGTGGTGCTGGGGGTTGGACTCTGGTCCCCTGGAGGAGCAGACAATGCTCTTACCCACTGAGCTGTCTCTCCAGGTCTACAGTGTTTCCTCTTCTACTTTAGAAACAATAAACACGTTTAAATAGAGCGTGTTGGCGTATTTTCTTATAATGGTCCTATTACATAACAGTGGTTACGTGTGCTGATGGCACCATATAAATGTACAATTAAAATATTAAAAGCAAACAAAAATATTAGAAACATTCGGGCCTGGGGAGATGACTTGGCAAAGAGTTTGCTCTCTCCCCAGCCCCTCAGAACTTTTGAAACCAAATGTAACATTACTGGCGCATATGGACTGCAGCAGCTGCTCTTGGTGTCAGCCTGACTACATCTGCACTTCCCTAAAAGCCACTCAGCTGGGTACATCTATGTGGGCCTTTTCTGAATTAAATCATTTGGAGTTGAAAGCCCCACCTTAAATCTGGGCCACACCTTCTGGACATGGAAGAAGGAGGGGTTTTTTGTTTTGTTTTGTTTTGTTTTTTTGGTTTTTTTTTTTTAGGTTTATTTATTATTTATACAACATTCTGCCTGCGCACCAGATCTCACTATAGATAGTTATGAGCCACCATGTGGTTGCTGGGACTTGAACTCAGGACCTCTGGAAGAGCAGTGAGTGTTCTTAACCTCTGAGCCGTCGCTCCAGCCCAAGAAGGAGGCTTTTGCTCTGTGCCTGCCTGTCCTTATCTCTTCAGCAAGTCATCTGCTTCTTGGCAATGGCGCCTGCTCCTTCAGGATTCCGGCATGTACTGAAGACCTCCTGAGACAACGACCGGATTCTTGGACTTTCTGTTGGTAGATGCCATTGTTGGACTAGCTGGACCACAGCCTGTGAGCTGTTCTAATATCTATATCTATATCCACACACACACACATATATGAAGAGAGAGATTCATTATATTCTGTTTCTCTAGAGAACCCTGACTAATACATGCACATATCTGAGCCGAGCATACTGGGTGCACGCCTCTAATCTCAACACTCAGGGAGGCAGAGGCAGGTGGATTTCCATGAGTTTGAAGGCAGCCTAGTGTATAGAGCAAGTCCAGGACAGCCAAGGCTGTACAAAGAAACTCTCTCTCTCTATGTACATATATTATCATATATATCAAATATATGACTTACTCATAATTTTTTAAAGGAAAATGTTTTTTGTTAGAACATTATTCTAGGTCCAGGAAAGAAGCTGGACTCTTGGGGAGCCCATGACCGTGATTGGTGTACCTTGTAGCATTGAAATGGCACGCCTCTTGTGTGCTGCAGGCCAGCATGTGACTTGAAAGTGGTAGAATTTGTCCTAAGTGTAGGCTGAGACATTATGTCCTGTGTTTAGCATAACTGGTAACAGACACCATTCCAATAGCTTTCAGAAAATGTCTTCATGACTCAGTGCCCAAACAGGCAGCTCAGAGAGACGGGATCATTAGCATTCAGAGGAGAGAGAGGGCAAGGGCTGCTGTGTTTACTTTGTCATGGTCAATTTGTTCCTTCCTCACAGCTACTTACCCCTAACCTTGAATCTGCAGTAGTGTGCTCAGCCACAAATCTCTACTGTTTATAGCCCTCGTTACCATTTAGCAATATGAAGCGTGTTGATAAATATAAAGCAGGCATTTTCAGTTTCACGGTGTGGTTCTTCATACAGAGCGATGGAGCAGATACCTCAGTGTCCACGCCAGCCCAAGTGGTCAGCCAAAGACAGCTGGAGTAAGCCCATCCACCCGGTCCGGTGGGCTGCACGTGTGTCCCAGTTCTTTCTCTTGGGATGTGAGGGGACATCTGGGAGCTGGTCTCTTATTCCAGAGTGAGAGCCCCAAGGAAGAACTAATGTGAACATCTTGCTAGCTTGAGAAATCCACAAATGCCGAGCCTGGCCAAGCAGGCACACACAACGTACCCGAAAGTTCACCCTACAGCAAGTCTTCCATTTCTGGAGAGGGCACAAATTTTCCTATTGTTGAGGCTATTTGTTTGAGGTTTCTATTGCTTACAGCTGGAAGCATCCTCACTGATAAACTATGCCGAAGAGAAATGACTCATGGGAAAAGAATGCTCCCAGCTTCTGATTAACTCTGGCTTCTAGAGATAATTATCTGGGCCATCAGATATATAAAAATATGGAGGTCAGAGGATTAAAATTATAGTGGCTGTCCTTGGGGACAGGGTGGGGAGTGACTGGGAGGGGGCCTGAGGGGGGCTTCTGGAGTGTTAGTCATTTCTCGACTGCTATGGTGCTTTTGTGAGGATGTTTACTTTGGGCAAATTCATTGAGCTGTACACTCAAGGGCTGTGTGTTTTTCGGCCTCAATTTTCAGATCTTGACTGGAAGGTTACGGATGGCAGATCATAGTTATTTTACCAGATAGCTAAATGAACTTAGAAGAACTTTCTTTCTTTCTTTCTTTCTTTCTTCCTTCCTTCCTTCCTTCCTTCCTTTCTTTCTCTTTCTTTCTTTCTTTCAATTTAAAAAGTGCTTGTTATACTTACAGGTGGGTCCAATGCCTCTGGCCTCCAAGAGCACCAACACTCATATGCACATACCCACTCAATTAAACAATCTAAAAATGATAATTAAATTAAAATCTTAAAATGAAAGTTAATTAAAATTAATAATTAATAATAATGAACGGTAATTAAAATAATAAAATGAAATTAACTTTTATTGCATTTATTTATTTATGAATAGTGGGTAGGGAGGCGCGTGTGCGGCAGAGCACACATGTGGAGGTCAGAGGACAGCTTTCGGGAGTTGGTGGACCCAGGCGTGGGACTCAGGTTATCAGGCTTAGCAGCAAACTCCTGTAGGTGTTAGCCATTTTGCCAGCCTGGGATAAACTCCCAGAAGCTCTCTATGCAGTTTCCCTGTCACTCATATAGAGTCAGCTCACTTCTCTCTGCCTAAATTTTCACCCCTCTCGTTTGGATGGAAAAGCCTCGGGAGGAACTCCGTAGTTTCGGAATTGAGTTACAACTACTATTAAAAACCAGAATCAAAACCAACAGATTAAAGATTTCAGGGAGACTCTGTCAAGAGTCACGGGGGAGAGGTTTTAGTTCTGATGAATTCACCCCGAGGAAACCTGGGTTTAGAAGAAAGCAGATGGGGGCTTCATGAAGAGGTGTAATTTGTTTAATCAGTGGGCTTTGGGGACTGTGGTTTGAATGACACTAGCCCACATAGCCTCCTGCGTTTCAATGCTTGGGCCTCAGCAAGTGGAGTGGTTTGGGAAGCATTAGAAGGTGTGGCTTTGGAGGAGGTGTGTCACTGGGGGCGGGTTTTGAGGTGTCCAGACTTGTACCATTCCCACTGTACTGCGTCCAGCTTGTGGGTCAAGATGTGAGCTCTCAGCAGCTGCTCCAGCCACCTGTTGCCATGCGTTTGCCCCGCCATCACGGATTCTAACTCTGTGGAACCATGAGCCCAATTAAACTCTTTTCTTTTATACTCTGCCTTGGTTATGGTGTCTCATCCCAGTAATACAAAAGAACTAGTGCAGGGACCAATTATCTGGAGATAGCCCTAACTCTTCTGGAGAAAGACTAGCAAGGGCAGCTGCTGTAAGGCAGCGTAGAGAGTTGGAATTAGACACAGGAAGACAAGCAAATAGCAATTCTCGCAAAAGGGGCTACAGCCAATACTGACAACCTAGTACAGTTCCTGGGACCGGCTTGGTAGAAGTGAGAACTGACTCCTGGAAGTTGCCTTTTGATTTCTATATGCTCAACGTGGTACACATGCATCCACATACATGAATACCCACACACACAGATGTACACAGGTAAGTAAGTAAGTTGTAATAATTGAAGAAAAGGACCTGGGAAGCAACCATATCAGGAAGCCAAAACGTGGTTGGTTGGAGGTGAAGAGTCCTATCCTGTTGATCATCTAGACAGACCTGGAGACCCAGGAGAAGAATTTGCAAATTTGGCAACGCTACATCTGTGTCTCACCGTGAAGGTGTGTTTACACGGATAGCATTGCAGCTGCATCAGGCAGGTTAGATACTACTGCGACGGAAAACAGGCTTTAGAGTCAGACCAGCCAGGACTGGGATACTGCTTCTGTGTGAGCAGTGGGAAAGGATTGCACAGCTCACACACCTGCTACAGCGGCGCTCAGCCCCAGGGCACATCTGCCATCATCTGGAGCGGGTTTAACACAGGGCTTTACGCACACGAAGGCTAGCGCCCATGCAGCCCCTCAAGGCATTTCTTTAAAAGATTTCTGTATCGCGACTTTAGGTGTACCTGTGTGCCTGCCTGCCTGTTTGTGTACCACATGAGCAGGTGCCCCGGAAGGCCAGAAGAGGGCATCAGATTCCCTGAAACCGGAGTAACAGGTGGTTGTGCGCTGCCTGATGTGGGTGCTGGGAACTGAACCCCGGTCTCCCGCAAACGTGACACTGCTCTTAACTGCTGATGCACCTCTGCGACCCAATGGTGACATTTTTACTGTCCCGGCTGGAAGAGTACCAGTGACATCTAGTGAAGAGAGGCCTGGGGTGCTGTTAACCATGCCGTGGTGCAAATGAGAGCCCCTCCCCCTTACAGATGACTGCTGATCCCCAAATGTACAAAGCACTGCTCTTAAAGAACCCTCGGCAAACTGATGATGGTGGCTCACACCCTTTATCTCAGCCCTTAGGAGGCAGAGGCAGGCAGCTCTCTTGAGTTTGAGGCCAGCCTGGTCTACAGAGTGAGTTCCAGGATAGCCAGGGCTACACAGAGAAACCCTGTCTCAAAAAAACAAAACAAAACAAAACAAAAAATAAAAAGAACCCTGGGCACTGCATGCTTCTCAGTCTCTTTGTCTCTAGAATGGGTGGAGAATACAAGCAAGTATTTATAGGATTATGGATGGACGGTAGCCCAGCTGAGGATGGTAAAGGCGGATGGCATGGGATGGGGGCTGGGAGATGGATGGTGAGGTTACTGAGACAGCGTAGGTAAAATATCCGCCCAGCCCAAGGTAAATAAGGCAATTATAAAATTTAATAGGTGTCTTTGTCTTATTAATTGTGATAGGTTAAATAATACTGCTACAATCATTATAGTGCTAATAATAAACATTATATAGCCCAACACCGATTTTTAATTTACAACAACAAATGGGCATATTCGCGTTGCCTCAATGGGTATTACAGAGATTTGGTTAAGCAGAAGCTGATAGCCAATGGTCTGTCCTGTGCTCAAGGCTTTGCCAGTTCTAGGGTCATGCATGTGTCTCTACAGAATTAGACTCCTGTGTGCTCAGAGCCAACTACTGTGCTCCCACTCAGTTTCACAGCTTGTGTCCCATTTTGCTTGTGATTCTGCTTCTTTGCCACAGTTGACTGGGTCAGAGGTGAGCACTTGATCTACGTTAGACCAGTGTCAATCCTGTCCCTGTGACTTTTGTAGTTTGCGCTGAGATATGCTAGGTTCCGTCGTCTGGTGTCTTAGACGGAGAAGATACAAACCTCAGAGTTGTGCTCATTTTCTCACCTTGACGGGGAGATGGAGGTGAACATTCCCAGGACGGGAATGGAAGGGGGTGCCCCCTTTGAAACCGGCAACACTCCATTGAGGGGTGGAGTTCCCAGGACCCAGTCCCAGCTGTACCTTTAGGCAGGCTCTGGCTTCTAACACTTTCTCCCAAAGTGGCTTCAATCAGCCCTGGGGCTGCAGAATGGCTGCTGATAACACAAGTAGGCTCCCTTAGCCTAGCATCTGGAGACAGGAAGCCTCTGGAGGGTAAGTGGCTGCTGTTAATGTCATCCTTGTTTTAGAGATAAGGAGTCTGAGACAGAGATTAAGTAATTTGCCCTGTAATCACACAGCTCTTGAGCGGTGAACCTCACCTAGAATCCAGGCCTCCTGACACCTGGACCTAGCTTCTGCTCCGCCCAGTCTCTGAATTATCAAATGGCACTTCAGAATAGAAGATAAGTAGGCAAGGGCCTGCAGCCCGCTGCAGTCATTCGGAGAGAACTGGCTGTGGCCTGCGGAAGTTTCCTGTGCCCTTCCCTGACGTGGGTTTCCCTCTTGCTGCCAGGGGCAACCGGTATCCTGTTTTTTTTGTTAGACTCATTTTAATAGTTTTTCCACCTACACATCCAACCTTAAGCCACATGATTCCGTTTCCTTTGTCTCGGAAGGTTACATGAGCGAAAGCATCCCTTACGTATTCTTTTGGGTCGTGGTTCTTTCAACACTCTGCGAGTCCCTCTGGGCTCCTCTGGGGAGCAAGAGTTCATTTCGTTTTCTTTGACAGACAGTCCACCAGGGTTTGTGCAGTCTGTGCTCAATGAACACGGGATTGTTTCGTTTTTTTTTTTTTTTTAAACCAGCAACACGACCATGAGCATTTTTGTTTGCGTAGCATGACCGTCTGCTGTGTACCTTAAGGTGGATCTGGAATTGTGGAGACCTCCTCTGTTCCGTGACCAGTTCCCCCACCTGTGTACACACCATGAGAACCGAGAGTGCGTTGGTGGCACTTTTTGTGTGTTTCCGACCTTGGTGGGTACCAGGCACGGACACGGTGCCCAGACACACATGCAGGCAAAAAAAAAAAGAAAAAGACTATACACATAGAATAAAAATAATAAAAAAGAAAGAAAATACGTTCCTTTAAAGTATATACAATATTCACAGTAGCATTATTCAAATATACAGAGATGAAAAATAGTGTGTAAGCCTGTACATGTGCACAATGGAGAAGTATTCAGCCCTAAGAATTAATGAAACAAGCCAGGCAGTGGTGGCACACGCCTTTAATCCCAGCACTCAGGGAGGCAGAGGGAAGCAGGTCTCTGAGTTTGAGGCCGGCCTGGTCTACAAAGACAGTTCTAGGAATTTTGAAAGCATGACATTAAGTGAAAGAAAAGAAACCAGACACCAAAAAGAAAAAAAAAAATCACATACAATATGGTCAGACTTATGTGACATGCCCGGAATAGGCAAAGCCATACACAGATTAGGGCAGATTGTGATTTCCAGGCATGGAAAGGACACGTGGCTCCTGATCACTTACTAGTATAGGGTGATGAAGGCGTCTCCAGTTAGCAGTCATGCTCACAGCAGTTTCTGAGTATATACTAAAAGCACTAAATTGTATTGTTAGAAGGGTGACTTTTGGAGTATATAAATTATACTTTAATAAAATATAAACACAGCCTTTCTCTTTCTTTCTTTCTTTCTTTCTTTCTTTCTTTCTTTCTTTCTTTCTTTCTTTCTTTCTTTCTTTCTTTCTTTCTTTCTTTCTTTCTTTCTTTTTAAGACTGGGTCTCTCTGTGTAGTCCTGGCTGTCCTGGAACTCCCTATGTAGATCAGGCTAGCGCTGGACTCACAGAGGTCTGTCGACCTCCGCCTCCCGAGAGCTGGGATTAAAGTTGTGGGCCACCACACCCAGCCAGCACTCTTCTTTTTATAGACATTTTATTTTTAGTTTTGTCTGTGTGTGTCTGTGTGCAGCTAGGGCCACATGCGCGGGTGCTTGAGGAGGCTAGAAGAGCGTTGGGTCTCCCGGTGCTGGAGTTATAAGTGGTTGTGAGACACCTGATCTGAGCGCTGGGAACCAAATTCTTTTCCTCCAAGAGCAATAAGCCTCCTTAACTCCTGAGTCGTCCCTCCAGCCTCAAGCATCTTCTCATTCATTCATTCATCAGAACTGGGCTGCAGTTCAGTGACAACATGCTTACCCAGGATGCTCAGGACCCGGCACAGCACTAAAATAAAACAACGCCACCTATTCAAAGCAGGTGCACTGAGTACAGCCGGCCCGGGGCTGTGGAGGTGACGGTGGTCAGTGAATCAGACATGGTCCCAGACTCGGTAGTGGGAAGTAACCACTGGATCGCCCAAAGGGCGGTTTAGTGAGGGCACCAAGTGTAGAGAGCAGGAAGGGTCAAGAGAAAGTTTGCCTGAAGGCTCAGGAAGCAGTTCCGGGTTGGTGGCAGATGGCAGCCAATACTGCACTGAGCTGAAAAGGGGCGCGTGGCAAGGCGATCACCAGCAAGAACTGTGGCAGGGAAGTTCACACCTGCCTCCCATCCGGGCACCCACCTATCAGCCCGTGGGACAGGAGCTTGGGCGATGGGGTCAGTCGGCGCACAGAGGCGAGAAGGCTGCCAAGTTCCAGCGAAGGAGAAAGAGACTTCGTAACTGTCCCAAATCCTCAGGACTTCACGGACTGTGTGTGGAGTCGGACTATGATCCCGAAAGAGGCCGAATTTCATGACAGAAACTTTGGCTTTGCAGTGAAGCGCTGGGCCGTAAGTTGGGGCCCCAAGGGTGTGCCCTGGTGATGAAGGTGCCTTTGTGGCCGCGGGGAAGCTAGAAGCTGCAGATTAAGCAGCACTGGCCGAGCATTAACGAGAAGCTCTATGCAAGCGCAGGACAACTCTACGCCGCCGAGGGATACCCCCTGGAACTCAAGGCCTAGGGCTGAGCCGGAGAGTCTGACTATGGGCAGACACCCAAGGTCTGCTCTTGGAAGCCAGGCTGTGTGTGGACTGAGCCCTCCCCGGAGGTTACCCCGAGTGCTGACGCAGCTCTCTGGCTCCGCCGCCCGCGCACTCATGGGGCTCCTTCCAGCATTTATTGGGACATCTGCCACCTCCCAGGTCCTCCTCTTCCAAAGCCAAGAAGGGTCAGAGGAAGGGAGTGTCCCTGAATACCAGCGTGGCCAAGGAGCTTCTGAAAGCTGAGCCCCCCCCCCCCCGGGAGAAAACATAGCTGTTCCAATTTTGAAAGGTCCCCAAACCGACTTGTAAAAGCACCAAGGCCCATGAGGAAGACTGTGGTACTGGATGGAACACGGGGGTAGGAAAGGTGCCCGGATGCCTGGCAGGAGCTGCATGAAGAAAGCAGGCCGGCAAGCTGCCTCTGCATCAGGCGCACGGTTTCCTTTGCTCTGTGGGCTCCGGGTATCTCTGTCCCGCAACCCCAGAGCCGCCGGCGAGCAGCTTCTAAGCCTGCGCGGCTCAGCGCTCCGCAGGATTTCTCTTCCACACAGGTCTCTCACCTCTGGCTCCTTGCCGAGGCAGTTGCCCACAGACTGGAAAACAAAGGCGCACTGCCTTCCCTGGAGACCTGGGTTTAAGGGATGGGCCTTGGGCAGGCTGGGCGGATGCTCTGTTGGCTTTTTTTTTTTTTTTTTTTCTTTCCCGAGTGCAGAGACTATGACAGCCAATTCCTGTTGGAAGTGGCTTTGTTTTCTTTGGAGCATAAAACACTTTTCCTTTCTCGTGATTGTGGCAGTTTTGGGTCATGTTTAGGATGGTGACTGGCTAGCCTAATTATATGCCTTCCATAACCACCATGCTTAACCTTTTAGGGCACAGATGTTGTTACAACCCTGGAAAAAAGGGGGGGCCCTCTCCTCTCTCTCCCCTCCGTTCTCAAACTGAACATTTAACTTCTGGTGGATTAGGACCCTTTGGGATGGCTGGGCCAGAGGTGTGCAGCTCAATGGGCAAAAGGCCCTGAATTCCATCCGAACTGGGGGACAAAAAACAAAACAAAAAAAGCATTGGGTTAAGGGAAATAAGGGAAGTCCCTCCTGTCCTCCTGTATCCTACCCCAGATCTCCTTCAGTCTGGCTTTTACAGTTCTTAGCACTAGCTGGGGCACTGTGTTCTGCTTGGCTCCTGTTTTGATCAGTCCCATGTGTCTAGGCATGCTTCTAGCTAAGCCTGCCTCTGGATGAGGGCTCCAGGCCGGCACCATGCCACTCTTTCAGGCAGCAGAATATTCCAGAGGAATTTGTAAAGCCTTTGTCTTATTTCTGTCTCTGTTGCACAGGAGCCGGGCCACCAGAGTCTCTGTGGATTCAAGGAGAGGTGGCCCGGCTCTGGAGGAGGTGCTAGGGAGACAGGCGTTGTCTGGTTTTGTTAAATTCCAGAATTAAGTCACTTTGCCAAAAATGACAAAAATAAAAAGGACCGTCTAGACACTCACATATTAGACACTCTAATATGAAGGGAGACCTGACTTTGACGTCATCAGCTTATGCTTCCATGGCAAGATGAAGGGGTGGGTCAGGCATTTGACAAGCAGAATTGTGTACCTGTTATGTTCTCCGCAGCTGGGGCCTGTGGTGGTGAGACGTGTGTAAATGCCCAGTAATTTTAGGAAGTGAAAACTGCAAAGATGAAAAGGCTGAAATGACTGGTGCCACCATGGCAGGGAGGTGGTGAGAGATCTCTCCAAGAGTACGCAACTGGGAGAGACCCCTGCTGACTGACTTATCTGCTCCCTCTCTGCCTCACTCTCTGTTGCCAGTTAAAGGTCAGCTGTGAAAGAAATTAAAGGGAACCTTCTAGAAATGAACTATTTATAATGCTTACATTGTGCAGTATTCTGAACAACGTGATAAAACTTCATGCAATGCCACTCTGTCCAACCAGCTCATGAGCCAAGCTTTTGCTCAGCGTGCCCAAGTTGTACGTATGTACATGCTAACTACCTGCTAATCTTCCGGAAGACATTCTGAGACGAGGCCATGCACAGTTCTGCAACTTTTATCGTAGTGCGCTGTGATGGTTGTTTGGTCTCTTTATTGGTTATTATCAATGTCTTTGTAAATTACACCTTATCAACTGTATGGACATATAGGGAAACACACGTGGATTTGGTACTGTCTGACGCTTCAGACTTCGTTTGCAGCTCTTCAACATATCTCCCATGGATGAACAATATTCAAAAGACAGGAGCCGCTCAGAGGGCTGACTCCAGGCAAGGGAACAGCCGCTGCAAAGGCACTAAGACTTGGATGGTTGAAACTGGCAGAAGGAGGGACAGGGAGATGGGAGATGGACTGTAAGCCGGGGCTGCCTCACGTGGGGGCTTTGTAAGCCTTCTGAGGAAGCAGAAGCTGGACTTTTATTACAATGTGACAGACGTTTTTAGAGCTGGCATCCCTAAAGAGGTCGACATTAGGGTGGAGGTGGATGAATGGTCCAGCTGAGAAAGGTGATTGTCATTTGGTCCTTTTTGGTAGCAAGACAGCAAGGGGCCATTCTCTCTCTCTCCCTGTCTCTCTCTCTCTGTATATCTCTATCTCTGTCTCTCTCTTCAAGATAGGATTTCTCTGTGTAGCCTTGGCTGTCCTAGACATGTTTTGTAGACCAGGCTTGAGCTGTGGCCTTGAGCTCACAGAGATGCACCTGCCTTGCCTCCCAAATGCTGAATTAAAGATGTGTGCCACCACACCTGACACATTTATTTCTTTTGCGACAGGGTCTCACGTAGCGCAGGATGGCCTCAAACTCACTATGTTGCCAAAGGATAGCCTTAAACTTCTGATCCTCCTGCCTCTACCTCCTGAGTTCTGGGATTGCTAATGTGTGTTTCCACACCTAGTCATGGCATGCTGGGGACTGACTGAAGGGCCAGGAGCAAGTGCATGGCTGACTTGTCTCTGGAGTGTCAGCATCCATAGCCAGCAGCAGGAGGAGGAGGGCCAGCTGCATACCTTTGATACTCGTTGATCCTACAATAACTGCACGTACTCTGGCTGCTTGTTTCTTTTGGTTGGTTTGTTTTTTTTTTTTTTTTTTTTTTTTGGTTTTAGATAAGGGCATGGACTGTCAGAAAGCTCTGATACATTGCCCAAGGTCATATAGCTAACAAGTGACCGAGCTCGGATCCAAAGCCATGGCTGATTCCAGTTCTTGCCACATCAACTGAGGCTCATAGAGGAGGCCCTAAGAACAAAGAGGCTCCTTAGATTTTAGCTACTCTGGTCTTTTTTTTTGAGGGGGGGTGATGTCTGCTGATTTGCTGAAACAATGAAGGTACCCTGAGTCTAGCCAGGGTGAACTGTGCCTTTATAAGATTTTCCCCAAGAGTTCAACATTTAACAATGTCCATGAGTCTAAAGAAAAAAGAGGGAGTGTGGATCTTAAAATAAATAGACTCATTATTGTAGCAATAAACAAACTAGGCTGACATCAATTAGAGCAGATTGGAGGGCAGAGCGGATGCCATCCTTTTGACATAGGAACCTGATGATGACTATAGGTGTTTTGTAAAGGAGCACCCAGGAACCAAGATCCTGGTGACTATATATATATATATTTTTTGACTATATATATATATATATATATATATATATATATATATATATATATATGTATATATATATTTGCTGTTAAAATTTAATTCCATGAGCTGGACACAGAGGCAGAGGCAGGCGAATCTCTGTGAGTTTGAGGCCAGCCTGGTCTACAAAGTGAGTTCCGGGACAGCCAGGGCTACACAGAGAAGCCCTGTCTTGAAAGACAAAACAAAACAAAAGAGGAATTTGTTTCCATTATTTGTAATTGTATGTGCCTTTGTTTGTGTGTGCATCAGTGCAGTGCCCTCAGAGGCCAGAGGTGTTGGTGCCCTAGATGTGGAGTTTCAGGTGGTCAGGAGCTGCCAACCCAGGTGCCGGGAACTGAACCTGGGTCCTTTACAAGAGCAGTGTGTTGCTTAATTGCTGAGCCATTTCTCCGGCCCCAGAAGTTCTAAGAAATACTGAAATTCTGTCCCTGCTTCTTGGTGACAATTACTCCCTACAAAGGCTTGGGGGAGGGGTACCCAGGATTCTAGCAGCCAGGGATCCCTCAGACCTCACAAGCCTTGAGCTTGCGCCATAAACGCATAGCTTTTGGAAGGTTGGCCTCACCTGGCTGGCCAGGACTGGGTCAGGAAAGGGCTAGAACAGCATTCCCAGGGACTGTTCATTGTGCCTGACCCTCAAGCACAATCAATGGCAGTTTCACTCATCGTTCCAAAGAACATGGCCTACCCATGTTCCCCGACTGAGTGCCTGAAGCTGTCTGGAGAGTGAGGTGGCCAGCAGGCTCTTAACTACTATCTTAACTATCCTAAGTCTTTTCTTTCTTAGAGTGGGATCTTTACTGTGTTTGAATGAACAAACTCAGTGTTGACTGACCAATCCTGCACCTTTCACAATACATTTCAGTTGGAGTTATAAGTCTGTTATGGAGGAGTGGAGGCATTCAGATCTGGCTTTCAAGGATGAAGTTTTGGCATCTACCTCCGTAGGGGTCAGGGCATGGGACACAAACCCAGGCCCTCTGGAGAAGTACACACTCTTAACTGCTGAGCCATGTGCCTGGCGCCCAAACTCACTATTCTAAAGCTTACACCCTCTAATTCCAGACACTCATTGCCCCAAAAAGAAACTGTACCTATCAACTGTCACTTCCATGTTCTTACCCCTGTGTTAAGATTTGAATGTGAAATGTCCCACCTCATGTATTTGAAGAGTGGACCTCCAGTTGTTGGTGCTGTTTTGGGAGGATATGAAGCCTTTTGGATATGGAGCCTAGCTGGATGTCAAGGGATTATAAAGGCAGGGCTCGGGAGCTATAGGTTGATAAGGTTCAGGCCCTGCATCTTGCTTCCCAATTGCTACAGCAGCCACCCACCTCAGGCTTCCACTGCTGGGACCCTCTCCTGTAACCTCCATGCCTCTGCCACCACAGTGGCCGTATTCTCTGAACTGGGAACCAGACTACATCATTCTCACCCGTTTCTCTTAGGCCTTGTGTCACAGTGAGGACAAACACTGATCCAAGGGGAGAAACTCTGAGGATTGACCACCTCTGGGCTCAGGGTGAATGGACACGCCCACCATCCTCAACTAAGGCCTAAACTGGAGTTTCTAGGTTGGGTCCAAGTACTGGGTTGTGAATTCCAAGTGTATCAGAGACATTACCATGCCAGGCTTTTGTGTGTGTGTGTGTGTGTGTGTGTGTGTGTGTGTGTGTGTGT
>NW_026596034.1:23524885-23533212 GCF_907164565.1 Psammomys obesus
GTGTGTGTGTGTGTGTGTGTGTGTGTGTGTGTGTGTATCTCTGTGTGTCTGTGGCTGTGTGTGTGTGTCTCTCTCTCTGTGTGGCTGTGTGTGTGTATGTGTGTGTGTGTGTGTGTGTGTGTCTGTGTCTGTGTCTGTGTGTATGTGTCTGTGTGTGTGTGTGTCTGTGTGTGTGTATCTGTGTGTGTGTGTCTCTGTGTGTGGCTGTGTGTGTGCATGTGTGGTGTTCATGCATGTCCATATACAGAAGCAAGGGAAGGCTAGCCTTGTCCTCCTCTATCATCCCCTGCCTTGTTCCTTTGAGGCAGGGTCTCTCCGTAAGCCCCTAGGCTGGCAATATCTACCTGCATCAGTGCTGCAGTTACCGGCATGCACAGGGCCACATCTGGCTCTTTATACCAGTGCTGAGTCTGAACTCTGGTCTTCATGCTTGCGCAGCAAGGACTATTAGCTGCTAAGCCTTTTCTCCAGCCCTATTCACAGACGTTCTTAAAACACATTCATTGGGCTCTGTCTCGGGGAAGGAAAGCAGATTCAAATGCAGGGATGGCAGCCAAGGCTCTGAAGAGTTGCATAGTCAAGCGTATCACAGACAGCTGAAGGCGTAAGACTCACACTTTCAAAGCGACTTCTAATCCACAATCCACAAAAGCTCAGAAAAGAACCCAGAAATTACCCCCGAATCTCTCATGATGATTAGCCTCAAGTGAACATCATTCTGGACCAGTTTCTGAGGTGCTGGAAGTATTTTCTCCGCCACCAGTTTCTGTAAGCACTGGCTGTGTGTGCTCATCAAGCTTGAAGTATGCCCACTGCAACTGAGGCTTTGGGTCACTTATTCCTTTTAAATTAACTTTGACTTTTCATAGGCTCACTTAGGGCCTGCTGGAAAGAGCAAGCCAGCCCTCACCTTCCTCCTATGCACTCGTACTGTGGAAGGAGATAAGGAGAGGCAGGAATCCATCCTATTGTGACCACGCCTCCTTCAACCTGGCAGGCGTGCTTCCTAATTAAGCTGCTTATGGAAGTTATCCTAGGGGCCTGGAGAGATGGCTCAGCAGTTAAGAGCACTGGCTGCCCTCCCTAAAGGACCCAGGTTCGAGTCCTGGCATCCACACGGCAGCTCACAATAGTCTATAACTCTTGGTCCAGACTGTCAGGTGCTCCCCTAGACACACACACAGGCCAAACACCCACACATGTAAAATTAAAAATAAACACAATTTTTAAAAAAGAAAGAACAAAATTATCCTAATGAAGGCTCAGCCAAGAGGATGGTGTTTGAAGCCAGGATCATGCCATTCATAGCACTGTCCTCTCTAGAGAAAAATAGGAAAAGTTGTGAATCTGCTCAGAGTCTGGCTCTGATGAATGTGTGTTATCGTTATGTGTGGACCGTTGCAGACAATTATTTCCCAGTGTGGAATATGTTCATAACTGTATCAAGAGCTAGCTAAGTTACAGGCAGGTGGTATCATTAAAGTGCCGGGTGTGGGGCTGGAGAGATGGCTCCTGTTTAAAATGAACACACACACACACACACACACACACACACACACACACACACACACGTAAAAAACAAATCTAAGAAAACAAGAGAAAGAACCAGGCTTGGTGGTACAAGCCTTTGCTCCCAGCACTCTGGAGGCAGAGGCAGGTGGATCTCTGTGAGTTCCAGGCTAGCCAAGGGTACATACTACAGAGACCCCGTCTCAAAAGCGAACAAAAACCAAATCTGGTATGGTAGCCTGTCCCTGTAATTCCAGCTCCCAGGATGGGGGAGTGAAGTAGAAAGACTCATTATTTTCGGCCAGTCTGGGCTACGCAGTAAATTGTAGGCCAGTCTGAGCTCAAAACAAAACAAGAGAAAGCCTAGCTATTTATTTGAGGCCGGCAAGAAGGCTCAGTGGGCAAAGTGCTTGCTACCAAGCCTGGCAACCTGACTCCCTTCCCTGGGAGCGGGGCGGTTGAAGGTGAGGAACGATTCTTGAGTGTCCTCCTCTGACCCCACCTCCACCTGCTCTAGCCAGGGCATGCGCCCCTCTACATACACGCTGCGCAGTTTTTAAAACGTAAAGATATTTGCATCTGCTCAGTCCTTTGGTAAACAACCGAGTAAATATTAGGGTGAACCTCTGAGGGACTTTTTTTTTTTTTTTTTTTTTTTTACCACGCCATAGCATCTCAGGCTGGGAGGAACTTTAGAGACAGAGACACACGTGGCCAGTTAGTGGCAGAGACCCAGATTTCCCCCAACAACAGGCAAACATCCTTCCACTCCAAAGAGAAACTGTCACGGTACTGTCTTCTGTTGTGGATTACTGTGGTTAGGACAAAATCTGTGTGGCCGCTTGGGAAGGACTTAGGGAGGGGGAGAAAAGGATATTAATACTTCTCAATAAGTTCAAGATGCAAAATTGCACCAGCCACAAGAAACCAGTATGGTGATCTTTGCCCTAGCTGGGCCTCCTGAACCTGCAGTGTCCCGGGTTGGGACGTCAGCAGGGACCCCCTTCAGGACTCTGTGTCCACTCAGCATGTGGGAGAGAAGCCTCTGTCACTTTTGATTGCCTCCATATTTTCGCCTGTTGATTTTCAACGCTCTTCACGGAATCACCATCCACCTCAGATGTCCTTTCATTGTGTCTAGCTTTTACCACAGATGTGCACGCTCCGTTTTGGAAGTGGCCCCACTTTATCACATGAAATCATGTTTGAAACCCAAAGGAACTGGGACTACTTGGTTCATTTTAGCCAGGACTTTCTAAGTATTCACGGGGTGATGAGCACTGATACTATATTTTCTAAGTATTCACGGGGTGATGAGCAGGACAGCGGGCTCTAATCCCAGCAGTCGGGAGGCAGAGGCAGGCAGGTCTCTGTGAGTCTGAGCCCAGCCTGGTCTACAAATCAAGTCCAAGACAGCCAAGGGCTCTGTTACACAGAGAGACCCTGTCTTGAAAAACAAAACAAAACAAAACAAATACAGAACAAGGTGTTTTCCCAGGAGATATAAAAACTACTTATGTCCACGGAAAGACTTGTAGGCCAGGCACGCTGGTGTATGCCTGTAGCCCTAGCCCTCTGAGGCTGATTGGGAGGTTTGAGAGTTCAAGGCCAGACTAAGGCTATATAGATACATAAAGAAACAAGCAAACAAACGCTAGGGAGCTAGCTCAGTTGATAAAATGCGAAGGAAACATGAACCCAACTGCAGTTGGATTCCCAGCACTAACTTAAGAAAACCAGGTCCCGGGCCTGGTGGCTTATACTTGTGGTCCCAGCACTCGGGCAGCAGGACAGGAGGGGCACAGTGCTGCAACTGAGTGAAAAGACAGTGTTTGGGCTGGGGGAGGATGCTTGCAAGTCCTGTGTCTGATAAGGAGTGAATGTATAGGGTAGATAAACAGCTAGAGAGACACGCACAACCTGCTGTTTAAAGCAGACGAAGCCGAGTGTGAGTGGCACACTTGCGATCACAGCCCCTGGGGGACGGAGGCAGGAAGCTTGCTGTGAGCCTCAGGCTGGTCTGATCTGCATAGAGCATTCCAGGCCAGCCAGCTTGCAGCAACCCTACAATAAAGAAACCAAGCTGGGCGTGGTGGTGTGTGCCTTTAATCCCAGCACTCTGGGAGGCAGAGGCAGGAGGATCTCTGTGAGTTCGAAGCCAGCCTGGTTCTACAAAGTGTGTCCAGGACAGCCAAGGCTACACAGAGAAACCCTGTTGAAAATAACCAAAAAAAAAAAGAAAAGAAACTAAAAAAACGTCAAAACAACATGAAAACATGCATAGGATTTAAACAGTTTTCTCTAGAAGATACACAAATAGTAGGTATATGAAAATACATAAATGGAATAAATTGTTCTGTAAATATTAATTAAGGATGGTTATTAGTTCAGCAGCGGTTATTCTTAACCCGATGTTTTATAAATAAAAGACACAGAGGCCTGTTAGATTTAATCCAAGTCTTAGAGGCTCTCCGGCTGGGCAGCTATTAACCCTATACGCTGTCTTGTCTGCTTCCCGGCCAAAATCCCCATAAACACTTGCGTGTGTTCTGTTTGGACTGCTTTTCTCCATCCTGCCAGTCCTCAGCACCAGCTGCTCTCTGCCATGGGCTTCTAGTTCATGCTAACCCATGGCGACCCCTCTCCTTTCTGCCACCCCCCAAAGGCTGGGAACCTTAGCTCTGCCCACCTCTCTTCTGCCCAGCCCAGGGTGCAGGCAACTTTATTAGCCTACCAGGGATGACTTGGGAGGCAAGATTCACACAATGTCATTTTGGATGCATGAGAATTTGCTCATAGGACAGTAGGGATCTTGGGTGGGTATGGGGAGCAATTCACATTTGAATACATAGAAGCTCCAGATCAACCCCAACAAAAATAGGCTCGACATTATTCTTTAGTGGGGACGTTCAAACGGAAGTGATAAAGTATCAAAAGAAGCAGAAAAATAGCTGCACGCCTTTAATCTAGGGAGGCAGAGGCAGGCCAGGCTCACGGGGTTCAAGGACGGCCTGCAGTTTCAGGCCAATCAGGGCCACAGAGGACGATGCTGTCTCCCTTTTTAAAAAGAAGCAAACAACCCAGAAAACTGGGAATAGATGTGGTTTAGTGGTAGAGTGCTTGCCTAGCACACACTAAGCTCTGGGTTCAACCCCCTGTACCATTTAAAAAAATAAAACAGGAACACACCAGAAGTTTGTCATGGACACCTCTAGAAAAGTTGATATCAGCAAGGTTAGAATCTCCCAAGCACCTGACTGGCGCTTACTTCAAGCAGGAGTGAAAGCCCAGACACCAGGAGGGCGAGATCTTTGACGCAGAGAAGGAGAAATGCAAGATTACAGAGCAGCACAAGGCTGATCAGAAAACCCTGCACTTGCCGATTTTGCCGAAGATCAAAGCTGCTCCTCAGCTGCAGGCTGGCCTTCCATCTCAGTTTTCCCTGACGAGTGCAATGTATCCTCACCGACTGGTGTTCTAAATTGCTAACGACCTAATTAAGCAGCTTCATACGCTTAAAAATAATAACAAAAAATAAATAAATAAAATAGGAAACCATGTGCTAACAAGGATGTGGAAGAGTTGGAATGCTGATAGACGCATGACAGGATCCAGCCATTGTGACAAAGAGCGTGGCAGTTCAAAGCCCATTAAAAACAAAGTCACAGTTTGAGCCTCTTGTGGATAGACTCCGAAGAACTGAGGTGGGGCCTCAGGGAGATACCCGCATGTCCACACGCACACGGCAGCCGGAAGTGGTGAGAGTGGGTGGGTAGACGCCCTGTGATATCTGTGATGATACCTTGAGAGTTAGCTGGAGTGAGTGGCCCCCGCCTGCTTTTTCAGCAGTGGTAGGAGTGAGACAGGGGTTCACAGGCTCAAGATCAGCCTGAAGTTCCATGGTGATCTTGAGGCCAACCTGGGCTCCTGTATGTAGGGGTGTGTGTGTGTGTGTGTGTGTGTGTGTGTGTGTGTGTATGTATACACACACATATATTGTATATATATTACATATATACACAAGATAAATATACAAGATATATAGATATATACACAAATATATATATATATATATATATATATATATACACTTTTTTTTTTGAGAAAGGTTTCTCTGTAAGCCCTGGCTGTCTTGGAACTCATCCTGTAGACCAGGCTAGCCCAAACTCAGAGATTGGCCTGCCTCTGCCTCCTAAGTGCTGGAATATTTTTTTTTTTATCTTTAAACAAGACAGAAATTTCTGACACACACTACAATTTAGAGGAACCCAGACGGCATTACGGTAAGTAAAATAAGGCAACTAACAATTTCTTTAATTTAAAATCTAAAATAATTGTCAAAGTAATTTAAAAAACAAAACTAAGGGAACTGAGAAATTTTCACAGCTGAGAAGAAACTAAGGAGAATGAGACAATTCAGTGTGGCATCTGGATGATGGACCCTAGGGCACAAAAAGGAGGTTAGGTTGGGGAAATCCGAATGATGAACTTTAACAGCCCTCCCTCTACTTTGGTGCCTTAGTCATGAAAAGCACGTCTTATCAATATACAATGTTGAAAGAGGACATCGGTGTTGGGACCACTCAAATCATGATGAGGCTCACAGCAGATCTTCTATGCAAGAGGTTTATTAGGTGGATATGAAGAGAGGGAAGGAAGGGAGAGCAGGACATGATGGGGAGAAAGAGAGGAGGGAGAAGAGAAAGGACGGGGAAGAGACGGGGCGCCCCGATAGAGAAAAGGGACCAAGAGAACAAGAGACTGAGAGAGGACTAAGAGAGAGACCACATGGCTGGCTGGTCCTTTTAAGGAGCAAGGTTACCATGCCTTCCAGGTGTGGCCACCTGGCCGGAGACACATGATGACATCATAAGTTGCTAGGCGGCCCAGAAGCAGGTTTTGTTCCAAAATCCTAACAATCAGACTTGAGGCTCATGGAATCTGGTATCTTTGTCCTTCTTCTTTCAGTCTAGAAATGTTCTGCACAAGAAACTATTAAAAACTGTAACTTGGATCCCAGCACCATGTCAAATGGTCCATAATAGCCATAACTCCAGTTCCGGGGGGGGGGGGGGAACAACACGATGCCCCCTTCTGGCCCCATTGACACCTGCACTCACGTGCACATACCTGCATACAGACAGACCCATACACACATACAGATAAATAAGTAAATGAACAAATGACTCTTAAATATCCTAATTTGAGGCTGGTGAGATGCTTCTGTGGCAAAAGTGCTTGCCACACAAGCTTGACAAACTTAGCTTGAGTCCTAGAACCCACAGTGGAAGGAGAGAAATGATCCCCCCATGCAAATGTACACACACACACACACACACACACACACACACACACACACACACTGTCGGAGCATCTCCCTGTTAGAGCTAAGCAGCCGAGGCTCTGTCTAAGCAACTTGTGCAAGGATGAATACTGACAGTCAACACGGAAGAACCCCAGGCAGAGAGTGGTGAAGCCAGAGTTTGAGTCCAGGGAACAAACTCCAAATTTATGTTTTCATGTCCCCAGCTGCTACATTCCTTGAGGAGAAGACTTTAATAATAATTATAATTATTATTTTGGTTGGCTTTTTTATTTTTATTTTTATTTTGAAACAGAGTCTCTCTGTGGAGCTCAAGCTGGCCTTGAACTCATAATCCTTCTGCCTCAGCCTTTAAGTGCTACTGACAATGCCATGCTAAGCTAATTTAATTATTTTCAGTGCTGTAAATTAAACATATGGGCTCACACAAGTCTGTACCACTGACTTGTCTTCTTAGCCCTCTTCTTTCTTTCTTTCTTTCTTTCTTTCTTTCTTTCTTTCTTTCTTTCTTTCTTTCTTTCTTCTTCTTCTTCTTTTTTTGTAACCTCTTGTTTTACAACAGGGTTTCACTAAATTACCCAGGCAGGCTTTGAACTTATGATTTGCTAGTTACTGGGATAATAGGCCTGTATCTCCAGGACTGACAAGTTATTAATTTAAAATTTTAAGTTTTATTTATTATTTATTTATTTATTTATTGTATGTGCATGTCTGTCTTTCTGTGTCCCATTTTCTCTTTTTGTATGCGTGTGTGTTTGGGAAAGGGATGTATTCAGCTCCTGGCCAGTGGGAGCCAAATGGGGAAAGAAGGACCATGCCAGCGAATGGCAGGCACTACCACAGACTCTGTGGTTTCCAGTAGAGGCCACAGGGAGGCCTGCTGCGGCTTGGGGCTGAGCTGCCGATGGGCCTGTGTGAGCTCCTCTCCCACCCCACAGGGTCCTGCCAGGTCTCCAGTGATGGAGCAGAGCCTGCGCCTGCCCTTGTCCCGCCATTCCATCTGCCCTCTGATTAGGCTCTTATCTTCCCGGCTTTGCCTTGCTCGGCTGCCTGTCACATTCAATCGCGCTGCAGGGCCTTCATCCTGCCGTGGGCTGAGTGTCCCTGGGTGTGAGGTTCTTAGACTCGGGGCCTGCTCTTGACAGTCCTGGGTCTTATAATCCAGAGCAGCGTTTCTGGAACACAGCAGGCCCCCGTGCGAGTCGGCTGAAGAGAATCAAATTAATGTGAAGCTGCCTCCGGTGCCTTGATGTTGGATTTCAAGGCGTTGGGAGACACCCACACACCTCCCCCTTCCAAAATAAGTTCTCTCCAGACTCTTTTGCCCCAAATTCTATGATTAAGGCTTCATTTTTTTTGGCTTATGCCAAATAGAGACTTTGTACATGGCTTTTTAAAAAACATTCTTAGTTCTAGCAGGAAACAGAAGGTACATTGAAAAAGGTTTATGTGTGTGTGTGTGTGTGTGTGTGTGTGTGTGTGTGTGTGTGTGTGT
>NW_026596034.1:23533222-23558222 GCF_907164565.1 Psammomys obesus
TGTGTGTGTGTGTGTGTGTGTGTGTGTGTGTGTGTGTGTGTGTGTGTTTTCGGGGTTGATTAATAAAAGAAGCCCAGAGTGAAAGTACCCTGGGTCTTGCAACAACAGGAAGTTATTAGCTTCTTAGGGCTGAAGGGTCAAAGGGAGCCCAGAGCACCGAGCCCTGAGGCGCTCGCTGCCTTAGCGGGGACAGAGGCCATGGCTGCCCCATAATGCCGCGTTGTCACTGAAGCAGGTGTCTCCATGTTGCTCTTTGGAGCAGCAACTGCCCACCCGCCCTTCTCCTTCCCCCACACACAGACCAACCACATTCAACCAGAAGCTAGAGGGTAAGAGGCCTCTCCTGGACCTTGCAGGCTCAGCCTCCCAGGGCCAGAGGACAGTAGAAAATGCATCCTGACTGGTGTTAAGATGCATTAAATTGAGAATGACAAGCCTGCTCAATTATTATTAGAGTAAGTAAAGATGCTATGTTCTTTAAGGAGGGGTTGGAGCTGGGTGTGGTGGCGCACACCTGTGATCCCAGCACTCAGGGAAGCAGAGGGAGGCAGATCTCTGTGAGTTCCAGGTCAGCCTGGTCTACAAAGCAAGTCCAGGACAGCCAAGACTACACAGATAAACCTTGTCTTAAAAAACCAAGAAGGAGGAAGAGGAGGAGGAGGAAGAGGAAGAGGAAGAGGAAGGGGTCAGGCTGAGCCTGAGGAGACAGACATATAGTCCCAGCTGCTTGGGAAGTTGAAGCAAGAGAATGGCAAGGCCTCCTTGGGCTACTAGCAAGTTCAAGGCAAGTTCACAATACCCAAGGTCAATTGGTAGGGTGCTTTCGAGCCTGCATGTGGCCCTGGGTTCAATGCCCACTACCACATAAACTTGGCATGGTGGGGGACACATCTGTAATCTCAGCATTCGTGTGGTAGAGAACGGGGACCGGAAGCTCAAGGTCATCTTTGTCGGTCACGTAGAAACCCTGTCTCAAACAAGTCAAAACAATAAATAAAATAGAAAGAGCCTGGGGATAAAGCTCAGTGCTAGTGCGCTCCCTTGCTTGCCTGCCATGCACAAGGCTCTGGGTTCAGTCCCTGTTACAGGGACAGGAGTGGGAGGGAGGAGACGGGGAAAGGTTAGAGGAGACTTGGAACCTGGTCCTGAGTAAAAGAGGTTTCACTATGGACGGCAGTCAGGAAGCCTAGGGGAGCCCAGCTGTGGAGCAAACACTGGGTCAGAGATCATGTGAGGTCTTGTGCTCCAAGTGGGGTCCAGGGGCCAGAAGTATTAGAATACCAGGAAGTTCATTAGAAGCAGAGAATCTGGGGCCCCAAGGATCACTAACTGACTCGGGATTTGCATTTGCACAGGGTGCCCAAGTTATTATTATGATTTTTAAAGATGAGTGTATACATGTATGTGTGTGTGTATGTATGTATGTGTTAGTGTTTGGTTTATGTAGAGCCCAGAGATTGATGTTGAATATCTTCTTCTGTTGATCTTTGTTTTTGTTTTTGAGACAGGGTTTTTCTGTGTAGCCTTGGCTGGCCTGGAACTTTCTCTGTAGACCAGGCTGGCCTGGAACTGCCTCTGCCTTCCGAGCACTGGGATTAAGAGCATGCACCTTCACGCCGGCACCTGTCCTGTTTTAAAGTGTGAATGTGGGTTTTGCCAGCATATGTCTGTGCATTGTGTCCCTTGTGTGTGCTCAGTGCCATCCGAGGCCAGAAAAGGGTTCCCTATCCCCTGGCACTGGAGTTACAGACGTTGTGAGCCACTGCTGGGATCTGGGAACCAAACCCAGGTCCTCGGCAAGACCAGCCATTGCTCTTAACTGTTGCTGTCTTTCCAGACCCACCTCTATCCGTGTTTTTTGAGACAAAGGCTCTCAGTGAACTTAGGGATCAGATACTTGACTAAACTAGCTGGCCAGTGAGCCTCACGGATAGCCCTGTTCCTACCTCCCCAGCACCCAGGCTACAGGCCTCCCCATCATGCAGGGTTTTAATGCTTTTTAAGGATTCAAACTTGGGTTCTCATGCATGCAAGGCAAACACTTTACCAACTGAGCCACCTCTCCAGTCCGTGCTAAGCACTTTAGAGTGCCAGAAGGGCCCGCTCTAGCTCTTGCTTCCCTTTAGTCAACCTGTGCTTTTTTTTTCTCCCTCCTGCCGCCATTCTGTTTGCCTGATTGTTTTAGACAGGTTCTCATGTGACACAGGTGGGTTTCAAACAACATTTGTAGCCAAGGGTGACCCTGTGTTCCTCATCCTTCCGCCTCCATTTCCCAAGTACTGGGTTTAGTACAGGTTTCCTGCCACGACCGCTGCCCTGAAAGCAAGCAGCAGGGCCAACCCATGATGTACAAGAAGCCTCCGGTGCTGTGAGCCAAAATCAATTTACTTAAAAGAATAACAATAATAAAAGAAAAGGTTCGTCTCAGCCATTTTCTTGCTCTGCTGGGAAGCTAATGCTGTCTGTGCCCCAGTTCCTATACCTGTCCAGCAGGACCACAATCGTCCTGTGCTCGTAGGGTTACTATAGTGATTAGAAAGTGTTTAGGCCAGCAACGGATGGGCAGGATGAAGGGGTTTGCTGAGAACTCGCCTGGAGCTGGAGCCTGTGATCTCAGGCTTATCTCAGGTAATCAGGAATGTCATCTGTGAATGGTGACCAGCTGCAGGCTGATCTCACCCCCATGTACACACAGAGCCGGGGGAAGAGCTCTCTGGCCCCAGGAGGAGGCCATCTGGGCTGTGGGCCATCACAGTCAGTAAGCACTTTCGTGAGAACTAGAAAGATCTTCTCGGCGGTCGCTCTCCCCAGGCGCTCTGTGATTGATGCTCTCACTGGGCTCTCCCTGACCTCCCGCTCTTTGAAGCCCTGGGCTGACTGCCCTCTCTACTTCCTCTCACTGCTAATTGGAAGTCAGTGGGTTGGCTCTGGCCGGCAGATGGTGATACCCAGGCTAGACTGGCATTGGAACTATTCTGTGGAGTTCAGAGTCAGTGAGTTCTGAAAGTCAGAGGCCCCATGCGTTTAACTTGGGCATGTCTTGGGCCTTGATCTGCTTCTGGGTCTGCTTCTAAAGCCTGTGGGGCTACCATCTGCACTCCTAGAGCTCCAGCGGCCTGGCGCCTGAGCTGAGCAACACACCGTGTGTGTGTGTGTGTGTGTGTGTGTGTGTGTGTGTGTGTGTGTGTGTTGGGGTTGCTTCTCACTCTGGGCCAGGGAAGATTACATTACATTGTGCCTCTGACTCAGAGATGTTCTTGGAAACGTGGAGGATTTTGCCTTTGATCTGGGGGGTCAGGAAAGATTTCTGTTTTGTGGCCCAAGGCCCAACTCAGCAGAAGGAACTCAATCTCCAAGCTGGCGAAGTCGCTTCTCAGCCATTGAGATGGCTCCAGATCCGAGACAAAGACAGAAACAAGTTGAGACAGAGGTTTTAGTGTCTCATTCTTTGGGGGGGACGGGGGGTTAGGAGGGGATGACACAGAGTTTGCACACAAGGACAAGGACAGCGCAAAGCGTGCACTCAAGGACACAAGGACAGTTCAAAGCTTGCACACAAGGACAAGGACAGTTTGAAGCTTGGACGGTGTGGCGTTCCTAGCCATCTGCTAGCTGATGTTATCACTCAGACACTTGTCACCTCAGCCCTGAAACTCAGGCAGCTTGATCACATGGGCGATTGGCAGCCAGCTGACCCTGCAGCTGTTTTCACCTGTTGCGAAGGAGGGGACGCTGCTGTCCTCGTCCTCCACAGAAGGCTCTTGCTCCTGCACCATTGCAAGTTTACACAGAAACTGTAGATACAAAGAGCTCCCATACACCCCTCACCAATTTCATTGACCGTTTGTTGCTTTGTAATTTCTTCTCCTCCCTTCTCTCTCTCTCTCTCCCTCCCTCTTCTCCCCTCTTCACACAAAGGTACACATCAGTAAACTTATGGGTATATAGACAGTTGTCCCTCGGTATCCATGGTGAGTTGCTTCCAGGATCCCTTGAAGATGCCGAAATCCATGATGCCCAAGCGCTCCAGGTAGAACACTTAGAATCTGGACATATTCACACATACTTCAAATCATGTCAGTGACCGGTGACACAGACTCGGTGCACACGCCATGCAACTGAACGTTTGCCTCTTTTTACTCTGCGCTGAGTGGTGGGTGTGTGCGTGCGTGCGTGCAGATGATGGGGTGCCAGAGCACGCAGGTGGGGGTCAGAGGACAGCGTTCAGTGGTGAGTTCTCTCCTTCTGGGACGGATCTGTGGGAAGTCAGGCCACCAGGTTTGTGTGGCGAGCGCTTTTTTTCCCTGCTGAGCCATCTGTGCTCTTCATTTCATGAGACAGGGTCTTGCTGTGTACCTATGCTGACCTCAAGTTAGTGACCTCTCAACTGCCAAATTACGGGCATGTATCACAACGCCCGGCATTATATTTTGTGTGTGTGCGTGAGGGCTTGTGCACACGTGTGTACACGTTGGGGGCAGAGGTGCCATTCCTCTGAGGAGCCATCTACCTTGTTTTCGGAGGCAATGGCTTACTGCTCTGGGGCTCGTTGATTAGATTAGGCTGGATGGCCGGTGGGCCCCGGGGATTCACCTATCTACCTTCGAAGTGCTGTGATTATAAACAGGTGCTACCTTGCAGGGCTTTGACGGCAGCACAGCCTTTAATCTCAGCACTCAGGATGCAGAGGCAGGAGGATCTCTGAGTTCGAGGCCAGCCTGGTTTACAGAGGGAATTCCAGGACAGACAAGGCTACACAGAGTAACCGTGTCTCAAAAAGCCAAAAACAAACAAACAAACAAACAAAGAAAACCAAACGTGTGCTACCATGCCCAGATTTTCACGTCTTCTGGAGCTTAAACTTGGGTATTCGTGGATATGTGGAAAACGCTTTACAAACCAACCTATCTCCCATAGTCCTACAGTGAATGCTCTTCACATATATGTGTTACGTACAAGTATGCATGTTTGCAAGTGTGTGGGCACACGTGTGAGTACAAATGCACTTGTGGGGCCCCGAGGCTGGTGTTGAAATCCATCATCCACAGCTCTTTCACCTGATGCTTTGAAGCAAGGTCATTCAATCAAACCCAGAGCTCGATGACGTAGTCTGGATAGCCAGTTTGCTCTGAGGACCCTTGTCTCTGCCTCCTAAGGCTGGAATGAAAGGGGAGCCACCACACCCCCTGGCATTTACCTAGTGTGCTAGTGAGTTTTGATGTCAACTCAACAGGAGCGGTAGTCACCTAGTGGAGGAACCTCAGCTGAGAAAATGCTTCGGGAAGACCAGGCTGTGGGCAAGCCTGTAGGGCATTTTCTTAACTAGTGATTGACCGGGGTGGGACCCAGCCCGGTTCAGATGGCGCCATCCCTGGGCAGGTGATCCTGCCAAGTGGAGCAGCTAGTAAGCAGCACTCCTCCGTGGCCTTGGTTTCCTGCCCTGACTTCCTTGAAAGATGAACTGTGATTCAGAAGTCTAAGCAAAAAGAACCGTTTCCTCCCCGAGTTGCTTTGGTCATAGTGTTTATTACCACAAGAGTAACCCTACCTAAGACTCCTGGGTTCTGGGGATCCGAACTCTGGTCTTCATGCTTGCACAGCAGATGCTTTTACCAGTGGGCCATCTCCTTAGCTCGGATTATTCTGTACTTTTAAAAGGGAAATGACAAGCATAAGATTTGCGCATGTTTCTCACAGATGTGGGGGCTTTTCTAATACTCAGACCCATGGGTGGTTGAATCCTCGGGTGTGGAGCCCACAGACACAGAAAGCTGACTTTATCTGTAAATTTTTTTTTACAAGTTTAAGTTGTAGTTAAGCCTAATGCTTTCATGTGTATTTCCTGAGAATGGATGTGCTTTAAAAACCAACCAAAACACAGCACA
Organism: Psammomys obesus; assembly: GCF_907164565.1. Taxonomy (NCBI): domain Eukaryota; kingdom Metazoa; phylum Chordata; class Mammalia; order Rodentia; family Muridae; genus Psammomys; species Psammomys obesus. The sequence goes on from NW_026596034.1 coordinate 23,539,108, forward strand.
GACGTTAACACTGCTCCACTCCTGTAATCTAAGCCATTAATATTCCAGCTGTAACATTTTCCCACATTCTACTTTATAGTTGTTCTCCCAGTCCACAGTCTAATCAGGATAAGCTTCATAATTTGTTGCCAAGTACCCTTCATCTAGAATAGAGACTTGTTCTTCAACCTTTGTCTTTCACATCCGTGGGAGTTTTCAAAATGAAAATACTTCTAAAAGTGTTCTTGTGACTGACTGCTCTGAACTGCCAACTCAAAGAACAAGAAAGCCAGGCTGCCCAGCTCTGAGCCTTTGAAGCCTCTGGACAGGTGGGTCCGACAACTATCTATTTGGGTCACGCCTGAGCATCCTGGCTTATCCATCACACTGTCTCAAAAGGTCCTGGGATTTGTGCTTGAGTACACAGTTGAAGCCTAGTAAGTACCTGCTGATTTGCCAGGAGAGAAGAAGGATTTGACTACTATATTAAATTACTCAGATGACATTCCAGGAAGGTTTTTGCTGATGTAGATATGGGGTAAAAAGCCTGATCTCCCAGAGGCCAATGCAAGATTTTTCTGCTCCAAGGGCAAACGTGGTGGTGACTGGAATTTGGGCTCCACACACTCTTTTGAGACAAGGAGCCATGGCTTCAGCCTGACTTTTAGTTTATACTCCGCAGTCTTGGTGCTCTCCAACATATTTTGGTTTTATAGGGTATGCCCCTGCTGTTTTCTCTGTTAGCTAGGTCCAGACACTGACTCTGTAGGCAGAATACTGTTCAGTCATAAAAAATGATAAACTTTTTGAAAGGTATAGTGACCCTTGCTGGTAATCCCTGCAATTGGGAAGTAGAGGTACAATGACCAGGAGTCCAACCTATAGAGCAAGTTTCAGGTCAACCTTGGCTGCCTGTTTAAAAGAACAAATAGGAAAGAAACATAGTTTGGTTTTTGAATGTCACTCCTTTTTTGAGTGTCCATGAGTGCATCCATGCATGTGTGAGTATTCATGAATGCATGTCATGGTCAGAACACAACTTTGGGAGGGCACCCTCTCCTTTGGATTTGAGTCAGGGTCTCTCTTGTTTCCGCTGCTCTGCATAGTCCAGGCTAGCTGGCCTGTGAGCTCCAGGCATCATCTGCTATCCCGTGTCTTCCTCCAATCTCACTATGAGAGTTCCGGGCTTAGATTCTGTGGCCCACAGTCTGGTCATCAGACTTTTGTGGCAAGCCCCTTTACCCGGTGAGCCATCTTGCCTGCCCCAGCAACAGCATTCTTAGTCTGTGTTTGAACTTGGAGGAACCCTGAAAATACCATTACAAATGACAGAAGCCAGTCACCTAACCCACTTATATAAATGTCCAGAACAAGTAAGTCCATAGAGGCAGGCTGTGTAGGATGAGGGGAGTGTGGAAGGAGGTGTGATTACTAAAGACTTTCTTTTTGCCAGCCAGTGGTGGTGCACGCCTTTAATCCCAGCACTCTCTGAATTTGAGGACAGCTTGGTCTACTGAGTGAGTTGCAGGACAGCCAGGGCTACACAGAGAAACTCTGTCTCAAAAACAGAAACAAACAAGCAAAAAATAAAAACCAAACCAAACCAAGCAAACAAAAATAAAAAAAAAAGCAAAAACAAAAACAAACAAACAAACAAAAAAAAAACTTGAAAATTCCAAAATAGAAAAGGAGGAGGAGGAGGGGAGGAAATGGGAGAAAGAGGATGGGGGGGGGGGGACCTTGGTGGTGTCCTGGAAGTATGGTGGGGTTATGATCTTTTGAGTGGACAATGGTAGAGAAGATTTTACAGGAGTCCATTCTAGGTGAGGCAAGACCAGAATTTAAGGAATCCAACAAGAAAAAGCCACTAAGTGTATAGTTGGGTGGTAGAGCATTTGCCTATGCTCAAGGGCCGGTTCAACCCCCAGATACACACACACACACACACACACACACACACACACACACACACACACACACACCACAAGCACAAGAAAAATGCATTTTCACACAATTCTAGAAAAACATTGCATTATCACAAAATTTGTCTGGGTTGTTGAGTATTTTTCGGACACCACTTTAAACCGTGCACTTTAGAGAAACGCCTCACTGGCCTCGCCTTCGTCCTGGCCCCGGAAGCCAGTACAGACTCTGTAGGTGAAGCCTGAGGTAGCGCAGCCACCAGTCCCGGGGACCCGAACTACTGGTGACCCCGGGAAGGCATTGTCCCTGGCATCACTGCCGGTGAGGGAAAGCCCTCGGCGGCCTGTTTCGACACATTTCCTAGTGCCCCCGCGTTCTGTAGTCTGGTTGGTGAGCTGCTCCGCAATCCTCAGGCACTTTCCCTCCAATGTGCAAGCAACTGGCCTGAGCATAAATCTTAGGAAGTTCCCTGAGTGAAGACTGGGATAATTTGCATGCTCTCTCACCCCTTCTGCTCCCAGCTGCTCCTCGAGATGACCCTGCATCTCCGTGGAACCTCTTACCCTGCGGTCTGACCTTCTTCGGTCAACGCTTTGCTCCAGCTGAACATCTTTTTCCATGTGTCCCCGAGGTGCCAGTAAACAAGCCTGCTATGTGGAACTAACTTTCCCCAGTGGTGTCTACAAAGCAGATGAACATGATCCAGAGCGGGAATCATGGGAAATTAAATAGGAAATGAGAACTGTAGAGACGAAGGCTCGTCAGCAGACATGCACTGTAGGCTAGGTTGCTCAGAGTGAAAGGAAGTTATGTTAGATAGAAACTTAGACTGCCAGGAAAAAAAAAAAAAAAAAAAAAGAGCACCCACCGAAACAGAAAAGACAACAGCTCCTGGGAGATGAAGGCAGGAGGCTCATCCTTGGCTACTCCGTATATGGGCAAGGCCAGCTTTTGGCCACAAGGGACCCTAGCTCAAAACAACAACAACAACAAGACAATAAAACAAATAATACCAGTGCAGAAACAACAGCAACAAAAAAATCAACTAATAAGATGATTGATCTATATAAAACCATGTTGATAATTACATTAAAAGCTCTAAAAACTTTCAATGAAAAGGTAATACTTTGTCTATGAGAGACACAAAGGAGGGTGACAGGAGATAGAAAACTGTCACACAAACAATGATAAAAAGCTGAGGTAGTTAAGTTAATGCCATACTGTTATGAATCGAGATGTAAATATCCATAGGACACCCCCAGCACTTGCGAAGGCAGGTGGATCTCTGTGAGTTTGAGGCCAACCTGGTCTACAAAAGTGAGTCCAGGGCAGCCAAGGCTACACGGAGAAACCCTGTCTCGAAAATTTTTTAAAGTAGTAAATAAATAAATAAATAAATAAATAAATAAATAAATAAATAAATAAATAAATATAGTTGTCAAAGATTAACTGAAAAGTATTTTTAAAAAGACTGTGATAACCCCAAATCAGTCTCCTTGAAAAGAATGTATATAATTTCATTGATTTATTTTTAGATTTATTTTTATGTGTGTGAACTCTTTGCCTGAATGTATGTGCCCCCTGTGTGTGCAGGTGCCCACAGAGGTCAGAAGAGGGCGTCAGATCCTCTGGAGTTGGAGCTACAGGTGTGGATGAGCAATGGTTCCTCCTAACTGCCAAGTCATCTTCCCAGCTCCTCAAAGAGGATAAACTGAGTCTAAGCTTTCAATGAAAGAGTTAGATTACCTAAAGTAATATTAAAAATAAAAGCTTAGAAGGACTAACCTAAGAGTTATCTCACTTCAAGAGGGCTGGGGATGTAGCCCAGTGGTTAGAGAGTTTGCCAAGCTTTCTTGAGGTCATGGGCTTGCTCCCCAGCACTGAACAAACAAACAAACAAACAGACAGACAGACAAACACCTTACCAGGAGAATGCAGTAATCCGAATAGTCTGATTTAATCATAAAGATAAATAATGGAACAAAACAGGCGGAGTAGAAACGTACTTTTATGGTCATTTAACCTTTGGGGAAGAGGTGGAGACAGGATCACACTATATAGCCAGGGAACCTGTGGCACCCTCAGCCTCCCAAGAGCTGGGATGATAGGCGTGAGCCAACACAGAAGTTTCCCATCATTTCTGACAAAGATGTTAACACAGCCTTTTCAAGAAAAGCAGTAGGGACTGGCAGAGGGCTCGGAGAATCAAGGTGCAAAACCTAACAGCCTGGGTTTGATTCCCACATGATAGAAGAGAACTGACTTTTGAAAGTTGTCCTCTGACTCTACAAGTGTGCTGTGATGTACTCAAACACAAACATACATGATATATGTATATTGGATGTATAACGACATCATATATATATATATATATATATATATATATATATATATATATATATATATATATATATATATGATAAATGTTTGCAAATTCTCCCTTTCCCTGGCAAGCATCTATTCACAAAAGGAATGAAATCGGGGAAGTCACAAGAATCCTCTACTCAGTAGCAAAAAAGACAATGCAGAGGGAAAACGGTAAATAAGACATTTCACAGAGTCACAAATAACCAGCACACTCAAAAATACCAACACCTCAGCTGCCAGCAAACATAATCAAGTCACAATGAGGTTCCACTGTGTACCCCTCTCCTAACACACTCAGTGTAAAAGGCTGGCAACACTAAATGTTGTCAAGAACTCTTGGCCAGGCAAGGTAGCACACACCTCAGATACCTGTAATCCCATTGCTGAGGCAGGAGGATCAGGAGAGTGACACCTGTCTAGAATACACATCAAGACTCTGTCCTAAACAAAGAAAGAAAAATAGGTAAATTGTCCTACATCATGGGTTGGAGTCTAAAACCATGCAACCACTATGATGAAATAAAAGCCAAGTTTCTATGAGACTGTGTGTGTGTGTGTGTGTGTGTGTGTGTGTGTGTGTGTGTCTCAATCTCAGCCCTCCATATTTACACAAGACAAATGAAAGCCTATGCCCACAAAAACTGTTATGGGCTGGCTGTGGTGGCACATACCTATAACCCTGGCATTCAGAGGCTGAAACAGGAGGATCTCCACAAGTTTGAGTCTGTGATATATAGTTCTAGGCAGGCTTAGGCTCAGGTTAAGGCCCTGCCAGAACATCGAGGAGGAGAAGGAGGAGGAAGAAGAGAAGGAAGGAGAAGAAGAAATTGGTTCTTAGACAATATTCATGTACAATCATTTCTTATCTACAAGTTTGAATATTTTGAAAGTAAAGTGTTGGTGATGGGACAGGATGGGGGGGGGGTTGAATATCAGACCTGTCCAAATGTGCTCAGAGCAAGACTATTAGTAATGCTCCCCAGATGGAAACAACTTAAATGTCCATCAACAGCTGAAACAATCAACGGATAGTGGTAGAGTCATAAAAGACTTCACAACAGCAAGAATGAAAGACATGTGATTGTGTACAAGAGCCGGGATCCATTTACGTAAGATCCTTCACAGGCAAAGCTAGTCCGTGTCAGGCCAGCGATAGCTTTGGGCACAGCTGCACTGAAGGGAAAGGTCCTAAGAGGTTCTGTAAGGTGTTCGCCACTGTGTCCTCTCTATTGATGTGCATGCACCGCGGTTGCACAGGTGTGTCCTGTGTGCAAAACTGTATATGGTGCAATTCCCATTATCCATTGTCCAATATACATCAATCAAAAGTACTCAAACATTAATGGTGGCCCTCACTGCTCCTCAAACAGGTTCCTCAGCCCCACCCCCAGGGAATCTTTTGCCAGCCATCTTTTCCCATCTTTCCTCTCCCAGTCTCCAGGCTCTGACTTGTCTGTGTCCCTCACCTGCCAGGGAAAAATCTCAGAGCACAGGAATTTGATCTCTAGTCTAGGCGTCGGGATGGATCCAAATAGAAAAGGCTCATTATGACCTAAGCCCAGAAGTCAGCCAGCCCGAGACACGTTCCTTTGCTCCCTTAGAACAACAAAATGCTGCAGGCATCTTTAAAGGGTAAACCCCGACTTCCCTTTCTATAGAGGCCCCTGTGTCTTCCCCTTCTACACCCTCAGGTCAGCTCTTCTGGCCTCCCTGGTAAATCGGACAGCAGCTTGCTTGCTCTCTTCACATTTAATGCTGACATTGTTCTGGAGTTTTCAACCCAGGGGCCAAGTGTCCCTTGGTTGGTGAGTCAGGCTACAGATCCCAGGAAAGGTGTTGGAGAGAGGCAGAATTCTGGGTACAGAACAGAACACAGAACTCTGGTACACTGCATTGGCCCCCATCCCCAAGTCATTGATTAAGAAGTCAAGGTGAAACCAGGTATGGTGGCCCACACCTATAATCCCAGCACTCTGGGAGGCAGAGGCAGGCAGATCTCTATGAGTTTGAGGCCAGCCTGGTCTTCAAAGTGAGTCCAGGATAGCCAAGGCTACACAGAGAAACCCTGTCTCGAAAAACAAAACAAAAAAAGTCAAAGTGAATATACTTCTAGACTAAATGAAAGAGCTTTCTTTCTTTCCTTCCTTTTTTTGTTTTTGTTTTCTAAGACAGGGTGTTATGTAGCCTGGGCTACAAACTTACCATGTAGCCAAGGATAACTCTTAAACTCCTGGCTCTCCTGCTTCTGCCTCCCAAATGCTGGGGTCACTGCACCCAGCAAAACTGAGTTGAGAGTTATTTAATGAGATATTTTCTTTGTTGTGGCTTTGGGGATAATCTCACTATGTGGCCTAGGCTTGTCTCCTACTTTCAGTGATCTTGCTGCCTCAGGTTTCAGAGAGCTGGGATTACAGTCACCTACCAGCAAGCTTGCATGAGTAAGTGCTTGCTTCAAGTGGCAGCTTACATGCCAGCCCTTTTGTTACCTGACCAGTCAGAAGTATTTGACACAACTGGTCTGTTTCTGAGCTTCCCCTTCCCCTTGTGGGCTTCTGACTCTTCCTTGTCTCAGATGTGTGGTGTGGACTGATCCCGGGCATGATCCTCAGACCTCTTTTCTTTTGTTTTTTTCAAGACAGGGTTTCTCTGTGTAGCCTTGGCTGTCCTGAAATTCACTCTGTAGACCAGGCTGGCCTCGAACTCACAGAGATCTGTCTGCCTCTGCCTCCTCGAGTTCTGGGATTACAGGTGTACACCCCCAACTCCCGGCTTCAGACCTCTTAAGCTCCTTTCACTGATGATTTCTCACTTGTGTTATCAATACTCCCAACCTGGCCCCGTTCAGGCTGTTCTCAATACTGTAGTCAGAGGGACCCTGTTAAGAAACAAGCCTTTCCAGGCAGTGGCGGTGCACACCTTTAGTGCCGGTGCTCTGGAGGCAAAGGCAGGTGGATCTCTGTGAGTTCAAGGCCAGCCTATGTACAGAGAAACTGTCTCAAAAAAAACAAAACAAACAAACAGAAAAGTCTTTAGAGCATGAGGAAGCCTTGGAGAGTAAAGAAGAGAGACCTATTTAGACATGAGATAGGAAGTCAGCCCCTCCTGCTTTCCAGAGAGATGCCAACTCTGTTCTTGTCCTCAGTTTCCATACCTGAAAAATAGAGACAGTCAGAACACCTGCCTCAGAGGTTTCTTTACTTAGAAGCTAGTGAAAAAACCCCACAGGGCTAGGGGTTGTGGTTCAGCTGGTAGAGCATGCGTGAGGCGCTGGGTTCACGTCTCAATGCCGTGTAAAAGCTACTTGGTGGCGCTTGTAATCCCAGGGCTGGGGAAGAGGGTGGAAGCAGGAGGGATCAGAAGAACAGAAGTTCAAGGTCATTGGTGGCTAAGGCTCAAGAGCAAGTTCCAGGCCAGCTGGAGGTAGACTCTGTCTCAGAAAGGAAAGAAGGAAGAAAGAAAGAAAGAAAGAAAGAAAGAAAGGAAGGAAGGAAGGAAGGAAGGAAGGAAGGAAGGAAGGAAAGAAGAGAGAGAGAGGAAGGAAGGAATGAGGGAAGGAAGGAAGAAGGAAAGAAAGAAAAAAGGAAAGAACCGAAAAGGGGGGGCAGAGGAAATGGAGAAATCACTCAGTGGTTAAGAGCATGTATTGCTTTTGCAGAGAGCCCCAGTTTAGCTTCCAGCACGGCCCTGTAACCGGATTCAGGGGTCCTGACGCCCTCTTCTGGACTCCACAGGCACTCACATTCATGTGCACTGCCCCCCACATATACATAATTTTTAAATAATTTTTTTAAATAACCCCTTTAAAATGAAAGACAAGAAAAATCTATATAAAGGGAGTCTAGGCCAGGCCAGGCTACTGAGGTCCTGCTAAAAAATGTTAGTGCGTTTTAACCGTGAGAGACAGAAGCTGCTTCTATGCTAAGAACTCACATTCAGGGCACGGGAGGGAAAATCTCTTAGACCCGGGCAGCCAGTTTAGTCCAAAGAGGCTCAGAACCTAATGAGAATAACTTCTGGCCTCAGCGCAGTTACTGTTCGGACGCAGGCAGCTCCATGGAACCCCTGCTTTCAGAAGAAAAAGTCAGGATTTGGTCCGTGGCAGGAGGCCTCTGCCGGGGAACAAGCAGCTCACAGCTGCCTGCGGCTGATGCAATCCGAGCAGAAATGATTCACTCTGACTCCGCCATCCACCCCAGGACTTTGGCCAAGTGCAGGTTTGGGGTTCGTTGGAGGATGATCCCCACCCCCCACCCCCCCTTGAATTTAAAGAGTAACTCTGTGTTTCCAAAAGGTGCTGTCATTGTGTGCAGAATCCTGCAGTGAGGTTGTATTGGGTGGGTTTGGAATGGACCACTTCTCCTGTGCTTCTTAAGTCTGGGGAGAGAATGACATTGAGGGTCTTTTCTCCTCCCACCCCACCCCCTTCCTCCCACCCAGCAAAGACACGGAGCTGAAAGGTGTCTTTGAGAAGAAATGGAGACAAGGGGAGGTGACGTGGAGGGACCAGGACGCTGTCCAGGAGGCTGCCAGAGAAGCGGCTTCTTGTTTGTCAGCAAGAGTTTGTGGTGAGGAGGTCTGCGAAGCTCTCTCCCACAGCACCCGGGTCTAAACAGAACAAATAAACCCTCTATTTGTTCTTCCCTACCCTGGATTTAGATGGTGTTTTACGGCCAGGGTTATTGGGATCAGCTGAAACCCAGGCGGACTGTTTATTTCTAGGATGGCTAAGCCAGACAAATGCTTCTCTGTCCTTCTATTTTCCAGGCCAGGAGAGCAGGAGACACATTCAATCTCGGCAATGAAGAGTATATAAACTCCTTTTTTCAAGGGGTGATTACTGTATCTCTAATGCTGAAACACATACATAAATTTTTCAACCGTGTAAACTCGGGCTTAAGTTCTCAAGACAGAAAATCCGCCTCTTCGGGAGGAAGCCTGATGGGCAAAACTCAAGAGAAACTCTACAGACAGCTAGCTGTGGGGGGTGCTGAGACAAGCTTACAAAAGAGGGAGGAAGGAGGTGATGGGGGATGCTGTGGGGTCTGACACTCCCTGGGGCGGCTTCACAGAGAAGGTCTGGAAGGCCATAGCAACATGGCGTCTGTGCTGTCTCCCTTTGGCGCCTCACGCGTCGTATAATGCCCATCTCGGAGTGGGCACTCGGGAAGTATTTGAGGAATGAGCGAAGAAGGAGGTGGCTTACATTAGAGGGAAAAATAGGTGAAGAGGGGGGAGGAGGGCATTCCAACCTGAGGAAAGGCCCAAAGAAACGAGCTGCGTGTGTTGGTGCGACTGGTTTAACCACAGTGGAGGGTGTGTAGTGAGAAGCCGTGGGAAATGAGGTTAGATATGGAGCCAGATTGGGGAAGGTTGGAAAGCCAGGCCAAGAAATTTAGTGGAGATAAACATTCTCCCACAAAGCCTTTTTCTTCCCCTTTCTTTTTTTAGCGTTGGGTGTTGAGCCCAATGTGTTATAGGACTCCTACACACCATTACTGCCCCTGTGCATTCGGGGTCCCCGACCCCTTCATCTGTGTTTGTGAAACACAGACTGTATGCTAACGATGAAGGAGGAGACAGTAGAAGAGACAGAAATTAATTTAAAAGAGCTCACCATCTCCCGGGGAGAGGTGGAATAGTGTGTCCTTTATTGTACTTGCTGTGATAATAATGAGATGGCTGAAACAGCCGAACATTTTAATAAGTTTGGTTGGAAAAGCAGGGGCTGCGTCCAGCTTGCTCAAGTGAAGTGAGAGGTTTCCTGAGAGGTGCCCAAGATGGCTAGGGTAGGAAGCAGGACTCAGGGATCACACAAGAGTAGGGGAGGGGTCTCTTCCTGGTAAATTTCAACATTGACCTGTCTTCCTCCTTCCCAGCAATGCCTCACGGGTAATCTCATACCTCTGCTTTTTTTTTTCCTCTTCACTAGGTTTCATTCTTCGATTAGGATTTCACCTGATGGAAGTTTGACTTCTGAAGGCCATAACTCCCTCCCACACCAAGGCCAGCCAGCCATCATTTGCTCTCCGAAGCTGAGAATTTTGAGAATAAAGAATCTGCCTTCTGTGGTGGTACATGCCGATACTCTTAGCAGTCAGGAGGATGAGGTGGGAGGAGTTCTCGGGGGCCAAGGGCAGTCTGGGCTACATAGCCAACACCGGGTCAGACAGGCCTACATGTTAAGACCTTGTATTGAGGGTCTGGAGAGATGGCTCACCAAATAGTGAGCATTGGCTGATCTTCCTAGAGGACCCAGGTTCAGTTCCCGGCTCCCACATGGCAGCTTGCAACCATCTGAAATATTGGTCATTGGCCTCCTCAGGCATTTCACTCACGTGGTACATTTCACAAACATATATGTAGGCAAAAGCACGTACCCTTTAAGTAAAAATATTAAGTTGTTGTTTTGTTTTTTGCCTTAGGATCTGTCACGGAGACATTTTTGTGACCTCAGCACAGATGCCAACATTGACCCTGAAGGCAAAGTCCTAGTGGTCAGTTAGGACCATGGGCTTCAGGAAGTCACAGGTACTGTAGGCAAAAGTGAGTGGGCCTACAGTGAACCAATTACTTCTCTGAAAAATGATTTTCACCTGGGCAAGGTGGCACACGCCTTTAATCCTAGCATTTGGGAGGCAGAGGCAGGTGGATCTCTATAAGTGTGAGGTCAGCCTAGTCTACATAGCACATTCCAGGCTAGCCAAGGCTACATAGTAAAAACTAAATAATAATGATTTTTAAAGGCCCTATTTCAAAAATCAAAAGAGGGCTGGGGAAATGATTTGACCAGGAAAGTGCTTGCCGTTCAAGTATGGGAACCAGAATTTGGTGCCCTAGTACCTATGTAAAAAGCCAGGTCTGATAGTGTGTGCCTAGTCCTGGAAAAGCAAAGACAGGGTTTTCCAGAGCACATGGCCAGCCTTTCAGCCTGAATGGGTGAGCTCCAGGCTCAATGAGAGAGCTTGCTTCAAAAATAGAGAACTATTGAGGAAGACACTGTACATTGTCCTCTGGCATCCGCACGTATGTGCACACACACAAAACCTGAAAAAGAAACTAAAAAAAAAAAGGAATCTGATTGTAGTGAGAATTTTGTAATTTTGGTTTCTTTAAAAAACAAAAACAAAAAAAAAAAACAACAACTACACAGAAGTATTATAAGAACATGTTTTCATTTTAATCCAAGGTGTGGGATTTGGGGCTGCTTTGCAGCCGCTGACTATGGTTTGCTTCGTGCTCTAGCAGAGGCATGGTTTTGCCAGCTGCAGATAGTTTCTGCGATTGTGCAATATTTGGAATTCTGGAGACTTTTCAGTGGTTACATAAATGCTAAGGCTCTGAGAGGCATGGTGGGTTGTTGGTTGCTTGTTGGTCACGGTTCGTGAAATAGTTGTTTGAAAAGAAAATACAAGGTGAAGAAGAAATTAGGTATCCTGACCTCGATGATCAAACTTGCCCCCAAGGAACTCACGCCCCTAATCTGCTGGAGGTAGTCTAACTATAAGGCTGCCTTCGTTCCCACCCCTGACTTTATTCAGGGATCGATTTCCTTTCCTCTCTAGCCTTTTTTCTCTCTCTTCTCTAGTGTTGGGGGATGTGTGTGAAAAGGTAGAAGAAAAGGGGTGGAGAGAAGTAGAAGAAAGAACGCACAACGTAAAAGTCCAGTTGGCTCTGATGGACTCCGTTCAGCTTGCGGGTGGATAGGTGCACCTGGATCCTAAGCAGTCAGGAGGCAAGTCACAAAAGAAAACGTTGCTGCCCGAGCCTGCCCAGAGCTGTGGATCAGAGCGTGGACAGAGCTCGGTTGGTAGACTGCTTGTCTATGTAAGAAGCCACGGGTTCCCCCCCCATCACCACAGACAGACAAGGGCACCCTGAAACCCTCCCATCCAGTGATGCAGGGAGCAGGTCTACTGTCTAGGGTGTGGTAGAGGCACAAGGCAGCTTTGGGCCAGACTCAGGGGAGAGAGGAGGGTGGGGCATTTCAGATGTCATCCAAGTAGCATTCTAGAGCCAGCATTAGGCTGGCTGTGCCCCACAGGAGGAACTGGAGAGGTTTTAGAAACTGAAGGGACCCCAGACCATGAAAAAAGCTTTTGCCTAACCCAGAGCAGAACAACTTAGAGGTAAAATTTTACTTTATTTTTATTAGATAGTATTTTTTTAATTAAGTCAGAATCTGCTTCTCATTTATTGCCATATCCCGGGCCACAGAGGCAGGCCCAGAGAAAAAATTCACAGCATGTTTTTTTAATTGAATCCAATTCCCTTAAACTCAGACAATCAACAAACAAACTGCTCTTTATATTATGTTAGGGACGGAGTCTGGACCAGGAACACAACCCAAACATCAAAACATGCTTTTTCTGATTCCTGATATAGGGCTTGGGTCACTGGACACAGACTCGGGGACAGGTAAAAACAAAGCCGCAGAGGCAGGGCCAAGCTGCCCAGCAGAGGGCTAGATAAACAGATAGTGCTGTGCCCAGTGGCTCCTGGGGGCCAGATCAAAGGTAGCTTTCCCCAGCGCAGGCAGCAAGCATGGCAGGAATCTAGGGGACCTCTCACCCAGTCCCCCACCCACACTCACAGATGGAGAGCCATGCCATTAGGGGCCACACCTTTGAGTACTGCCAGCATGCAGGCGTCTGTGACAATTCCTTTCTAGTCTTTCCTATATAGCTCGTTTAGATAGTCAGCCGTGATATGACTCTGTGGGTGACTTCTGGCTGCACCGCTTAGGTTCACAGTCCGGGTCTGCTACTTGGGTGAGCGTTTGCATGGCTTAACTACTTAGCTTCTGTATGAATAAAACAGCCCAAAATTCAATCACCTTAAAAGAAGGGGGCAGGGGAGATTGAGAGGGTTATTCATGCAAACGTCTAAGTGTGTAATATGCCATGTATGCACTGAGTGAGCCATCACATTCACTATAGTCGGTATCCCAAAACAAGATGGCAGACATAAACTCTCAAGCCGGAAGGGCCCTGCAGGCATTGAAGTCACAGAAAGCTATTCGGTTAGCTGTAGTGTGGGCCTGAATCTATTTTCTTTTCTTTTCTTCTTTTTTGGAACAGACTCATGATTGGACCAGAAACGGGAATAGATACTAAGCCAAGCCAATCAGAATTCTTCCCTTTCCTTCTAGTAGGAGAGAATACTTTCTCTCTCCATTGTTCCCTGCCTTTGGGCTTGAGGTTGTAAGGCTGTGAGTTCAGAGTGCCTTTGCTCATCTCCTCCTCCACAGGGGGAAGCTGCCCAAGAGGACAGAGCAGATCTGGACAGCAACTTGACTGGAGAAGACATTGAATTTACCTCTCTCTCCTTGAACTTTAGACTCTGTTTCTTGCAACTAGACTTTGTGCTCAAGCATCAGCTCAGAGGAAGCAACATCTGAGTTTGCTTTGGTTTACATTAATTACTCCAAGTTTTGTGGCAGATGAGATCAATATCATTTATATTGTTCTGCTTTTGAAAATATTTATGTGTATGGCTGTTTCCCTTCGTTTATGGGCACCATATGCATGCCTGGCACCTGAGGAGGGTGGAAGAGGGCATTGGATCATCTGGAACTGGAGTTATAGACAGCTGTGGGCCACCATTTGGATTCTGGGTCCTTTGCAAGAGCAGTAAGATCTCTTAGCCACTGAGCCATCTTACTAGCACCTTGTTTTGCAAAAGAGGAGGAGGAAGGAAGAAAGGACAAAAGAAAAAGGAAGATAGAAAGAAAGAAAGAAAGAAAGGAAGAAAGAAAGAAAGAAAGAAAGAAAGAAAGAAAGAAAGAAAGAAGAAAGGAAAAGAAAAGAAAAAGTCCTTGTGTTTTAAGAAATTCTGGACACTTGGAACTAGCCATGGTGGTTCATGTCTATAATCCCTCCACTTGGGACGCTGAGGCAGAAGGATTGCTATAAATTCACAGCTACACAGTGAGACCCTTGTGCCCTCCTCACTCACTCCCCCCACAAAAAGTGAACAGGAATTCTGAGCATTTGGAATGTCTTAATTGAAAATACTCCAAGTTTTGAATATGGGTTGTAATTTTGATCCTCAAAATGATTGCAGGGTCCAGGCATGGTTATATATGCCTGCATTCTCAGCCCTGGGAGGCCAAAACAGAACGGTGAGTAGGCCATAGCTAGCCTGGTGTAAAGAGCAAGATCCTGTCTATAAACAAAGAAACAATAACACAACAACAACAACAACACACACACACACACACACAATTAGGAAGCCAGGCCTGGTGGTACATGCTGATAATCCCAGCTACTCAGGGGGTCAAGGTAAGAGGATCATTTTAGTTTGCAGTTGCCTAGACTACCTAGTGAGATCCTGTATCAAACAGAAACAAAGCCAAACCCCAAAGTAAAACAGCTGTAGGCGAGGTAACTGACTGTCCTACTGTGTCAAGTGTAAGGGTTTGTGTGCTGAGCTATAGAACTTCCCGTGCAAAACAAGACGAATTGCCCCCTGTGTGTAGGCCACACAGACGTCACCTGAGACTTCCACTCTAACACTTGATTTCATTTTACCCCAGGGAGGTGTCTAAACATGGTGTCCCGCTCTCTGGGTCCCCATCTCCACACTGGAAGTCGATGGTGCCATTGCTCTTCCTACTTCGGGAATCTGTTAGTCCTGCAACAGGAGTGAGACAAGAGAAGTCACTCATGCCAGGGCCCAAAACAATATCCTCTCCATCCCCCTGGTGTGCCTGGCCCTGGGTCATCAGCAAGAGTCGGGCTTCTCCCAGCTGCTTGGAGCAATTTCTCCATGGCTGTCACATCGAATCCCGGCGTGGAAATGGAGGGGCTCTCTGCACAGCCACGAGGTTAAGGATTTATTTCTCTTCCCACCTTCTCTTTCAGCTGAAGGAAATACTGCTTTCTTCGTTACATTCTGTACAATGCATTTGGGCCTCATCCAGTTTTCTGGGTATAAAAAAACCGAAGGCGTGGGGTCGGGAGATGACCTTCTTGGGCATAGCACGTCGGTGGTGTTCTAAGCTCTAGCATGTTGGGTAGTACAGCACCTCTTCCTTTCACCAGTGTGTATGAATGGGACCAACATTTCCTGCCGGTTCCTGGGTGCCAGGCTCCATGTGGGACACTTCCCTACTTCTCTAGACTCTGGAGAAGATTGGAGTCCCAGGCTCCCGCCCTTTCCAGGTTGCCACCCTACAATCCAGGCACCCCGGGAGAGTGTCTGGAACTGCCAGGCTGTTGCCGCTGCACAAGGGAAGGGCCCGTGCAGCTGAGAAGCTGAGTGACTTAATAAGGGTCACGGATAGCTTCCTCGGCACACAGCTGGCCAGGTGTTGGAAGCTCTGTGGGTGGCTTGCAGGGAGACGGGCCCACCCTGAGTCAAGTCATTTTCTTATGAGATGATGCATGTTAAGTGGCTATAAAGTTTTAAGAGCTCATGTCATACCCACTGTAAACATGAGGAATCATCTCCCTTGGGAAAGCTAGTAGCAGGGCACAGAAGGGCCTCTCCAAAGGGGCCCCCTCTAGGCTTTCCTCCCAGCACGAGTCCAAATTCTTGGAAGGGAGCCAAAGTCAGAAAGGAAGGTTTTTATTTTATTAATTGCCTCAGCTCTCCCATTATAGGTGCCTTTGGCCTTCTTTGAGCTTGAACATTCTGGCAAGAAGTCAGAACCAGGATGCAGTTCCTAGGGGGAGGTTTTGTTTCCAGGTCTGAGTTTGAATCCCAGGTGTGCCACTTACCTGCCCAGTGAAGGAGAAAAGCCAGCCAACGGAGACTCTTTCTTGAAACTCTTTCCTCTCTGGGAAGGAGGCTAACAGGATGATTGTGAAGGCAAGAAATGGGTACAATGAAGTCGGCCCTCTGTGACCACCCAGCAAGTCCATGCTCATGTGTGCAAACAAACCCCAGACGGGACCCTATTGCTCCGGAGGTCATCCTTGGGCTTGTGCAGCAGGCTGTGGAACAGTCCTTGCTGACAGTCTGTGCATGTCCGAGGGTGTGGTCATCCTTCCTCAGCTTCCTAAGGACCTGGGGTTTGGGTGAGCTGTATCGCAGTGGGTAAACGCGCCACAGTTTGTCCACTCTCAATTTAAAGGACATCCTCTTGCCTTGGTGGCACACACCTGTAATCCTATCATCCGGTGGCTGAAGTAGGAGCATTGCAACGAGATGGAGGCCAGCACTGGGTCACAGAGTGAGATTCTAGGTCAAAACAAAAATCCAAGATTTGGGCTGGGAGAGCTCAGCTGGCAGAGCGCTTTCCTAGCGTGTACGGAGGCCTGGGTTCTAACCCCAGTGCAGCAGGAAGCCAGGCCTGGTGTACACCGGGGCCCAGCACTTTGAAAGCAGAGGCTATATATCAAGGTTCAGGTCAACCTGGGATACATAGGACCCCATTAAAGGGGGGGGGCTGAAGAGATGGCTCAGCAGGTAAGAACATTTCGTTCTTTCAGAAAACCTGGGTGTGGTTCCCAACACCCAGTTGGTGGCTCAAAACCACACTTAACTCCAGATCTGACACCTTCTTCTGATCTCCACCCCAGGCTCGAATGTAATGCACATAGATACAGGCAAAGCAACCATATACATATGACAAAACAAATAAATACAAAAGTAAAATAAAATCAATAAATTTTTAAAAGAATCAACTATATTTTATTGTGTTGTTGAGACCAGGTTTTACTATGTAGTTCAGGCTAGCCCCAAACTAATGACCTTCCTCAGCCTTTCCAATGCTGGGATAACAGATTTGCAGAACCATCCTGGTTTGCTTTTCTATTTCTGTGATAAAAACACTGACCAAAAGCAGCTTCGGCAGAAAGAGTTTAGTTCATCTTCCCGTTTACAGCCCTTCAGGGCAGGACTTTCCCCGGCAGGTAGGAACTGAATCGGAGGCCCTGGAGAAGCTGCTTCCTGGCTTACTCCCCACTGCTTGCTTTTGTGTTTTATAGATAGGGTTTCTCCATGCAGCCCTTCTTGGTTTGGAAATCACCACATAGACAAAGCAGACCTCCAACGAACGCACAGTGCTCTACCTTCCTCTGCCTCCCTAAACTCTGGGATTGAAGGTTTGCATAGGGAGTTCCAGGCTAGTCAGGGCTACAAAGCAGGACTTTGTCTCAAACAAACACAAAAACAAAGGAAAAGGAAAACCGCACCAAACCAAGGATGTTTCTATAAAGAAAACAGTTATAGATCTCTTTTCACTGGTGTTAGTAATAACGTGTGCTCTTACACCAGCATGTTAACTGCTACAAAAGAGCCCGGAGCTTTGATCTTAAAAGAAATGTGGGGGCCAGAGCTGCGGCTGAGAGGCCAAGAGGGTTTGCTCCTCTTGTAGAAGATTGGAGTTTGCTTCCCAGCATCTACACTGGGCAGCTCACAACTTCACACAATCTGACAGGCTCTTCTGGCCTCCTCGGGTACCCACATTCAAAAGCACATGCTCCTACACGGTCACACGTAAAACATAATTTAAAATACAAAATAGTGCCCCGCGCGGTGGTGCACACCTTTGATCCCAGCACTCGGAGATCTCTGTGAGTTCCAGGCCAGCCTGGTCTACCAAGCGAGTCCAGGACAGACAAGGCTACACAGAGAAGCCCTGTCTCAAAATAAATAAATAAATAAAAATAAACAAATGAACAAAATAAAATAATACATTCGAAAGAAAGGAACTGTGGTGGGTACACAGGTATGTGTTTATTTACACACACAAACGCACACTTAAACATGAGAGTGAAGAGTGGAGGTAGGGTAGGAGTTAGGTATTAAAAAAAATACTTGGTAGGAACTATTTTCCAGTTAGTATATATATGTAAGACGTACGTCACTTTTGACTCGTGTAACTGTATTATACGTAAAACATCGTATAACCAGGAAAAAAAAAAAAAAGCTTAAAATGAAGGGGGGAGGGTGCTTAATCCCAGGGTGTGACTCTGACTCTGAGCTGGTGGCATCTGTGAGGGGGTGGAATTCTTGGTGCAGCCACACCACAGGAGCATCGGCTTACTCGGTCCTGGCTCCACCCACTTTAGCCAATAAACTGAAAGCAAGTCTGGGCTCCTGGGGAGCCGGCCAAGGGTGCCCGGCTTGTGTCCTGGTTCTGGAGGGCGCAGCGCTGAAGGCGCTCTTTTCCCCCTAAGGGTTTCTCAACGGCAGAAACTCCCTCAAGTCTCTCACCCTACAACTGAAAAGAACTTCACCTGCAGGTCCGTCCTCCCGGGGTTAAGATGGACCCACATTCACGCTTGAGTGTAAACGTTTCACAGAGCCCCACACACGCCAGGCAAATGCACTTCGGAGGACCTTCCCTCTTAGCCCCAGATGTAAGGCTCTTGGACGCTCTTGAGAGATCAAGAAGACCAGATGAGACTCTGGACAGATGAGCATAAGGTACCGGAAACACAGAAGACAGAGTTCCTTTCTATGTGTTCTTGTCCGGGCTGGATCTGGATTTGAGAGCTCTAGGAGACTCCAGCTGTGTGCGAAGCTGGGCTTTGAAGGCAGGCCTGAATTTAGGTCTCAGCTTCTTCGCTGTGGGCTCTGGGCCGGGTGTTAGCCTCTGGGAGTTCCGTTTCCCCCTTCGTAAAGTGGGATCGCTGCTAAACCCCACATGCAACGGGAGCCTGAGAGGGAAGCCACACGGGATAATCTGATGTGGAGCCATGAGCGATGGACCTGACGAGAGCAGGCCCCAGCCTTCCTCCGTAAGGCGTTCAGGGGCCACCTCAAGGCCACACATGTGGTTCAGGGGAGAAAGGTGACAGAGAGGAGCAGCCACATGGAACAATACCAAGAATGAGAGCAGGGTGGTGGGGCTGACTCACCGGTGACTCACTTCCTTGCCCAGGGATGCTCTGAGC
>NW_026596034.1:23563222-23594358 GCF_907164565.1 Psammomys obesus
GTTGGGACAAACAGCTGCCGTAAAGTCAAACGCAGCGATCTGACTTGCAATCCTTTCTCAACTGGTTTACGAGGGTGACATTTGGGTGCAGTAGCTCTCTTTTGGGGGGTTCAGTTTCCTGGACTGGAAGATGAGAATGAGCACATCCTCAGCAATGTGAAGGTCAAATGAAGGCGTGACGTAGAATGTGGCCTACGTGACTAAGAGTGTGCTTTCCTTGCTTCCAAGGAAGAAACCTCCAAGGAGCTCGGAACCCTTCACCGTTCGGGTTTTACGGTTGCAGTGTCCAGACCACTATTGGCGGATTCGGAGGGGTTTGCTGGGGGGTGTTTGTTTGTTTGTTTGTTTGTTAGTTTTCGTCTGGGGGCGTGGTTCAGTTGAGAAGGTCACAGCAGGGCCCAATATCCTGAACTGCCAACCCAGGCTGAGGTGAAAACCTTGGCACATTGTTCCCGTTTCCTCCTATTCAGAGCCCCTACAAGTAGTGGCTGGTTTTATGATTCACTGAGTGCCCTCTCCGCAAAATCCACTTCGACCATTTAAGGTGCGAAAATTCCATTCCTGGCAAGTGGATCACATTGCTTTAAGAAGAGGCCTGAGTGTGTTTTGTGTTCTGAATTTTCTATTGGTCGAATTCAGAGGACTCAGTGTGGGTGCCCAACGCATGGGTTTGCCGTAACATTTTACAAAATACCAGGGACAGTAAGATGGCTCACAGGTAGAGGCATTTGCCACCAGACCTGATGACCTGAGCCCATCCCTTGAACCTGAATAAAAAATTTAAAAAGAAGAAGAAATAAAAAAGGAAGGACATGACTGCATATGGGTACAGGGGAGGAGAAGGATTATTGTAGATAAATCAGAGGCAGGGACATCGGAGAGAGTCCAGGGTGAACTGGACCCTGAGCTGGGCTTTGTGAGGAGTGGGGCATTGATGGGAGACCCAGACCGAAAGGCCAGGAAAGTAAAGGGTGGACCCAAAGAAAAAAGGAGCTGGTAGCCAAAATGGCTACATCCTATAGGAAAGAGCAGCCCGGTCGGTCCCCAGGCTGGAGAATTTTAAGATGGGGAGTAGGGTATGCTAGCCACACCCTGTGACAGGTAGGGACTGAGGGATGCTGGGGGAACCTGGCAGCCAGGTCAGCTTTGATTTGTTAACTAGACACCTCACTTGGCCAATTGTCCCGGGTTTGAGACCTGACAGATCCTACGCAGTAGAAAGAGAGAACTGATTCCTGCAAGTTGTCCTCTGACCTCTACGTGTACACCCGGGCACACCCTTGTGTTTCCTGATATCTATATAATATGTCCCTCCCATCTGATGCCAAGGGCAACATAAAACACATCCAGGATCACATTCATGGTTTTCTAAGCCATCATGCTTGCTGCCTGCACCGCTTTCCTCTTGGCAGAGAATAGAGGGAAAAAGGAAGACAGGCGCTACCCTGTGCCAAGTAAAGGAACCCCCACCTCCACCACCCCCATACACCCTTCCCAATATCTAATATGCACAGCACATACCAGCCTCTACTGTTCAACTCCTAGGCCTGGGGCACCCTGGGAACAGCATGGACTTACTGTTTTCTAGCTCTGACCTTTGTACCGGTTCCTGAATCTGAATCCCCTTTTTTTTTGGGAGAGGGGGGAGTTTCTCTGTGCAGCCTTGGCTGTCCTGGCCTTACTTTGTAGACCAAGCTGGCCTCGAACTCACAGAGATCTGCCTGCCTCAGCCTCCAGAGTGCTGAGATTACAGACGTGCGCCACCACACCCAACTACTTTAGATTTTTATTAGATTTATTTATGTACCTATTTGAGTGTATGTTTGTGGGCGTACGTGTGTCATGGGCATAGGTACAGGATACAGAGTGAAACCCAACCAACCAAACAAACAGCAACAAGAATAACAAGTAAACAAAGCTGTACTCAGAAACCAAGGCAGCACATTACTAATTTAACAGCAAATGTCACTGGTTCTTTCCACTAATGCCGTTTTTATTCCTATTCCTGTGTACCACATTGCATCGGAATATACTTGTGATACACATATATGAATGTATATGTAATATATTTAAAAATATATCGTATGGCATTTTGTTCCCAAATAGGTACAAGAAGAAATCAGGAAATTTGAAGAAATCAGAAGTTTGACTCTGATTTATATAACGATGCAACTTTCACTGTAATGCTGGGAATTTCATACTCTTTTTAGTAAAAGAAGTTGGAAAGCCAAGCATGGTGGTTCATGCCTATAATCCAACATTTATGATGTGGAGACAGGCCAGGCAGTGGTGGTACATGCCTTTGATCCCAGAGCTTGGGAGGCAGGGACAGGCGAATCTTCGTGAATTCAAGACCAGCCTGGTTTACAAAGTGAGTCCAGAATAGTCAAGGCTACACAGAGAGAACCTGTCTCAAAAAAAAAAAAAAAAAAAAACAAAAACCACCCAATAATAACAACAACAACCAGTGGCCATGGCAGGAAATCTCCCTTACAGCCCAGTTACACCGTTTTTCAGAGAGGAAAGGCTGAAGCAGTTATGCCAGTGTGCAAAGGTGATTTTAAAACAGAATTCTCAAAATATTAAAATAGATGCCATAGCACCGACACGTCCCCGCTGGCCTCATTAAGGAAAGAAAGAGCTAAAGATCTAACCACGCCTTCCAACTGGGGACCCCTGACTACCATGGCCATGGGGGATACAGGTATTTGGGGATCTGGAAGGTCTTTCCATTCCTCTCTGCTAGCATTCATCCTGGTTACAGGCTCAGAGAGAGGTGTGCAGGGTTGTGGGGGGAGGCCTTTATGGGGGGAAGGAGACCCAAGTTCTTTTAAGACACAACAAATGATAAGGGCTGATTCTTGCTCTCTGATATTTATGGCCTGCAGAGCCCTGTTGTGGAAGATAGCATCTGAGGCTGGGCTCTGATTTTTAACTGGCTGTTTTAGTCTGAAGTTCATGGCAACTTGCCCAAGCTGTGCCACTTGAGCGAGCTTTAGATAGCAGGGTCTGAAATGGATAATTACCCTACGAAAACTAGTCTTCCGTGGTTGGGGCTGCAACACATGGAGGTCATGGCCTTAGTGTGTGCGAGGTCCGGGGTTCAGCCTCCAGCACCAAAACCACACACACACAAAAACAGCCCCCACCCAGCCCACCTTTGTTTCCCAAAAGGAACCTGACATCTGACTTCCCTTCCCCGGGAATGTTGACCTGGAGCTGTTTATTCAGAATTCTGTTGGTGGCCGGCACCTCCTGCCTGGGTTGGGCTGAAAGAGCTTGTGTTGTCACTTCCTCGAGGAAGCATTCCTCATCTGCCCCTAAAATGATCATGTGAGGCCCCTGGTAAACAGCCCTCATGTTCTCCCTTACAGGGAACAGGCTACTTGTCTCCCATGAACGACTCACCATTGCTTCATTAACTCCTGTCTTTCCTCGTGGGTCTTAATGAGGCCAGGTTCGTGCTTTCGGGAATCTCCGGCCTTGTCTTCGGGAATCTCCGGCCTTGTCTGAACATACTCTTGGTCATCACAGTGGAGCGAGGGGAGTGCTGTTGGCACGTGGTGTACAGAGAGCAGAGACGTTGCTCAAAGGCTGGCAGTGCACAGGGCATTGCCGCACAAGCAAAGTGTCCATCCACAGCGCACGTAGTTGGGGCTAGAGAGATGGCACAGTGGTTAGGAGCATGCAGTGCCCTTACAGAGCACCCATGGTCAGTTCCCAGCAGCCAAATTGGGTGGCTCACAACCAACTGTAACCTCCAGCTCCAGGGGATCCTATGTCCTCTTCTGTGGGCAGCTGTGCTAATGCACACACACACACATACACACACACACACACACACACACACACACACACACCCCATATACACACCACACAAAAAACAAAGCCAAACAAAAAAACCCTATCTCAAAAAACAAGATCAAAACAAATCCATAGTTCTGAATGAATGCTGGAGAGACGGCTCAGTGAATGGGTTTTCCCTTGTGGCTCAGGTTGACCTCGAACTCACAACTCTGTGATCCAGCCTAGAAAGCACTGCACCAGAAAAAGCTTGGCTATTGTTTTAAGCGCTGAACCAGAACTCAGCATACAGTGAGGAGACGATCCAGAATGCATGGAGAACTTGTGAACATCTGAGCCAACCCATCCAGTCACCCCTTCTTCCATCTGTCCTTGATCCAAACGGGCTCAACAAAATGAAACACCTCAGCAGTGGTCTTTGGAAACCGGTTTTGGTTTGGTTTTTATCACTGCCCTGCTAAGTGACCTCATGAATTTGACAAGTCTTTCTTCTGCACCTGAATGCAATTATGGAAATATTATGTATCCAGTCACCAGTACCGCCATGACAATAACAAAGACAGACAAGAGGAGAAAAAACACTAGTGCAACTAGTTTGCTGGAGTAGCCAGTGGCTAATGAGTTCATGGAAGAGCAACGTTAAACCTCCTAGAGGAATTTTACGTACACTGTCATATCTTATATGATTTTTATATAAAATAATACTGGGAGAGTGATCCTGGGCATGTGTCATAGATTCTGCAACTTGGTTTTTATCTTCTGTACAGAGGTGTCTGTATGACTGCTTTCACGTTTTTTAACTAGCGGTCCTCCTGTCGTTGTTCCAGTTGGTTTGCTTTGTTTACTCATTCCCGTCGTAAACAAAGCTTCAGTGAGCGTTTCTGCCCTTTAGGCTCCTCTCCAGCTCCTCTCTAGAGGATCGCTGGGTCATAGCGCACATGTAACTTCAATTTCCTCATTGCTGGCTGCAATTGTGCCCTAGTTTATCTACTTGTCAAAGGAGCGATACCCAGTGATTTCTAAGGTTTCTTCCCACAGTGTTAAAACCCAATCCTCCTGGAACAACAGAGGTTGATTTTAAGCTCTTGGTTAAAACCTAGTCTACATACTTTCAGACACAGTTGAAACAGGTACTATCCATGGTCATGTGTTCCCATTCCCAGGTCCCTGGGAAGAGAAAACTTCATAAAGCATCAGATCAGATTTTCTTTTAATCCTCTAAGCAATGAAGTGTGAATCAAAGATTTTGGCCAGTGGAAAACTCCAGTTATTCAATTTCATTAAAATAAATCTGTCACCAGACTTGGAAATCCAAACTTCTCTGTCTCTCAGATGGCTACAAAAGTCAAAAGGTTTCCATATTAGACAGACTTTTTCTAACTTCCTCCATGTGACTGATTTGGGGTCATTTCGCTTACTCACACCTGCTCTTGCCCAACTTTCTCGACGCAATGAGTGAGGCCGCAGACTGTAAGAGGAACCCTATCTAATCCCAGGAACTACCTCATTTTGCATTTTAAATACGCCAATTGCCTCTGAGCAGGAACCACAAGCCAGTGCTTCAGAATGGAAACACGTGCAGACAACCACCTATTCTATTTCTTGGGACCGGAAGGTATAATAGACTTGACATCCTGGCCATGACTCATGGGCACATGATCTGAAGCTCATGAGACGATTCTAACTCACTTATCAGGTAGGAGAATATTACTAGGATGATAATTTATTTAGGGCAGGGCATGGTGGCACATGCTGTTAATCCCAGCTCTTTTTTATTTCAGTTTATTTATTTTTATTTTTTGTGCATTGGTGTTTTTACCTGCATGTATGTCTGTGGGTGTCAGGTCTTGGAGTTACAGACAGTTGTGAGCCACCCTGTGGGTGCTGGGAATTGAACCTGGGTTCTCTAGAGGGGCAGTCGGTGCTTTTAATCACTGGGTCATCTGTCCAGACGCCTCATTCCCAGCTCTTGGGGAGGCAGAAGTTAACCTGGTCTACATTGTGAGTTACAGGTCAGCCAGAGCTACACAGTGAGACTGAACTTGTCTCAAAAAACAAAAACAACAAGCCATTTCTCTAATCTCTCTCTATCCATCCACATTTTAGACACCCACTTTACGGATGCATGATTCCTGTGGTGGGGGTCCTAGACTGGTTATACAGCAGCAGGCGAGCTGGTGAGCACAAGCATTCGCCACCTTGACTGTTGATGCCACGTGACCATCTGCTTTAAGCTCCAGCACTCATGACTTTCCTGCCATGATGGCCTGCACTGCCAACTGTGGGCCCACATAAATCCTTTCTCCTTTTTGTCAGAGTGTTTAATCACAGCCAGGGGATCTACAGCCAGCGGCTTTACAGTTTTGTTTTTTTTTTAACCCTTCTTTGTAGCTGTTGTTTGGATGGGTAGCGGTGTTTAGGTGTGTAGGATAGTGATACTACGTCATTGCTTATGTCGGAAGATTGGCCGGGCATGTTGGCTCACGTGAAATGAGATTATTAAATGAAACGCCGTGATGGTAGGAACACTAGGACCTCTTTCTGTGCCCCCCTCTTTTTCAGTGAGATCTTGGGACCAGGTGGTGAGACCTTAGTTCTAACTACTTATCATGTGACTTTGAGTCACATGCCTGACCCCTTAGAGCCCCCTTTTCTCTTATTTATAATGCAGATCCGTCTCTCTGTCTGTCTGTCTCTCTCTCACACACACACACTGTGACAACGAAGGAAGATAAAAAAGTGCCTTTTGTGGGGCCCTGGCATATTGTAAGCGCAAAGAAACTCAGGGCAGCCGTCCGGTCATTACGTCCTTCACCGTTTACAGATTCACTGGATTTGTTCAACAGATCGGCTTTCGGTTGTTCTTGTTTTATATTTTAAATCAGTCACTCGATTACTGTGCTCATGTGCATTGGCAGTCAGGAGACAGCTCGTGGGAATCAGCTCTCGCCGTCCACTCTACGGGCTCTTGGGATCGACCTCAGGCGCGCCTTCACTCACGGAACCACCTTGTCAGCCTTTTCTGTTTTTCAGATCATGTATATTAGTCGTGGCTCTCTAAGAACCGAGAAAAGAAGTAAATATAAAATGCATATATATGTGTATACGTGTGTGTGTTGTGTATATATACATACTTACATGGGATTTGTTAGTAGCTCTATACTATGGTCTGTGGTCTATGCAGTCCGGCAATGGCTGTCTTCTGACGGGAAGGGAAAGGAGCTGGTGGTTCGTCATTCTGAGGCTGTTTGTCTCAGTGGCCCCAGTCTGGTCCTAGAGTTCCAGGAAGGTCCTAGAGAGTTGCCAGTTTTCAGTCCATGTTGGAATCTCGAGGAAGTAGGTTCTAACACAAGCACAGGAATGGCTCGGTCGTAGGATAGCTGAACTTGTCTGTGAGTGAGGAGAGCAGACTGAAAAGCGAAGTCTTCCCTCTTCATTTTATGTGGGCTGTCTCCAGAGGTGTGGCCTGGATTTAGGATGGATCTTCTGACCTCAGTGATCTGGATTTAGAGTAGGTCTCCCATCTCAAATGATCCAACCAAGGGGAAAAAATGCCCCAGAGGTATGTGCAACTGTTAGCATTTTAGTTACTTCCAAATGGCATCAAGTTGACAACCAAGATTGGACATCACAGACTGAGACTTGGCTAGCCCAAATGGGCCTCACAATTGCACGATAGTTGCAGTTAGCCTTAATCCCTGATCTCCCTGTCTCTACTTTCAATAGGATTACAGGCGTGTGACCACACACTCAGCTCACAACAGAGGTCAATGGCGGAACATGAATCAATGGAAAGGGTGTTTGATGGTCAAATGGGTTTGCAGAACTCCGGCTCGCCTTTGGATTACAGTACACGGAAAAATACTAAAAGTACATTATGTTACATGAATTGATCCAGACACAGAAAGACAAATAGCACATGATCTCACCTATTGGTGAAATCTTAAAAAAAAAAAAAAAAAAAAAAAGTTAGGAGGAAGAGGAGTAAGTTATGGCGTTGCATCTCACGATGGGGCGAACAGAGGCACTAATGTTGCCTTGCATATATCAGATAGCAGGACGAGAAGGTCTCTACTATTCCACTGAGTAGATAAAAAATAGGGCCTGGGGAGATGGCCCAGGGGGCAAAGTGCTCGGCCCTTGAATATGAGGGCCTGAGTCCACACCCCAGTTTCCACATATAAATTTGTGTGTAGCGGTGCACACATGTATTCCCAGTGCTGGGAGGCAGAGGCAGGTGGATTCCTGGGGATGGCTGGGCAGCCCCGTAGCCAATCAGCCAGTGAAGGACCCTGTCTCACAATAATAGAGTGGAGGAAGATTCTTAAAGTGCTCTGCCTTCCCTAGGAGCATGTATTGAGTGTGTAAACCCCCCCCCCACACACACACACATGCGCACAAAGATGTTCAAGGTGAGGGCTCAGTGGTTAAGAGCATTTATTGCTCTTTCAGAGGACCTGGGTTCAGTTCCCAGCATCCACTTGGAGGATCATAACCATCTGTAACTCCGGGTCTGAGAGTTCTGACTCCCTCTTCTGACCTCCTTGGGCACCATGGGTGCATATGTCCTTAAATACATGCAAGTAAAACATGCATACACATAAAATAAATCTAAAAAAGAGTCTGAAGTTATCTTTGGTCGGATAGATAGAGATATAGATACAGATATAGAAGAGCGACAGGGAGATGATAGCTTTAGATATCCCCTGCATGCCACCTTGAGCTGCATGATACCTTGTTTTACAAATAAATAAACAAATAAGTAAATAAATAAATAAATAAATAAATGGGATTGGAGATCTGAGTTCAAGGCCAGCCTGGCGTACAGCACAAGTTCCAGAACAGCCAAGGCTACACAGAGAAACCCTCTCTCAAAAACAAACACCCCCCCAAAAAAAAAAAAAAAACAAAAAGGAAAAAAAATTCCAACAGTTATTTTTTAGTTTGCATATACATGTATGTTTACATATATGTGTAGATAACCATGCAAACAGTATGTGTGATAGAAATTTTTAAACAAACAGGACATGACATACTCTAACTTCAGGATAACAGTTAGCATGGGGAACGGAGAAGAAAGAAAGGCAGCCAAGACTTCAGTGTCTTGTACAAATGTGTGTGGGGTTTTTTGTGTGTGTGGGGGGGGGGTTAAAATTTAATTTAATGTGTATTAGCATTTTGCCTGCATATGTCTGTGTGTCTGTGTACCACATGTGTGCCTGGTGCCAACAGAGGCCAGAAGAGGACATCAGACCCCCTGTGCCGCTATGTGGGTTGGGAATTCAATCTGGGTCCTCTGCAAGAGCAGCCAGTGCTCTTAACCATGTAGCCATCTCTCTGGTCCAAATGCTTTCTTTCTTTCTAAAGGTATGAAAAACTGTGGGGCCAGTGGGATGGCTCAGTGGAGAAAGGTATTTGCCACCATCATGATCACCTGAGTTGGCTCTCTGGGAGCCACATGGTGGATTCTTTCCCCCTCTCTCTCAATGTAGTTAAAAAAAAAAAAAAGTAGAGCTGGAAAGATGGCTCAGCGGTTAAGAGCATTGGCTGCTCTTCCAGAGGACCCTGGTTCAATTCCCAGCACCCACATGGCAGGTCACAACTGTCTGGTCTGTAACTCAAATACAGTGGATCTGACTCCCTCATGATGTATGTATGTGTGTATGTATGTGTGTGTGTGTATGTATGTATGTATGTATATGTGTATGTCAAACACCAAAATGTACATAAAAATAAATTAATTAAAAATGGTAAAAGTATGAAAACATGCAATGTTTCTATCAAATCTGGGCAGCAGGGGAAATACTTCTTTTTTAAAATAAAAGGAACCGAAAAAAAAACTTCACTTAGCGCTGAGTAATGTGAGCATGAGCCTTTGTAAATATTAACACATAAAATACGTCTATCGTAAGTATTCTGTTTCAGTTCTTTCATTGGCTAGTGTGGTTTGATCCGCCAACTCCTCTGAAATGTTTCATCCATGTTGGATGTTGTGGTTTAATTGGCCTCAAGGGCCTCGAGTGCAAATGCATAGGCTTGGCTCAATCACTGTGCCTTTTTCCTTAAAAAACAAAACAAAACAAAACAAAACAAAACAAAACAAAACAGGGAGGGCTGGGGATATAGCTTGGTGGTAGAGGCGAGCCCAGGTTTGAACCCTAAGGCTGAACAGAAAAAAGAAAGAAAAAGGAGTTGTATGTGGATTTAAATTAATGTGTTGATAATCTCTAGATCCAACAGACAAGACTCAGTAAAGTTGCAAACAACAGCAAGATCATCTCAAACTGGCTTAAGACATAATTTTCTCTGGAGAGTTCTGGGCTGTTGGGGCATGGGTCCCCTTTCAGGCACTGTATTAGGTACTTTTCCTGCTGCCGTGACTAAGAACGGACAAGAAGAGACTTCAAAGAAGGCTCATTTGGCTCTGAGGGCACTGCCCGTCGAGGTGTGTTAGGCCCAGCTCTGGGTTCAGTTTGGAGCTGGGTGCCAGGAAAGGGAAGCTTCTGGTTCACCTCTCAGTGGGCCGAGAAGCAGAGGAAAGCGAAACAGGGAAACTCAGCTGCTCTCTCCTTTCCCCTTTCCCTTCTGCCTGGGCCCCCATATGGTCAGATGGTGCCTTCTACATTCAGGCCAGTCCCTTTCCCTCCGGAAAAGCCTGTGCAGACACACCCTAAGTTTACCTCATTCATGCCACAGGTGCTCACTGATCCAATCCGCTTGACATATGCGACAAGCTATCACAGGTGCAAATGGACCCAGGGTCTGACAGGATGACATCTTGCTCCATTTTCCAGCTTCTGTATTACACAAGATGCTGCAATAAGCATCCTGTCAGAATGGCTAAGAGTTCCTCTGACCCAGAAATAGACCTGCTAGGTCAAGGGGACAGGCATTTCCAATTTCCCCAGCTACTTCCACATTTCAACAAAAAGACATTTTCTTTAGTTCTTTTTTTTTTTTTTATAATTTTTTTATGTGCATTGGTGTTTAGCCTACATGTATATCTGTGTAGATCCTGGAGTTACAGACAGTTGCGAACTGCCATGTGTGAGCTGGGCTGGCAATTAAACCAGGGTCCTCTGGGGGAGCAGTCAGTGCTCTTAACCACCGAGCCATCTCTGCAGTGCCTCTCCGCCCTTCCTTCAGTTCTTAAAGGCACCGTCGAGTAGCAGTCACATACAAGAAATGGCTCTTCAGTTAAAAACATTTGCTGCTTTTCCATAGGTCCTGAGTTCGATTCCCAAACCCAGACGGCTACTCACAACCACCTGTAACTCCATTTCCAGAGACTCTGACACCGTCTCTTGGCCTCCTTGGGCACAAGGCATGCAAGTGAGGCACGGACCATCCTCTCAGGCAAAATACTCATACACGGAAAGTAATAAATAAATCTTTTTAAAAATATATAGGAAAGTTTGCGTTTCCTCTCCTTCCCCTCTTGTTTTTATTATTGCTCTGTTGAGACGGGATCACGCTGCATTCTGTGTTTTCCTAGGCTGCCCCGGAACTTGATGGTCCTCCTGCCTCAGACTGCCAAATAGATCAGATTACACATGCGTGCCACTATGTGAAAACCTGATCATCCTTTAAAAAAAAAAGATTCATTTGTATTTCCTTGTCCACGCATACACGCCTGTAAGTGCATACCACATGTGTGTGTGTGGGTGTCCTCTGAGGCCTGAAGACGTCACATCCCGTGGAGCCCAAGTTTGGGTGGTTGTGAGCACCTGACTTGGGTG
Source organism: Psammomys obesus (assembly GCF_907164565.1). Classification (NCBI taxonomy): domain Eukaryota; kingdom Metazoa; phylum Chordata; class Mammalia; order Rodentia; family Muridae; genus Psammomys; species Psammomys obesus. The sequence goes on from NW_026596034.1 coordinate 23,574,766, forward strand.
CTGGGAGCTACACTTGGGTTCCCTGGAAGAGCAAGAAATACTCTGAACTGTTAAGCCATCTCCAGAGCCCGAGTTTTCTTATTTTGAAAAATGATTTTGGATCAACGAAATGGCTCGGCTGGTAAAGGGACTCACTGCGCAAGCCTGATGACCTGAGTTCAATCCCAGAGACCCACATTGAATTGGTGCCCACAGGTTGTCCTCTGACCCTCCCACGTGTGCTGTGGCCCACATACGTGCACATAATGTGGACACAAAATAAACTGAAGATAAACTAAAAATGGAAAGGAAAAATAAAAGTGATTTGTTGGGATTTGCGTGTATGGATCTTTTGTTGGATAAGTGAGTCGCAGACATCAAAGTCATTGGTTAAGCTCTGATAGTTTCTATGATACCTTTTGTATCATACATTTTTGTGTTTGTATTGTGTCTGTTTTGGGGGTGTTCCTGTGTGTGCACACACGCATGAAATGTGCACTTCTACCAGAGGTCAGAAGTCAACATGCGTGCTGTCCCTCAGGAGCCTTCTACCTTGTTTTCTGAAACAGGACCGTGCATTGCTCACCAGTTGGCTTAGGCTGGCTTGAAAGTAGCCTCAGGGATCCTCCTGTGCCCACCCCTCAGAGCTGGGATTCCAAGGACCAGCTGTCCTGGCTTCATGCCTGGCTTTTTTTTTTTTTTTTTTTTTTTTTTTTTTTTGAGTCATAGATAGCTCAGGCTGGCCTCAAACTTGCTACGTGGCTGAGGATGTTCTTGCCACTATCACGCACTCCGAGTGGTGTGGGAATCTGTCTGTGCTAGGCAAACACTTTACCAACTAAGTTCCAAATGCATGCACCACCGCTCAAAGTATTTCTTAATTGGATTTCTTTTATCTACCAGTAAGAAACTAATTCACTTAATTTAATTTATTTATGTTGTTTAAATAGCTAATCGTTCCAGAATCCCTGAGTTTTTCATCTTTCCCCACTGATTTATAGTGCTCTTTCTGTTTTATGACAAGTTCCCATGTGTATTTAAGCTGTTTCTGGCCTAGCTGCTCCCTGGGCTATTTGTCTGCTCCTCAACAACAACAACAACAACAAAAAACACATTAAAAGAAATAAGACCACATAATAACTATTACAATAACTGCATTTAGCTGATGGATGAAGTTCCCTCTTTTTTTCCTCTCCTCAGAGTTTTTGTAGCTATTTTTTGGTCAGTTCATCTAAAATTTAAGATTACTGTATCAAGAGCCGTAAATGCCCTTGAAGGTTGGAAAGAGCACCACTGTTCTTCCAGATGACTCCAGGTTCAATTCCAAACAGGCACATGGTGGCTCCCAGCCGTCTGCGACTCCATCTCCAAGGGACCCGACACCCGCCTCTGGCCTCCACAGGGACCAGGCACACATGTGGTACACATACATACATGCAGCAAAACGCCCGCAGTCATAAAGTTTAACTAGTTTTTAAACCCTTTTAGGAGCTGGGTATGGTGTTGAATGTCAAAATGACTTCAGCATTTTGGAGGCGAAGGCAGCAAAATCAAGGCCATTTTTGGCTACTTGGTGAGTTCAATGCTGCTGGAATTTTGTTCATATGTTCTATTGCAGTACGGTTCCTTTTTAATTTTGAAAAATTATGTATTTTGGGGGCCAGCAGTGGTGGTGCATATCTTTAATTTTAGCATCTAAGAGGTTGAGGCAGGAAAACTCTACGAGTTCTAGGCCATCCAAGGCTACATAGTGAAAACCTGTCTTTAAAAAAAAATAAATAAGAATTTTAAAAAAGGAGCTGGGCATGGTGGTTCACACCTGTAATCCCAGCACTCCGGGTGACAGAGGTAGGCAGATCTTTGTGAGTTCAAGGCCAGCCTAGCCTACAAAGCAATTTTCAGGATAGCATAGGCCTACACAGAGAAACCCTGTATCAAAAAAAAATAAACCAAACCAAAACCCACTTCCTTATAAAGTCCACACAGGGAAAGTTACCATACGACAATGACAGTGCATAGACTCAGCCTCCTCTAACCTCAGGCCTAGGACAATCTTTTAGAATGATTCAAGCATTTGTTTCTACGGGTCTGTCATTTGATGGCAGGTTTTGTTGAATACTCTCAGATCACTAATTTTTGTCCTGGTTAGTTTGATTTTACTTTGCTGGCCCAGGGTCTCCCTAACCATCAGCGGTTCTCAACCTTCCTGGTGCTGCGACCCTTTAATACAGTTCCTTGTGTTGTGGTGATTCCCCCAACCATAAAATTATTTTTGTTGCTACTTCATAACTGTAATTTTGTTACCATTATGAATCATAATGTAAATATCTGTGTTTTCCCATGGTCTTAGATAACCCCTATGAATGGGATGTTAGACCCCAAAATCAGGTCATTACCACTGCTGTAAAGTTCACGGGCCTGACACTTGCTATCCAGATAAGGCTGACCTTGAACTTACACAGGTCCTTCTGCCTCTTTCCTTTGAGTGCCGGAGAAACAAGTGCGTACCACTGTCTTAGTGAGGGTTTTATTGCTGTGAGGAGACATCATGGCCGAGGCACCTATTACAAAAGAAAACATTTAATTGGGGCTGGCTTACAGTTTCAGAGGTTTAGTCCAATGTTACCTGTGGCAGGAAGCTTGGCAGGGTGCAGGCAGACATGGTGCTGGAGGAGCCAAGAGTTCTACATCTTGATTTAAAGGCCGCCAGGAGGAGACCAGATGTATTTTAAGCTGGGCATAGCTTGAGCATGTAAGACCTCAAAGCCCCGCCTCCACAGTAACACACCTCCTCCAACTAGGCCACACCTCCTAAGAGTGCCACTCCCTATGAACCAAACATTCAAACACACAAATCTATAGAGCCAAACCTATTTAAACCACCACATTCCACTTCGTGGCCCCCATAGGCTTATAGCCATAACATAATTCAAAAAGCATTTAGTCCAACTTCAAAAGTTCAAAAGTCCCCAACCGTCTATCACAGTCTGAACAATGTTTAATAGTTCGAAGACTCTTCTGAAACTAATCTCCTATAAAATCAAAATCAAAAGGTAGATCACATACTTCCAACATATCATGGCATAAGATATACATTACCATTCTAAAACATAGGGAAGGATGTAGAGTGAGGACATACTGGACCAATGTAAGACCAAAAACCAGCTGAGCAAACTCCAGACTCCACATCTCCATATCTGATGTCAAAACGCTCTTCAGATCTCCAACACCTTTCAGCTTTGTTGACTGCAACAAACTTCCTTCCCTTGGGCTGGTCCACACCTGCTCTGCAGCTCTCCTTGGCACGTATCCCACGGCTCTGGCATCTTGGGGTCTCCAAGGCAATTCAGGCTTCCCCTTCACAGCTTCACACTATGGCCTCTCTGGTCCTCCGTGCAGGGATACCCTTGACACACAGCTGGCTCCAGCGGCTTTCCTTAGTCAAACCACCACACCTAGCCTTTAAATCATGAAGTTATTTTTATGATAAAACACATGTATGTCTAGGCTACACAGAGAACCTCAGTCTCAAAAAACTAAAAAAGAAACAAAGAGGTATGCATGTCCATATGAATATACACACATATGCATGTATGTATGTACGTATGTTTTGAGACAGGGTCCCAGGCGTCCAAGCCTGGCCTCAAACATACCATGTGGTGCAGGATGGCTTTGCCTACACCTCCCAAGTACAAGCATTATTTTTTTAAACATTCCTAGCTTTATGCAGGCTGGGGGTTAAACCCCTGGGCCTTCTGAATACTAGGAAAGCACTCTCCCAAAAGCCCCACACAGTTGAATTCTCATATTTAGGACCATAGATATGTCTTTCAATCATTGTGATAATCTGAGTGTAAGAAGAGGCTGAGATTTTCAATACTTCATCAGCTGTAGCAACAACTACTGGATAGCAACAACTACTGAAAACATCTGTGTCACAATATTATACTTTACTGAGTGTTTTCTCACAATTTAGCTCTTTTATTCTCCTTAAGACAGAAAGTGCTGGTATTAAAACCACTTCTCAGAGGAAGGGATTCAATTTCAGAGTGCTTGAGAGATTTTGGATCGGGAGGGCTGACTCAGGGGATATAGCTGGGTGGTAACATACTTCCAAAGCCCTGAGGACAAGAGCAGGCCTTGATCCCCAGTCCTGACAGAAAGAGGAAGGGAGGGAGGGAGGGAGAGAGAAAGAGGCAGACTCAAAACACAGCCTTTTTCACTTGCACTAGTGACTGTTTGTTTTGCTTTATGAGACGTGGTCTTATTCTCTTATGTACTGGCTTCTTCCAGAAGCTGTTTCAAACAATGCTTAGTGGGTCAAACTTTCTTGGTGATGAACTGTGCTCTGCTGACTTCCTGTGAGACAGATCGTGCTGGTCTGTGTTCAGCAGCTGCAAGGTAGGCTAGCATCTAAGTTACCATGGAGTTCTGTGTTCTGTGAAGTTTAAGTTTTAGCATCAGCGTTTCTGCAGTGTTGTGCGAAGAGCTCCAGTTTCCAGGTGTTGTGCTATGGAAATACATTTTTAACACTGGGTTCTGCTGAGTAAGCCTTGGGACCTGCAAGCCTAATGCGTTTTAGGCCCAAACATCGGCAAAGCTCTATTGTGAGCTTGCTGTGTGCTGTTTTATTGAGCTCGGGTCTCCCTCTGTATCCCTGGATGGCCTAGAACTTGCCTTGTAGATCAGACTGGCTTCAAACCTATACAGACTCTCGTCTCAGCCTTTTAATTCCTGGGATTATAGGCACCATTAAGATTAAGCCTGGCTTTCCCATTTCCGGTGTGTGTGTGTGTGTGTGTGTGTGTGTGTGTGTGTGTGTGTGTGTGTTACTAGGACAGAACTCGGGGTCCCATACATGCTAAATAAGGGCTCTACTCCTGGGCTGTGTCCTCAGCCTTCTCATTGTTGTTATTTTGAGGTAGGGTGTCATGTATCCCAGGCTGACCTCAAACTCACTATGTGTGGGAGAATAACCTTGAATTAATGATCTTCCTGCCTTCACTTCAAGTGCTAAGACTATAAGCATAGGCCACCAAACTTGGGTAAGTGGTTTTGGGGATCAGGCTCTGTGCATGCCAGGCAAACTGATTTATATCCCAAGTCCTTCTTGACCTTTTGTTTTGAGAACTGGATCTACTGAGTTGCCCAGGCTGGTCTTAAACTTCTGTTTCCTATTTCCTATTTCATCATGTGTGTATTATTCCTCCTTATTGGTCATCAAAGTAAATCTTACTGAGGAGTGTATATAAAGGCAGTTTATATAGATTGCAAAGGCAGCAACTTTTTTTTTTTTTTTTTTTTTTTTTTTTTTTTTTTTTTGAGACAGGGTCTCACTGTGTATCTCTGCCTGTCCCAGAACTCTCTATGTAGACCAGGCTGGCCATAAACACATAGATATCTGCCAAGGCAGTGACTTTTAAAAGGCCGTAAGTACAGATTTAGCTGCAAGGATGTTCATTCCAGTGATATTTACAAAGGTGGGTGTTTTGTTTGTTTGTTTGCTTGTTTTTGAGACCGGGCCTTCCTATGTACCTTAGCTGGTCTAGAACTCATTCCATAGACAAGGCTGGCTTTGAACTCACGGAGATCTGCTTGCCTCTGCCTCCTGAGTGCTGGGACTAAAGACGTACACCTGGCTAGCCTTCTCTTTTAATTTATCATTTGACAATCTCAATGCACATATAATGGTCACCCCAATCCTCTCTCTGATCCCCACTCCCACTCCCTCTGAACATCTTCTTTCCATCCCGTATCCCCGCTACCCTCACATCCCACGCAGACTTTTATAAAGCATTGATAAACATGTTACCTGCTGCTGCACTCTGTCGAAGAGGAGAAAATGGTTGTGGTGGGAATTTAATTTAGCCGCAGAAGAATTTTCTGAAGGTCAATTAAAATGGGAAAAGAAGTGTCCAGGGCAGACTCGGCTGGGCAGGATGCAGAGTGGAAAGGTGGAGAGGATTTGAGGTGGAAAATAAAAAGTTTCCTATGGCTGGCTACCTAGGATACAGATTGCCTTAGTGTTGACTCTGAGAGGCAGTCAGTTAACACACATGCAAGAAGACGGGGTTCTGAGGGGAGGAAAGAAATAGAAACTCAGGTTTCAATCGTTCATTCATCCGTTATTCACACATTATTGATTGCTCATTACAAACCCAGCACCGTGCAAAGTGTCCAGCTTTGCTCTCGACAAGTTCACAGTTCAGTCAGGAACAAGGGTGTGAAATCACTTCTGAAGCCAAGCAGCTTAGTTCGCTCAGAGAAGGAACCAGGCTGTTTGGAATTGGTGAGAATAAACTTCCCGGGTTTGGAACTTTAACACTTAAGAAAGGGCCGTGTGCCCCGGAAGATGGTTCAGCAGGGTTATAGTTGCTGCAGTCAAACCTGACACCCTGAGTTCGAGACCCACATGGTGAATGAGAAAACTGACTACCGCAAAGCTGTCCTCTGGCCTCACACATCTGCACAGACACAGTGACACAAATCAAGTAAAAATGGAGTAATCTTTAAAAAAATGAAGGGTTGGAGGGATGGCTCAGTGGTCAAGAGCTCTGAGTTCAATTCCCTGCGGCCACATGGCAGCTCACAACTGTGTGTAACTCCAATTGCAGGAGAGCCAACACCCTCACACAGACACACATGCAGACAAACACCAAAGCACATAAAATAAAAATAAACTTTTTTTTTTTTTTTAAAGAAAAAGAATGAAATACATACAGGCAAAACACCCATACATATAAGATAATAATAAAGGGCTTAGGGGGGAAGATATGGCTCAGTAGATAAGAAAGAGCATTTGCTCTTCTTCCAAAGGTCCTGGGTTCAGTTGCTAGTACATGGTGGCTCACAATCATTTATAACTCTAGTTCCAAGGGATGACCCCCTCTTCTGACCTCCAGGGCAGCAGGCATGCACATGGCGCACGTATATACATGCAAGTAAAAACACTTACACAGATAAAATAAACCTTTAAAAAAATTTTTTTTAGGATAGAAAGAAAGAAGCCAGCCATGATGGCACATGTTTAATCCCAGGACTCAGGAGGCAGAGGCAAGAGGATCTCTGTGTGCTCAAGGCCATCCTGGTCTATGTAGTAGGTTCCAAGACAGCCAGGACTACATAGAGAGATGTAAGGGTGGGCTGGAGAGATGCCTGAGTTGACAGAGCACAGGCTGCTCTCCAAAAGGACCAGAGTCTGATTCCCAGCACCCGCATGGTTCCTCACAGCTTGCTCCATAACCCCAGTTCCAGAAGCTCTGATGTCCTCTTCTGGCTTCTAAGGGCACCAGGCACACATGTGATATACAGAAAAATACCCGCAGGCAAAATACCCACACATGTAATTTTTTTTTTCCAGAAATGGGCCTGGGGTGCTGGCTCAGCAGTTAAAATGTCTGCTGTGAAAGCAAGAGGTCCAGAGTTCAAATCTCCAGACGGCACATCCATGCCAGGTCAGCACGGTGGCGTGCGTGTAATTCCAGTCTGGGAAGGTAGAATGCCCAGCGATCTTCTCTTAGCCTTTCCTTCTCCCCCGAAAGCAGCCATGTTTGTAAGCTCTGGATTTAATTGAAAGAATAAAGGGAAAAGCCATGAAGGAAGAGTCCCAATCTCAGGGTTGGGCCGCCGTATGTATGTGCACCCGACTCTGCAAGCATGTAAGCCTCCACACATGCAAACACGCCTATACACATGCTTGGATACCAAACATATAACATGCGAAAAGGAAAAAAAAAAGATTTTAAGCTAGGCAAGGTGGTGTGAACAGTTGATCCCTGTACTTGGGCAGCAGAGGCAGGTAGACCTTGATGAGTTTGAGGTCATCCTATTGGGGAGTTGGGAGGCATGGTTTAATGCTAGAATACTTGCAGACTATATCAGGTTAAGATTTTTGTTGCCTGTCATGGTGCACATAGCTGCCATTTCAGCTCTTAGGAAGTGAGAGCAGAAAGATCAGGGGTTCAGGACCTGCTTGGCTACATCAGGAGGCTAGCCAGGCCTACAGGAAAGCCTGTCTCAAGCTCTCCCTGGAAACAAAAACCCTGTAAAAACAAAGGTACCTACTCTGTGGGCAAGCACAGGGTCCTCAAGAGAGAGCTGTGTTGTGAGTGCTGGGTGCCTCCGGTTAAGGTGTAGAAACAGAGGGGGATTCCAAACGTGGTTAGGCTTTTCCTGGAGTAAAGTCCAATACTCCTTTCTCTTTTTATGTGGGGCTTACCTGCTGTGGCACGGCATCAGGCACATGATGGGAAGAGACAGTTTTACAAGGTTAATGATATGGTGATGCCATCACTGTGAGAAAAGTTAGCGTGGATCACCTTGGCCAGCCATGTTGGTCCCAGCCCGTATGGGGTGGTCTTGTGTTTCTTCAGATCGTAAAAATGATTATGTATTCTAGAACGTGTTGTAGGTGTCGATTAGTATTTACTATTGATATATCTTCTGGTAATGCTGCTGTTAATCCTAAACAGCTGTATACCCAAATCACCACACAGAGATTAGGATTTATTTAATTAACCCAGAACACAATGCTGGGCAATAGATACTCCATCCTAACCTCCAAGACCTCATAGTTTCCTAACATTTATATTTCCCACATTATACCTGCTTTCAGTGATATATTAGGTCCAGTCCATCTTTCCAAGTTGTTCCAAGATCTCTGCCCCTGCCTCAGCTCTCCTCTCTCTGCCTCGCCCTTTCTCCTCCCACTCATTTCCTGCCCTCTGGCTCCTCCCATTGCTCAACATTGTGGCTAGTTGCTTTATTTTGGCCTGTTTACGCAAAGTTGACACAGGATGCTTAGAATAAGTATCACATTGCAATATGCGGGGGTGGGGGGAAATCAGCATTTGAATGAATAAGGGTGAGGCGTATACATTTCAAAAGAACATTATACCAACAAGAACCATTCGAGATAGTCAAAGCAATATGCTTTAGTTACCGAAACAAATCTATCTAGAAAGAGCTGAAGCTGGGTAAAGACAGTCCGAACACTCAAGGCCAAGACTTTTTCAAGGGGTTTAGGGTTGACCTGCTCCTGAGGGACAAGGCAGGTTACATCTCTTTCTTCTAGGGGGAATTTACTGGAGCGTAACTGTCAACATGGGTCTGTCTTATTCTTTTGTTTTGTTTTAAGACAGGGTTTCTCTGCATAGCTCTAGCTGTCATGGACTCACTTTGTAAAACCACGCTGGCACCCAACTCACAGAGATCCCCCTGTCCCTGCCTCCTGAGTGCTGGGATTAAAGGTGTGCACCCCTACATCTGGCCTGCCCCTTTCTTTCTTCACTTCTTTTCCCTTTAGTCCGAGGATTGACTCCAGGCATCACATACGCCAAGCATAATTGTTTCCTTTAGAATTCCCCTCTTTTTCACGTCACTTTCGGGCTGTGGATTCAATAAACCCACAGAAACCGGGTGCCGGTTATTCCGGGGCTCGGAAAGGAAAGGCAGGAGTCTCGTCAGTTCTAGGTCGTCCTTGGCTACACAGTGAATTTGAGGCCAGCTGTGCTACACGAGACTGTCCCAAAACAGAAACCAAAGTTCTAAAGTAGAGGCATCGCTCTTATAAACGGTGTGTTAGTTCCTTCCATTCCTCACTTGAGCAGCTAAATCCTCAGTTTCTCCGCCTGTTTTGTATGCTTGCACATGCCCTGTTTCATGGTCCAGGCTTCCGGAAGCAACCTCGGGTTCCTTATCGCCTAAGTCCTCCCTCAGGGTTTGCACACTTGCAGATCCTCTTGGACGCCACCCCAGCCCCGTTTTCTTCCTACCAGCTTTCTGTCCCCGCCCCCACTTTCCATAAGAATTATTGGTCTTCAGAAGTCCTGCACTTCTTTCCCATTCAGTTATTAAGGAAGATGGGCGTGGACTGGCTTAACCATTAATGCTGGAGCAGGCCCAGGGCGGGGCCCGCCCGCCCGAATATTCTTTCTTATCAACCTGTTCTCTTCCTGACGTGATGCAAGCGGTGTTTACTTGGATTTTCCTTCTAGCAAGGAGTAGGTCCAAGATGACTTCTTTTCTGTTTAGTTTTTATCACCTCAGATAACAGTAGAAGGTCTCTGGGATGATTCACCTTCATTGTTGTTTGCTTCTCTGCTCTTTTTGGGGTGGGAGGGGGTGGGGGGTTGGAGGGTAGGTTAAATTACTCGATTCCATCAAAGAAACCCTCAGTTTCTCACTTTCCTCCCGCTCAGCATGTGCGCAGACGCTGAATTGTTTCAATATTCCTTTATAACGTCTTGCATATGGAATTTCTTCTTTCCATTTTTTTCTCCCCTCTTTACTCCATGTCCTGGTTGGCTCATTTCAAGCCTGAAACTGTTGGTTTTTGTCCTATACTGTTGTCACTATGACTTTTTCAAAATGTAACTGTGGTCAGCCATTATCTTCTTGAAAAACCTTTCAGGGGCTTCCCCAGTGCTCCTAAGGAACAAAACCTCTGTTCAAGCCTTCTCCTCAACATTTTTCTTATCTCCTTGGCTTCTTCCAGTCTCAAATATTTCTTTCTTTCTTCTTTTTTTTTTTTTCGGTCTTTCAAAACAGGGTTTCTCTGTGTAACCATGTCCACCCAGTCTGGTAATCTTTTACCCAATAGAAATCAATCCTTCCTTCCTTCCTTCCTTCCTTCCTTCCTTCCTTCCTTCCTTTCTTCCTTCCTTCCTTCCTTCCTTCCTTTTCCCCCGACACAGGGACTCATACGTTGCAGGCTGGTCTCAAACTCAACCAACTCACCAAGGATGACCCTGAACTTCTGACAGGGTTACAGGTCTGACCACTCCCCGCGTTTGGGGAGTGCCAGGGATAGAGCCTAGGGTTTTTCGAATGTTAGGCCAGCACTCTACCAACGGAGCTACATCCCCAGGCCCCGATATTAAATTCTGACCAAAATGTCAACAGATGGCTACTAGAAGACTTATTTTATTCTGTCTGGGTTCTGAAACCATGTGCTCACCATCAATTATAAGCTATTTAAGGAAAAGATTGTCTGTCATTTATTTTTTTGGTGCTGAATATGCTAAGCACACACTCTTCCACCGAGCCCCTCTACCTCCAGAGCCACGTTTGATGTACTTTCCCCACCCGAAGGGTATCTGTCTGTATGCTGCTAGGCCAGCAATTTGAACACAGTGTGACAGAAGTCCATCAGACAGAACAATTAACATTCTTGAAAGCCAGGCCTAGTAGCTCAAACCTGTAATCCCAGGACTTCGGAGGCTGAGACAAGAAAGGATTTTGTCAAGTTTGAGGCCTGCCTGGGCTAATAATAAGACCTTGTCTCAGAAAGAAAAAAAAAAAAGGTGCTTGTGTGTGTGTGCGCATGTGTTGACTCAGCAGATAAAGGTGCTTGTCACACAAGCCTGACATCTTGGATTCAATCTTCAGAACCCATCGGAAGGTGAAAGGAAAGAATAGACTGCACAAAGTTGCCCTCTTGTGCCACGCATGCAGACACATGCAAGCACGTGGGTGTGAGCACATACACACAGACACCCATACACACGTATGCACACACACACACAAATAAATGAAATGACTGAGTATGATTAACACATGTCTCTAATCCCAGCATTTGGGAAGCAGAGGCAGGTGGAGCTTTGTAAGTTTAAGGCCAGCCTAATCCATGTAGTGAGTTCCAGGACAGCCAGAGATGACCTTTCTCAAAAAAACAAAAACAAATACACAAAACATTTTTAAAATGTTGAAGAGTTCAGGATGAAATTAGATAGAACATTTTACCTTAGCTGGGTTTGAGTGCAAAAAAAGGAGATTTTTATAGGTGGAGAAAGTGAATGAATAAATCAACATTTCAAATTTCGTGTTTTATAATTAAATTCTAACACTATTTAAAGATCTTTTGTGAATCTCTTCCCATGTTTGGGACAGTCTCAGTTTAAAAAAAAAATTTTTTTTTTTTTAAATTCGGCTGAAACAAATGCCTCTCAGGCAGAATATGTTATTTCTAAAGTCAGTCCAGTTTATCCAATAACTAAGACTCAGCCCTTAAATTGGGGCTTAGTTGTGGATGACCAATTCAACTATTTTATCATTGAATCCTTAACCTGAGCATTTAGCCATAATCCTCGGTAAACTGAAACAAAGACACCTGTTGTTTTTTTGACCATCCGCTGACAAAGTCCAATGAAGCTCAGGTATTTCTCGGAATATTTGCACCAACACATCATAGTCCCGGTGCAGTACCCTGTCAACACGACTTTGCCTTGTGCATATCTGGCGGCTCTCAGCCTCTTTAGGAAGTTGCTGTTGGAATGAAGAGCCATGGCCATGAGAGCGAGTGGGAGAAGAAAGAATGTGGTGTGCGGAGACTGCATTCCTTTCTTTATCCCTCTATCGAATGGATAGAAAAGCAAATAGATAATTTATTTGTAGATGGCAGTAAGGATTCCTCGCCTAGTACTTACCACAGCGCTCGGGTTTGTTTACAGGATAAATGACCAGGCTGAGTTAACTTCTTAGATCCTTGTGATCTCCCACCCCAGCATGGCCCTGACATCCATCTGTGGAACAAAGAGACTAGATTTGTTTCATGTAGAAGAAAAAAAAATATATTTTTTTTTTAGTGTTTTTTTTTTTTTTTTGGATTATATCTTTTTTGTGCAGAAAACTTTTGAAGCCTAAACTTTTAACCTTTGTTTGTTTCCCAAGGGAAAAATGCATGTAGTACTGATGAAAGAAAGAAAGCAAGAGAGAGAGAGAGAGAGAGAGAGAGGAGGACATGACTGCACATGGGTCTGGTAGAGGAGAAGGTCTGCTGTAGATAAAAGAGAGAGCATAGCCAGAGGAAGAAACCTTTGCAAAATCTAGAGAATCATGATGTTGAGCCATGCCATTAGGGAGAGGGAAGAGCCAGGATACCAAGAGGCCAGGAGGGCAAAGAGTAAAAAGGAATGGCGCAGCACGAAAGCCTGTATTTCATGAAGAAGAACCACTGGGGTAGGGCAGCCCAGGTCCTGGGCTGGAGAGTTCAGGCTAGGGGGAGGGTACATCAGCCTCATCTTGTAACAGGTAGGGACTGAGGGATGCTGGGAGAACCTGGCAGCCAGGTTCTCCTGGCTTTGATTTGTTAAATAGGCACCTCAGTTAGAGCGCTGGCAAACACCTTGAAGTAAACCAGTGGACCTCAGTGTAAAACTTACAGTGTAAAGAACAAGTAATAGGAATAATTGTAAACCTCTACCAGTTTCATCGGCTTGGTCAAACTAACATCACTGCTGAGAGGAGGGTACTAAGCCAGATTCAATAAGTAGGAATAATAACTCGCTTGCAGTTTGCATATGTTTGACCAGCCTGGAGTAGGGAGAATTTAAAGGCATTATTTGGTTTCTTGGTCTAATGGGCCCAGGAGTTTCTATTTTCTCATTAATTTTTCTTCCTCTTAATTTGTCCGTTGTATTGCTTGAACATTTTTTTTTTATAATTTATTTTTATTTTATGCACATTGGTGTTTTGCCTGCATGTATGATGTCTGTGTGAGGGTGTTTGATCCTGGAAATACAGACAGTTGTGAGCTGCCACGTGGGTGTTGGGAATTGAACTCGGATCCTCGGGAAGAGCAGCTAATGTTCTTAACCACCGAGCCATCTCTCCAGCCCCCTTGCTCGAACATTTACTTTTTTCCTCACTGCTCACTTGTCTTTCAGATTCAAGCTGATTGACCTGGCTCTCCAGACTTAGAGTTACTCTCCCTACCAGGCAAGTCTGACACAAGGCCACAGGACAGCATGAGCATGCCTAGCCATGAGTTCATCCCAACACAAAGTCATGAAATTACTTAAAACGTTATACAAATATTATGTTTTTGGCAACTAAACCATACATGTCTCAAGCGTGAACTTTTAAGAATTATTTCTCTTTTTTATTTATTATGAGAAAGGGTGTCATTGTATAGACTTAGCTGGGCTATGGCTCCCTATGTAGACCAGGCCAGCTTTGAACTTATAGAGATCTGTCTGCCTCTGTCTCCTGAGTGCCGGGAAGAAAGGCTTGTGCCACCACATCTAGAAAATGTTATCATTATTTTTATGTGTGTATAGTATATGTGTTTGTTTATGTTTGCTTTTTGGATATACCTGCTCACCAGTGTGTGTGTGTGTGTGTGTGTGTGTGTGTGCTGGCCAGAGTTTGACCTTTGGGAGTCTTCTAGAGATTGACCTTTTGGAGTCTTCTGTTACTCTCTACCTTATTTTTTAGAGACAGGGTCTCTCAATGATGTCATAGCTCATCCTTTTTGCTGGACTGGCTGGCCAGTGTGTTCTGCAGATCTTTCTGTGTCTGCCACTCAGCACGTAGGTTACCCTCGCTTAGTGTCCGGTCTTCAGTGAGGGTGCTGAACTCAAGTCTTCGTGCTCGCCACAGCAGGCACTTCACTCACAGAGCTGTCTGTTTCCTACCACTAAACCTCAATGTTGTAGGAAACAACCTTGGGTCTCAACCAAGGCTGGGCCTCCCTGCAAAACCTTGAGAGGCTTGACCAATGTTAAGACATCAGATCTGAACTGACTTGGACGAATTCACAGCAACATACAGAAGTAATTTACAGAGTCAAATGTTTGGTTATAAGGAGATACAGGCACTTCGGAAGACAGGGGACTATTCCAGCTCCGATGCAAATAGTATACTCTAATTTTGCCTTCAGGAATATTCGCTAGAACATGTTTTCAGTGTGATACTAACACATAAACATAAGCAAACAGAAATGTACTTAGAATTTCAGTGTAATGAGGCCATTGCCATTTCCCACCACTATCAATTCTCTTTTATTGCTATGAAGGAGTGCTCCCAGGGTGGGGCAAAAAATAATCTGTGGTCCAAACTTTCTTTGGCTATTTACCTAAATTGCTCTGGAAATTTTCCTTTCAGGTGTGTGTTTGCTTAGCAGGTTCCTTACAACATATGTGTGACTAAAATCATTTTAACAGCCTTAATTGTATTACAAGGGCAATAATTCCGTAGATCTTGTGACAACACATTCCTCTGTTCTGTATGAGTTTATTTAATTTCTTTTCAGTGGTTGATATTTGAACCTCTTTCATTTACAGTAGGGCCAGCTACACAGTTCACAAAAGTGCCTGAGCAGGTTCAGGAGGGGTTAAAGAACACACTGCTGATAGAAAAAAAAAAAAAAAAAAAACTGCCATTCTGTTATGTAATCTAGACAATCTTGTAGTTGAATCTGGGTCCTTGTGAAATTATCAAATGACTAGGGAATATGATATATGGTTGGGGAGTGATATAAAAGAACTCATGCATACATCTGTACATTTTGTTCCATGAACCTATTGTGATTTTTTTTTTAAACAAGAAGCAATTTCCAAGTTTTAGACGTTTAAATGATTTGATTTTTGTTGTTCTCGTTTGTCTTCACCATTTTATGAAGAAGTACAGATGGTGGGTTGTGTCTAATGTATACCTTTTTCATGAGTTCCAGAAAAAGTGAACACAACAGAGATATTAGTGAACACAGAGGAAAATACCATAGCATGAGAATTAGAAGTCACATATGATTTACAAAGGATATCATGACTTTTAAATTTTATCTATCTGTCTGAGACAAGGTCTCAGTATGTAGCCTGGAACTCACAGAGATCTGCCTGCCTTGCCTCTCAAGTATAGGGGTCAAAGGCGTTCACCATTGTACCCAGCTATGTTTTTGTTTTTCCTTCAGTACCCAGCCACTTTTGCTTTTGTTGTTTTGAAGCACAGTTTCATGTAGCTGAGGAGGGTCTTGAACTCCTAATTATCTCCCAAGCATTGAGGTGACAGCATATACCTCCGCATCTACCTGGGGTTTTTGTTTTCTTATTCTTCTTGATACAGGGTCGCATGTCCTTCTGATTTTCCTGCTTTCAGTTGCTGAAAGCAGGGGTTACAGACATGTAGCCTGCATTCAGGTCACTATTTATTTACTTTCTTGAGACAGGGTCTCCTGTACCCTTGGGCACACTGGATATATAACTAATATATAACTAATATATACAGAGCTGGCAATTGAAACCAGGGATTTGCCCATGCTAGACATTCTACTGAGCTACAGTAGTCTTTTGTTGTTGTTTTTGAGACACAGACTCTCTATATAGTTCAAGCTGGCCTCGGAACTCACTACATAGCCCAAGCCATCTTTGAAAACTTGTCAATATTCTTTCTTAGTGTTCCTCTGTGTGGAGATAGGCTCATTTCAGTTAAGTCACTGAAATTGAAAAGAATAAAGGAAAAATCTAGGTTTTTTGTTTTGTTTTGCTTTGTTTTGTTTTTTGCTTTTGTTGTTGTTGGAAACAAGGTCTCAAACAACAGTCCAACCTCCAGCTTGTATTGATCCTCTTGCTTCAGTCTCCTAAGTTGTTTGTGTTACAGATATGAGCCAACATGCTTGGCATCAATCTAGGTATCTATGTTGCTGCAAAGCATGGACACAGAGATTCTCCTTCTAAATAGCTTTTCAGGGCTGGTAGGATGCTCAGTGAGTAAAGACACTTGCCACACAAGCCTGGGTTTGATTCTTGGATCCCTGGAACTCAATGTGAAGGTGGAAGGAGAAAACCCATTTCACAACGTTGTCCTCTGACGAGAAGCATGCACCATGGCGCATCTGCCCACACGTGGGCACATAAACATAAAATATAACAAAAATAAAATTTCAAAGCTTAATGGAAACAGTATTTTGAAGAATGCATCTGTGAAAAGAGGGGTACTGGATTTTCATTCGTTTAGTCATAGCAAATGTTTGCTGTGTGTGGTGGTTCACAGTTATAATTTCAGCACTTGGAGGCTGAGGCAGGAGGATCACTAGGGTGTTTGAGAACAACCTGATCTACATCCTGAATGGTAGGCCAACCAAGGCTAATGGCGAGAGAGTCTGTCTCAAAAACTTATACACACATACAGATTATTCAATGCAGGGCCTGCTGCGGAGGTGGGGCCTGTGGAATGCCACTCTAGAGAATTAACCTCCAAAGCCAAGTCAGACTCTGTGGGATCCCTCTTCATTTTGCTAGTCTCTAATCACAGGAAATCTGATAAACAATAAAGCATAATGGAAAAAACAAATCAGAAAAGGACAGAGAAGAGCTGAAAGGGGAAGAGGCCTTGGCACTCTGTGACTTGTTAATTAGGGTCAGAAAGGGGATTTCCTATACCCTAAGTGCGTTTCAGTCTCCTAGGTTTGGCGAAAGGAATATGCTCGGTGATTCACCTGGCTTTCTCAGTACCGAGGCTCAGGCTGGCGCATTGTAATTTCCTCTTCATGTATTATGTAGTGACTAATGGAAGGGCTAGGTCACCAACCAATGCTTTACTCCAACTCAAAGCTATAGGATTTCAATTGGCCTTAGCCTATTGGGCAATAGGAAGTTTGAATCTTCTCTTATCAAATGAGTGGGACTCTCAGAAGTTATGAAGGGACTTCCCTTGGGACTTGTTACAACAGAATACAGTGGCCTTAGAAATTTGAGGGTAGTTTCCTGTTTTGCTCTGCTATATCTTTCTTACTTTTGGCAGAGGAAAATGTTCACAGGGTTGATTAACTATCACTAAGAATTCGCTGAAGACAATTGGGCAACCTGTCTCAGGCGTTCAGATGAAGGGATGGGTAGTTTCTGATGACACAGATGTAAATTCTAGGTCTGCAGGTTAAGCTTTGGAGAGGGCTCACCCCAGAGGTGCCTGCACCGGGGCCTCTTTGCCTAGAGATTCTTCCCCAATACCAGCGTTCCAAGTCCTGCTGGAGTGAATGCCCAAATTCACAGGCGCAAAACTTTGTTAAAGATTTACACATACATAAATCGGCAGGGTTTGAGGATTCGTGACCAGCTTTGTAGACAAAAGTAATACAAATCAAGCCATCTTGAATACCTCAAAAACACTGCCCATGTGGCTGCTGGCACCAGCATCCCACGTAAAATTAAAAACTATTTCCCAAGATGCGCACCCTGTGCTCCAATTGATATTTTAATAACTTGATTAAAATTTTCCCAGAAGTCTATTAGAGTCAGGAAACAGTCTGCGGTGTAGGTGAGGATTTGTTTTCGCAACGGAAACTTTTAGACCCCATGAACAGAGTAGCCAAAAATACTCATTTACATGTTTTCCTCCATCCTCGATTAGTACAAAGAAAAGTGAAAAACTGTTCGGAAGAGAAGGCTTCTCTCTTTCTGTCTCCCTCTCCTTTCCTCCTCTCCTTCTCTCTCTTTTCTCCTTCTCATCCAGGTGGGCTCACAGCATTCAATTTTCCCATTTTCCAACTGTCTTCTATTTTCCACTCTTGAAATAATTCGGACATTCACCATCAGAGAAATCGTTATTAAAAAAAAAAAAAAAAAAATCAAAGCCGGGGTGATGGCACTCTCCTGTAATCCCAGCATTCAGAAGGCTGAGTCAGGAGTTTTGTCCTAAATTTGAGGCCAGTCTAAATCTACACGGAGAGTTTGAGGCCAGCTGGACCTACATAACAAAACCATGTGTCTAAATAAATACAGTCGCCATAAACACGGTGTGGGTAACCGGGGTGAGGGGTGGTGTATTTAATTAAAAAGAACCATTAGTCAGGCATGGTGACGGGGCAAGCACCTCTGTCTGAGTTTGAGGCCAGCCTGGTCTACATAGTGAGCTCCAGGCTAGACAGGGCCAACAAAAACAAGAACAACAAACACATCCATAAACAAAACTCAGTAACTCGTGGCGGTGGTGGGGTGTTGGAGTATGGTTTGCCCTTTTCTTAGCTGAAAAGTGGGTCTGATAGTCCTTTGGCCAGCACACTGCAGAAACTGCTAAGAGCGAGCCCCGAAGGGCTGGGTTGCTGTCCAAGCCATGGAACTCCATTTCCCTGCGCGAGCTCAAGCGTGCGGGCCTCGGTCGCTGCAAGCCTCTGGAGATCTTTCCCCTCCTTGCAGACAACCAGGTTCCCCAGGGCCGGTGTCCTCCTGTGTACAGCATGGTGCAGGGCTCGGCCGCCACAGGCTCGCCGCCACCAGGTCGTGGCACAAAAAAAAAAAAAAAAAAAAAAAATCTTTTCCCTTCTCGGGGCCCCAGAAGCCAGGCCGCCTCCCTCCTCCCTCCCTGCTGGCGGGGCCCTTTCCCATCCCGGGATCAGCAAGCAGCCGCGGCAGCGACGGCAGGAAGCGAAGCCCTTGTTGATGCTGTTCCGTGGCGCGCCTCTCCGCCCCCCGGCGGCCGCCCCGCTCTTCCAGGCTCCCGGCTGCCCCCCCTCCGCGCGTGCGCAGTGCCTCCCGAGGGGGGGCGGGGCTCAGATTCCTGTCAGCGGCGGCGGCGGTGGCGGCGGCCGTCAGTGTGCGCCGAGGAGAAGCCCGAAGCGGACCCGTTGGCTCTCCGTCTCCCCGTCCGAACCGTCTTCTCTCCGGACTCGCCGGGAGTCAGCTCTCCACTCCGCAGAGCCGCTCTCCGCCCCGCCGCCGTTCCCGGTCCTCGGCCGGTTGGGAAGTGACTGCCCTCGAGGAGGAGGAGGAGGAGGCAGCGGCTGCCGCCCTCGCCTCGCCGCCCCCGGTTCGGTGCCCGCGGTCCCGGAGAGGAGGTGCCGCCGCCACCGCCGCTCCCCCCCTCCCGCTGCCCTCGGGCCGGGCTGGGTCGAGCTGCGATGCC
>NW_026596034.1:23594758-23704504 GCF_907164565.1 Psammomys obesus
AGGGTCCGCGCCGCCCCCTCCCCGGGTCCCCCGCGGCCCCGGAGCGTCGCACCCTGCTGGCCGGCGGGGCCCCGGCTCCGCCACCCCCGGCGGGCCGCCGGCCCAGTCCTCCCCCGGCTCGGGGATCACCCCACTGGTCCCGGGGCCGGGGCCGCTGGGGTTGGGGGTGGGTAGGGATCGGGACGCCGCGGCTCGTGTCTCCCGGACTCTCCTCCTCGGCAAAGTTGCCCCACGCCGGGCTGGTGGCCCCAAGTGGCTTCCGAGCTCAGGGTCACCATTTTTTTTTTTTTTCTCCCCCTTTCGTCTTGTTTGTGCGCGGGCCCCCCAACCCCCCCCCCCCCCTCCGGCCTAGTCCACTCCCTCCCCACGTCGGGACGGCCCCCCTCGGTCAGGCGTTCTTCCTTTCCTCGTCATCTTCTTGCCTGGAAAAGGCCCGAATTTTCTTTTTATTTTCCTCTCTTTCTACCTCCGTGACATTCTAATTACTTCTCCCTCTTTTACAAAGATAGGGATGCCCTCTCCGGATTACTTGTGTGCCTCTCCCTGGAGTACCAGGCTTGGGCACAAGTCCTGCCCTTTGAGAAAATTCTCTTCTTGCTGTTCAAGGGCTCCTTGCGGAGAGGAGGCAATGAACAGAGATTCCCATTTAAAACTGTTTTGGCTAAGGTCTGCAGGGGATTCCCAGCATCTAAAATATTAACACTTGAGGTGATCTCTGCTGGGGTTAAATTCCTACAGTGGACACCACAAGAATGTGTCAGAACAGGTTCCTTTTGTAAGGGGTATCAAACCAGAAATACCCCATCTGCGCTCATCACTACTTCATATACCAGTTGGGGGGGGGGGCAAAAGATGGTTATTTCATATTTTAAAAATGTATCATGGTGAACCCTTTTTCCGAGAAATCCAGCATTTCTCCTATTTTTGGTTTTACACATCCACCGGAAAATCTCTCTTGGGAACGGGAGATCGGAGAGGACTTCAGCGAGGCATTCGTGTATTTATATTAAGTGAATCAGAGGGATGTAGTTTACCCTGGAAGGTGCTTTTATAGACTGTTGAATTTGTACAGAGTCCTACTTAGTAAGTGCTAGGCCACTGTCTGTTGCTCTGATAAATTTAGTTGGCAGTCACTGTCCTGTAGGATGTTTTTCAGATATTACCTGAAGTAGCTTAGCAATATTGTATAGTTTGAAGTGTCAAAAGGAAGAGAAAATATCAAGAGATGATCCTTAGAATAAGGCTAATGCACAATTGGATGCTAAAAATAGTCAAGACAGTAACACCATTTGGGCAGCAATCATCAGATAATTTTCCATGAAACAAATGCTTTATCAAAATCTAAGTTTAGCTTAGAGACCAGTGTAGAAGCAACTCAACCTTCCATTTGCAGGGAACAGACTAAACTAATATGGGCTTAGGCTCTTAGAAATACATAATAGTTATGTAAGAAATGTATGCTATCCTTGGCATTTTTTTCTCATTCAGCATAAAAAGTACTTAATGCTTTTTGTGTTTTTCAGATTCTCTGAAGTTACACCCATCACAGAATTTTCATAGAGCTGGACTATTGGAAGGTCAGCAAAGTGCCATTTTTACAGTATATTGTGTTAGTATGCAAAGATTTTCTCTGAGATGGAGTTGAAATGGGAAAGTGGGAAACTTTGCAGACTCACACAATGTAGTTTCTTTTTTTTTTTTTTTTTTTTTTTTTTGCTAAGGAGCCTGATCCTTCTTTTAGAGCAGCTAAATGTTTCAGTAGATTTTGTTGCTGTGCTTGAAGTACTTGTAGGCCATTGTGTCTGCTTTAAGAGGCCTTGGGAAAATCCCTCAGAATCATTTAAAATTATGTGTTGGGTGTCTATTTTAGAATTTCAATTAAATTTTGTTTTTGAAAATACAATCTGAATTTGAAAAGGTTCAGCCATAAAGATGATAAATTAATAAATACAGCAGTGACACCAAATGCTTAGTTTGAAAATTCCAAATTGAAAACTTATAGAGGTTATGCATTTCAAAATGATAGTTTATTTACTTTTAGAGGTTAGGCATTTCAAAATGATAATTTATTTACCAAGTATTGATATTATTTCTATTTCATTAGATTTAAAGATAAGAAAAGCTAAGCAATAGACATTATTAAACTATGCTTAGAAAAAAGGGCTCCAAGAAAGTTCTGGAAAAGTTAATAAGATATGTACCTTAAACAGCTGACAATTACTTTAAAAAACTGTTTCTTTGTTTCAGTAAATATTTTTACCTTGCATTGTTTCAATAGATTTTTTTTTCTTTTAGACTTTGCACTTATTATCTTTGAATTTTAGAATCTTGGTATTAGATAGCAAGAATATTATTTTTTCCATTATATGGAGCTGAGAAACAAGCTGAAAGTAAGAGGTCTGGGGAAAAGTTCAACAGCAGCAGAAGCAATGCTTTCTGTGTTTTAGTCAGTATTCCTTACCCAAAGCCAAGTGCCACTATGAAATATATATATCCAGCAACAAGTACTTTATGATCTCTTTGAAAAAGGCCTTAAATATTTTCATAGGACTCAATGTAGCTTTTTTCTTCCTTAGAGGTAGGTAGACCTGTAGATACAGTAAGGGAAGTGGGTGTTGTAACTCAGCTTAGGTTTGAATACCAGTTTAGCAACTTCTGCAGTGCTGTGACCTGGGGCAAATGATTTTACTATTCTAAACCTTATTGTTCCTTCTACAAAAGTAGGTATCTCCTTTATTAACTAACATGTATGAAATGCCTAGTTATAGTGTTCGGCTTTATTTGTTTATTATTATGTTCTTGGACAGTACTAGAGATTTATTTATTTACTTACTTTTGGTTTTTGAGACAAAGTCTCTCTGTGTGCTTCTGGCGTGGAGCTCCCTATGTAGATCAGACTGGCCTGAAATTTAGATATACCTGCCTCTGCTTTGAGTGCTGAGATTAAAGGAGTGTGGCACAATGCCCAGCAGTATTGGGGATTTAACCTGGGACTTCAAGAATGGGAGGCAAGTATTCTTTAACTGAGCTATAGCCTTAGCAGAGTGTATTATAATCTGAGAGATTATCAGGCAGGAGAAAGATAGGAAAAATGTAAGAAGGTATTTTGTAAATGTTAGAGGTTTTCTGTTTTCTTTGTTGTTGTTGTATTTGAGATTTATTTTTGTGTGTATGGGTGTTTTCCCTGCCTGTATGTCTGTTTAATATGTGTGCACCTTTTGTTCAGAGACCAAAAAGAGTGCTGGATCCTGAGAGACTGGAGTTACAGATGGTTATCGGCTGTCATGTATGTGCTGGGAATCAAACTCGGGTCCTCTGGAAGAGTAGCCGGTGCTCTTAACTGCTGAGCCGTCTCTCCAGCCCCCTAAAAGTTAGTTAGTTTGTTTTTTTAACTTTAGCATCAGCTATATTGATTTAACAATATAATTTAGAGCATATAAAAGGTTCTCAAATATTCATTGATTGTATTTGTACATATAAAACACATGGGTGTGTGTGTCTGTGTATTAGTGTGAAAATATTTGTTTAACTACAAACAGAAGAGGGTTTTGTTTTTGTTTTTTGAGACAGAGCTGTCCTAGAGAACTCACTCTGTAAACCAAGCTGGCCTCAAACTCAAAGAGATCCACCAGCCTCTGTCTCCCAAGTGCCAGTTAAAGGTGTGTGGAAGTGTTTCTTAACGAAGGAGTTTTTAGGTTTTGTTCTTACTGTTCATTTTGATGTGAGACCATATTTGTCTGCAATGTCCTCTTTCCTGGGCAACAAACCCAGGGAATATCATACTCAGAAAGATCATAAGGCAGGAGAAAAATAGGAAAAATATGTTAATTATTTAAGGAGGTAGATTTTTGTTTGTTTGTTTTGTTTTGTTGAGACAGAATTTTTCTGTGTAGCCTTGGCTGTTCTAAACTTGCTCGGTAGATCAGGCTGGCCTCGAATTCAGACATTTCTGCCTCTGCCTCCAGAGTGCTGAGGTTAAAGGCATCTGCCACCACTGTCCAGCTTTAAGGAGATATTTTTAATGTAGTTTACAGAAATACAATTATTTAATATGCATATTACATGCTTGTACCTATATACTAATTTTTAACATCACTTGAGATGGTATCTCAAAAAGATTACCCTTTTACAGACACTTAAGTACTGGTTATATGTATTTTGAATTTTTGACTCAATCCATTATGAATTTGTTTGTTTAATAAACTATACTGTTCATTATTATCTTTAACTTTTAATTTAGAAATTTCACATTTATTTGTTTGTGTATATACACATAGCATATACATGCATGCCATGGAGGTCAGAGGGCAATTTATAGTTGGTTCTCTCTACCACGTAGAATCTTAGCTCAGATAGTCTGGCCTTGTGGCAGGTGCCTTTACCTATAGACCTATCCTGGCCACTCTGTCTACATCTTAAATAATGCTTGAAAGTAGAGAGAATAAAACCATGAGCGTCTGTATACCCATCACCAGGCTTTAACAATTTTCACTGTTGTTTCTTTATACCTTATGGTTCTCAAAGCTGGATTAATTTAAAATTAATACCAAATATTGTAATTATTTTACACATAAACACTTTCTCATTAGGTAAACTTTCTTTTAAAAAGATTTTGTTTATATTATTAAGGTATTAGATGTATGTATGTATGTATGTGCTTGAGTGGCTTGCTTGCATATTCTGTCCCCACAACATGTGTGTTGGCTAGATGAGGGCGACGTGTGGCGGCTGGGAATCCAATTCAGTCATGCAAGAGCAGCAAGTACTCTTAACTTTAGAGCCAGCTCTTCAGGCCCAAGATTTTATTTTTAAAGCATTTTTACTTAAGTGTGTGTGAGTACACACTTGTACTTGTGCTTGTGGGTACCTAAGGAGGCCAGAAGAGGGCATCAAATCCCCTGGGGCTAGAGTCGGAGGTGGTTGTGAGCCATGTGGTGTACATGTGAGCTGGGTACAGATTCTGTTCCTTTGGAAGTGTAGCCAGTACTTTTAACTACTGAGCTGTCTTCCTCCCTTCCCTCTCTCCCTCACTCCCTTCCTCGTTTCCTTCCTTCCTTCCTCTTTTTTGTTGTTGTTTTGTTTTACCATGTGGTCTTGGTTGGTCTGGGATTCACTATGTAGACCAGGCTAGCTTTGAACTCGAGATTTGCCTCCTAATTGCTAGTCTTAACGGCATATTCTACCAGGCTTTGCTTCTTGTATTAATTTTTTAAATTTTGTGGCTTTTTTTGGTTTTGGTTTCTCGAGATAGGGTTTCTTTCTGTAGCCTTGGCTGTCCAGGAGCTCACTCTATAGACCAGGCTCACCTCTGCCTCCAGAGCGCTGGGATCAGAAGCAGGCACCGCCACCACCCGGCTTTGAATTAATTTTTTAAATACTCAGTTTTATTCTAAGAAGTTTTACTGTAGTCCTTTTCTTCATTCTGATCTGCCTTTGTTGTCTTTGGAAGATGGCGTATAGTACGAGGCTATTGCTTCTGGTGTTATTAGTATCTAGTAATGTGCATTAGAAATGCAGTCCAAGCAGGTGAGGTAGGTGAGGCAGGAGGGTTGCAGAGATGGAACAAAGCTAGTGAGCCAGGTTGCAGATTGTGAAATTGTATCCCCCCCCCAAAAAAAAAAATACAGTGGAAAATTGTTGAACATAAATCTCTGCAGAGTACTGTATGCCAAGAGCTTGCCTCCGAATTCTTCAAAAACATGTACTTTATATTGTACAGGCCTGTGTGCCACAGTGCCTGTGTGGAGGTCAGAGGACAGTTTTCAGTACTCAGTTCTTGCTCTCCACCGCCTGGTTCTGGGATTACACTCAGGTTGACAGGTTTGGTGACAAATGCCTGTACTTTACCTGCGAAGCCACGTTACTGTCACCATGGTTCACTGAATTTGTGTGTGTGTGTCCATGTGTGTGCATGTATATGTGTGTATGCATGTGTACCTCTGTGTAGAGCCCAGAGGTTCCTTAATTTATCCCCACCTTCCTATTGGAAGTTTCTCACTGAACCTAGAATCTACTAATTTGACTAAACTGACTAACCACCAAGCCACCAAAGATCCTCCTGTTTCTGGCTCTCTGGTGTGGGGATTACAGGCACAGGTAACTTGATGTGGGTTGTAGGTCTCTGAACTTAGGTCTTCATGTTCACATGAAAAGCACTTTTCTTATGGCGCCATTTCCCACAGCCACCAAATTCATTCATGTTCATTCTCTCTAAAATTTTTTTAAGAATTAAATTGTTTTTATTTCATGCATGTAGTGCATGAGGGTGTTCAGATCCCCTGGAACTGGAGTTATAGATGGCTGCTGGGAATTGAACCTGGGTTCTCTGGAAGAACAGCTAGTAGTGTTCTCAGTATACTGAGCCATCTTTTCCAGCCTTCTTTTTTTTTTTTTTGAGACATGGTCTCAGCCCAGGTTATCCTTGAACTTCTGGCCTTCCTGTCTCATTTTTTTAAGTGCAGGGATTAGAGTGCTAGGCATATGGATGTTTAGTAACTTACCTAGACTTACATAGTTAATAAGTTACAGAGTTATGCTTCTGCTGCTGCACCTTCTCTTTCTCCTTCTCCTGTCTCAAACTTTCAGTCTTTCTATCTCAGTCCCTTAGTGCTGGTATTACAGATGTTCCTCACTATGCCCAGCTAAGTTAATGTTTTGTTTGTTTGTTTGTTTGTTTTTTGAGACAGAGTTTCTCTGTGTAGCTTTGGCTGTCCTGGAACTCATTCTATAGACCAGGCTGGCCTCCAACGCTCAAGAGATTCACTTGCCTCTACCTCCCGAGTGCTGGGATTAAAGACATGTGTCACCACGCCTGGCTCGCCAATTTTTTTTAAGAAAATAAGTTATAAAACCTTCAGTTGGGAATTATTAATAAATAGATTAAAAATATTTTTGCCATTTAGCAGAGTTTGCGTTTAGCCTACTTATTAAACAGTGCTGGGCCTTCTTACTACTAGGATTTTACTTAATGTGATGATTGCCTGGCAAAAGGTACAGGCTCTTAAATAATTAATACAATAATACATAGCCATTAAAATGATCTCAGCTTCAGGGGATCCAGTGCTTTCTTCTGGCCTCACAGGGCCCCTCACATGCATGACACGCATTCGTACACACAAATTTAAAATGTATACATTTTTTTAAAATTATATTTTTGTTTTTAAAGGTCTATTTTTATTTTATGAGTGTGGGTATATTTCTTGCATGTATATGCACCATGTGCAAGCAGTGTCCAGGAGACCATAAGGGGATTTTGAGATCCCCTAGAACTAGAATTACGGCTGGTTGTGAGTCACCATGTGTGTGCTGGGACTTGTACCCCTTGGCCTCTGCAAGAGCAGGAAGTGCTCTTATTTGGTATATGTGTGTTTGTGTGTGTTATATTTAAAAATGAAATGCTTTCTAGTTAGGTACAAATTCAATTGCTAAAGCTGAGAATCATCTGGATGTGAGTTCGCAACCAGCCTGTTCTACACAGTGAGTTCTAGGATAGCCAGGGTTACATAGAGAAACCTGTCTCGGGGGAAAAAAAAATTAGCTGAGCAAAAGTCACCATTTCTTAGACCTTCTTTACTGAAAAACATTTGTTTTGGTATATTTTGTTAGACAAACAAAACTTAATGTCCAGGCCTGGTAATGTAGATGTCTTGTGAGGCTGAGGCAAGAAGACAGGGCCAACCTGAGCAACTTTATGAGACATTGTCTCAAAATAAAAGTCTGACAGATGGGGTGCTGGAGAGATGGCTCAGAGGTTAAGAGCACTGGCTGCTCTTCCAGACATCCTGAGTTCAATTCCCAGCAACCACATGGTGGTTCACAACCATCTATGAGATCTGGTGCTTGCTTCTGGCCTGCAGCACGCCTGCAAACAAAAGACTGTATAAATAATAAATAAAGATAAATCCTTAAAAAAAAAAAGAAATAGAATATTAAAAAAAAAAGTCTGACAGATAAACAGGGAGTAGTGCTTTCCAGATTCTTGGTCCAATGCTCAGTACAAACAAACACCTAAAAAATGAAAGTAAAGTAAACAGATTAAGAAAGAGGTCAGGGTACATATGGTGGTCCCAGCACTTTGGAGGCAGAGGCAAGAGTAGCTCTGTGAGTCTGAGGTCAGCTTGGTCTACAGAATGAGTTGCCGGACATCCAGGGCAGAGAGACCCTGTCTCAAAAAAACAAAAACAAACAAAAAAAGAAAAGAAAAGAAAAAAAAGAATGAGGTCATCCTAGTCGTATAGTAGAGGTTTTAAATATGATAGGAAATAATAGAACAGGAAAGGTAAGAATATATGCAAATTGGAAGAAACTAAAACAATAGATTAAAACATTTAAATGCTTAAAAGCAGACGAGATTCCATGATGGAAGGCTAGAGATAAATCTATGTGATAGAGGATGTGTATAGTATACATAAGGTCCTGAGATTCTAGTGCTCCCCCACAATAAAAGTGAAATGTGAATCTGATCCATTGTTAAATCTAGAACCTTGTATAAGCATTGTATCACTAAACTGCATCCTCAGCCCCAATTTGACTATTTGTCAGTAAGCCTTTTTTTTTTTTTTTTAAGCCCTATTAGTAAGGTAGTTAGGTCATCAATGCCTAATATCTTACTGGAAAGTAACTGAAAATATCTAACATTTAAAACGTTTTGATGCATATCTTTCATCCCAGCACTTCATAGTCCTATCTCAAAAACAAGACAAAAAGACCCAATCCTATTAAATTCTTGACTGGAGAGATAACAAGGGTTCAGAGCTGGCTGCTCTGACAGGGGACTTGGGCTTGGTTCCCAGAACCCACATGGTGCTTCACAACCATCCTTAATTTCAGTTTCAAAGGGTCTAATGCCCTCTTCCGACTTTAAAGGGTACTAGACATGCCTGTGGTATATGCACATATGCTGGTAAAATACAAAAGAAAATTAGAAAATCTATTAAATTCTTTTTTATTTAATATTTATTGATCTGGGTCATACTTAAGACTGTAAATACCATTTTGAAAATAATGATGTTAAGACATGTCAGAAGTCCTGACCAGTTCATCCCAGCTTCTTGTTAGTTCATTCTCCCAGTGACTTCCTGTCATTTGTTTTGTCGTTATTCTTTTGTTTTTGGAGAAAAAGCTTGTTTGTTTGTTTGTTTGTTTGGTGTTTTTTTGTAGCCAAAGCTGGTCTCTTAGAGGGTGTCTTTGAACAGCCTTATTCTTAGTTCTACCTGTAAGTGCTAGAATTAACCAATGTGAGAATTACAGGAATATAGGGTTTTTTGTTTTGTTTTGTTTTTTTTGGTTTGGTTTGGTTTGGTTTTTTGAGATAGGGATTTTTCTGTGTAGCCTTGGCTGTCCTTAACTTGCTTTGTAGACCAGGTTGGCCTCGAACTCAACAAAGATCCGCCTGCCTCTGCCTCTCTGAGTGCTGGGATTACAGTGCTGGGATTACAGGACCACCATGCCTGGCTGAATATAGGATTCTTTAAGAAGCTTCCAGGAGGTAATGAAAGAAATTCAATAGGTTATACAATAGAAATCAGTAGAAATGAGGTGATCCTTTGAAGGGCAGTCTTTTGTTTTTTGTTTGTTTTGTTCTGTTTTTTGAGACAGGGTTTTCTGTGTAGCCCTGGCTGTCTTGTTGCTTTATAGATCAGGCTGGCTTTGCCTCCCTAGTGCTGGAGGCCACCACCTCCTAAATTTATGTTTTAAAAAATATTTTTTTTCATACCCAGTGAGACTCTATTGGAGATTTTTTTC
This sequence comes from Psammomys obesus, assembly GCF_907164565.1. Lineage (NCBI taxonomy): Eukaryota > Metazoa > Chordata > Mammalia > Rodentia > Muridae > Psammomys > Psammomys obesus. Next base: position 23,604,503 of record NW_026596034.1, read on the forward strand.
TTTGTGAGTGGTTGTCAGTTAAAGATAGCTTCTTGGTTAAGGATGGGAGTTCATGTTGTCCACTTTGGGGAGAAGTATTTTAACATTCACAATTTGCAAATGTTTGCTGTCTTAGGTGAGTATCTTTATGAATTAGCTGTAGCATATCACAGATTAAACTCTCTTGGCTGATAATCAGGTTTAGGAGTGAGAAGTGGGAAAAGAAGTAAGTAGAAGCCATCTCCAACAGAGACATTTAGAAACGGCAATGCTTAAGTCATTTGAGTTTTCTTTCTCCTGTTACTTTGTTTTTATTGTCTGTGAGTATGAAGTGTGATGTGGATGCATGCCACTGACCTTGTGGAGACCGGGGGACAACTTTCTGGAATTAGTTCTCTTCCACTATGGATTCTAGGGATAGAACTCATATCATCAAACTGTTAGTCTTGCTGAGCCAGGACACTTGCAGTACTTTCTTTGGCAGTACTTTTATGCCATAGGGATCTGTTTCTGCTGCTTATTTCTGGTAGAATGTTTCATAGACAAAATGAAATTGAGAAGAGATGGGCAACAGAATAGGATCCTCAGAAATTAGTTCTTTTTCTTGCTGCATCTGTTTTGTTTTTGTTTTTTTCCCCTAAGCTTCCTGAAAGTTCTGTGTTAGGGATTAGAATATTTTAGTTCTGTTTCTAGTGTGGCCCTGAGAACCTACCTGAAGGAAATTTCAGTGCTTTTCTTCACTACAAACATTCAGGGTGTTTTCTTTGGAGTTACTGAGTTACTTCTCTTTTTATAAAGGCAAAACAATATGAAGGGTTTTGTTGTTTTTATTTGAAACAGGATATCTTATAGTCCAGGTTTGCCTTAAACTTTTTATGTCCTTGAGGATGACCTTGAACTAATTTTGATTCTCCGAATTACTTGGGCTATAGGTCTGTGCTCCCATACCAGCTTCTATATGGTGCTGGGGAACAAACTCAGGACCTAGAAAGCTAGGCAAGCATTGCACCGACTGACCTACATCTTCAGCACAGAATATGAGTTGTTTGGTTCCTTACAAGTGAGTACAGTCCTTTGCTTAACTGTATGTAGAAAATGCTGATTTTTGAATACAATTAGAATTTGATCAATAGTCATACATACTTAATTAAGTCTACACTGCTAGTTAGGATGTTAGACATTTAAATGCTTTTTAACAATATGAAGAAGTTTGTTGGTAGAGGCTTGCTCTGTCTGTCTGTCTGTCTGTCTACTTATTTTGAGGCAAGGTCTCTACATAGCTCTTCAGCCTGGCCTTGAACTCATTGAGATCTGACTGCCTTTGCCTCCCAAGGGCTGGGATTAAAGGTATGTGCTACCATGCCTGCCTAGCAAGGCCTTATTACGTAAGTATGTTTGTTTTAAAGTTTCATTACAGTCATCTTTATAAATTAATAAGATAGGACATGTTTAAGTGTGCCCTGTGGCAGTGGCTGTAAACCAAATGTAGGCTTAAGCTAACAAGTTGCTGTTCTTCACAATGGGCTAGTTATAAGAAATCTTAGAATATGTTGTTTCTTTTTTACATTAACCTAATTGTGTATACATGTGGGCAGGCAGGTGTCACAGAATACATGTGTGGAAGTAACAGAGTAACCTGAAGGAATTTAGTTGATATTTTGTGTTGCTCCATATTGAACCAAAGTCCTCCTGCATGCATGTTTGGCTTATATTCCATCACCGAGCTGCACCCTAGGAATTAATCCTTTTAAAAATAAAATGTCAGTCAAATGAGGCAAGCATTTATCAATACAGAGTGAGTGAAGTCTTAACTACTTTGTTTCATTGATTAGGACAACTATTTCTATATAGTAAGGCAGCAAAATCCTATTTGTACTAGTTAATGTACTTTTATTTAATGACATGCTGACTTTAGTGCTAGTAAGCTTCTTACATTTAAGGATATACTGATTTTAATGTTAGTCATAAGTACTGCTAAGCATAAAACTATTACATTACTTAATACATACATGTATCCTACATTATTAACATTAGGAAATACAATAGAAATCACCAGAGATCTCTCTCTCTCACTTGCTAGGAATGACTACAAGTATGTGCCATAATTGTAGCTATACAGGAGACTGAGGTATTAGATCCCTTGAGCCCAGGAGTTTGAAGCCAGCTTGGGTAACATAGTAAGACCCTGTCTCAAAGAAACAGAAAAGGACAACAGCGACAACAAAAAAGATGTTTAAAATCATTGGGAGATGTATACATTACTGGTGGGAATGTAAAATTGTGAAGCTACTTTTGTAAAGAATCTGGTATTTTCTCAAAAAGTTAAATATTCTGTGCTAGAGAGGTGGTACAGTGGTTAAGAACAGTGGCTACTGTTCCAGAAGACTTGGGTTCATTTCCAGTACCCACATTGCAGCTTACTACTATCAATAACTCCAGTTTAGGATATCTGACACCCTCTTCTGGCCTTCAAGGGCACCAAACCACATATGGGGAACACATACATATAGGCAAAACACTCATACACATGAAATAAGAATAAATCATTTTGTTGGTATTGTTTTGTTTTTATTTTTCAAGATAGGGTTTCTCTGTGTAATACTGGCTGTCCTGGAACTTGCTCTTAGACCTCAAAACTGGCCTCAAAACTCAGAGATCTACCTACCTCTGCTTCCCAAGGGCTGGGATTAAAGGTTATGTGCCATCACCACCTGGCTAAGACTAAATCTTCTTTTGTTTGTTTTTGTTTTCAGACAGGGTTTCTCTTTGTAGCCCTGGCTGTCCTGGAACTCGCTCTGTAGACCAGGCTGGCCTAGAACTAACAGAGATCTCCCAAGTGCAGGGATCAAAGGTGTGCACCATCACAGTCTGGCTATAAATCTTTTAGAAAGTAAAACACATGGAAAATTATTATCTAGAAATTGTGCTTTTGAAATGAATACATTCACACAAATATGTTTATAGCAGCATTACTCAAAAATGGCCCAAAATGTAGAAAAGCCCAAATGCCTATAGACTGATAAATGAATGGTTAAGCAAAATTTGGAATATCTAAACAGTGGAATATTATTTGACCATAATAAAAAGAAATAAATAAAAAAAGAAAGTTCTGTACATAGGATTTAATGAAGTTAACCCTGGGTCAGTAGGCAGAGCAAGAAACCCTCTGACAGGAATTAAAGAGCAGGAGGGATTTTGAGTTGAGGGGTATTTAAGACAGCATGGAGAAAAGGGAGTATTAGCTCAAGCTCTGTCTTTAGCTTCGGCTTCAGCTCCTCAGCTCACTGGCTTTTCAGGCTTTGCGCTAGCAAGCTTTTGGCCTTGGGGTTTTTTGGGGGCTTTGCTCCTGGGCTGTCAGCTCAACTAGTGAGACTTTGGGGTTTTTTTTCCATCCAAACCTCAGCTGAGGAGGAAGATCAGCTGGTTACTTTCTCTGCCTCTCTCATCTTGCAGGTTTCACCCCCACCCCCAACAAAGAAAGAAGGAACTCAATATAATATGGACTTGAGAAAAACATGTTAATCACAAAAGACTGCATATTATACAATCTCATTTCTAATACTATACAGAAAGTAGGTACGTCTACAGACATGTAGATTAGTGTTTCCAAAAGGGTGTGAGTGAGAAATAGTGGCATGATAGTTCCAAAAAGTATATAGGAATCTTTTAAGGGTGATAAAAAGATTTAAGTTATAATAATGGCTATAAAAACTTGGACTACACCAAAGCCATCGTTCACTTTAAATAGGTGAATTTTGTAGAGTGTATGAATGGTATCAGTGCACATATACATGTATAACATAAATAGGGAAAGTTGAAATAGTGTGATCAAAAACAATAGGATTTATATACTTCAGGGTTTTTAGACGGCAGGCTCCGATAATAAAGTATTGATTATGGAATATAAAATACATTGCCTCTGGAAATGTAGACGACTGTAGCTCTATGTGCAACAGGCAGTTCCTCAACAGGTTAAATATCATTTTCACACAATCCACCTATTCCCCTATGGTTACACATGAAAGCAGGGGTTTAAAACAGATCCTTGTTTACTAGCAACATTTTGATAATGGTGAAAATGTTGGATGGAAAATGATGGAAAGTGGGAATGTAGCTCCGTGGTAGAGTGCCTGCCAAGCATACACAAGCCCCTAGTTCATTCATCTCACAGAAGACTTGGCAAGGCAGCAAAACCTATAATCTCTTAGCAGACTAGAAAATTATGAATTTGATGCCAACCTGAACTACATAGACTAGATCAAAATTTAAAAAATTGGAAAAATGGAAACAACTAATGTCGATGAATACATGTATGGCTAAACAAATATATATGAGAATAGTGGAGTGTTATTCATCCTAAAATGAAGTGAAATTTTGATACTTCCCACATTGAGTATTAACTTTGAAAACATAGAAAGTAAGCCAGTCATGGCTTATGCCTGTAAACCCAGCACTTAGGAGGTGGAGGCTGGAAGAGGATCAGAAGCTCAAGGTCAGCCTTGGCTTCACAGTGAGTTGGGCCAGTCTGGCTACATGAGATCCTATCTCAGAAAACAAAAAATATAACAGTGAGAAGCCAAACAAAAGGAGACAAAGTATGGCTAAAAGTTATACCTGTATATTATTGTGAGTTACTCAATGCCTTGAATTGTATACTTAAAAACAGCTAAGATAGTATGAATTTAATATATATTTTACCATGAAAGTTCATAATGTTTAAACTTTAGGTGAGACATACTGATCCTCTCTTTTTCTTTCTTTTTGTGAGGGACTAGGTTTCAGGTAGCTCAGGCTGATCTCAAATTTAAACTTGTAGTCCACTTGCTTCCTAATTTCTGGGATTTTAGGCATGAGCCTTGGCTACTGTGCTGCGTACTTAATAATCAGGACTAAAATTTGAGAAGCCAGTTAGATGACTTCATGAAAAATTATGAGTAAGTATGTTAGTCTCATTTAGATGGGATAAAATAATATTTTTCACTATTGCATGGCTGATTCATTTTGTTGATTTATAGAAAGCAAATGTTTATATTTAATAATATCAGGAGGATTGCAGTTATCCAGTAAATATCACCAAATTGTGGCAGTGAGCCAGAAAGAAGAAAATCTACGTTAGTGAAATGAGACACAGTTTTGTAGCTATGGAAACTTTAAGCTCTACCGAGTTTCAATAAGGTGTTTTTGTGCTTGTATTAGTACCACTAATTAGATATTGATGGGGTTAATGAGGACCTTGGATAATTGTTAAATTGAAATATAATTATATTCCTTGAAGGTTTTGGTTAAAGGGCACAGTTGGGTTTTTAATGTTAGTTTTATATGAACATTAAAATATTTTTGTTTAATTTATTAGATAATTTAATCTGAGGGTTTATATGATTTTCTGGGTTTTTTCAGAGATAGGGTTTCACTTCTTAGCTCAGGCTGGCCTCTTAACTCATGGTCCTCCTGCTTTAGCCTTTTGAGTGCTAAGATTACAAGCTTGTGCTATCATGTCTGGCATATGTGAAAATTTTTTTTCACATTGTGCTAATACCCATAAATATTTTTTTTAAGTGAATGTACTTTACTTTGAGCATTTCTGGGAAAAGTTGAATCTATTCAGAGAAAATTAAAAAATTTTGGATAAATTATTCTTTTGAGTTAAGATTTTTTTTTTTTTTTACAAAAAAAATCTTTTAAAGCTTATTTTTCAGGCTATAACAAAATTAAACATTTTTTGATGATTCCTTTTATTTTTTTTATGTGCATTGGTATTTGCTTGCATGTATGTCTATGTGAGGGTGTTGGATCGCCTGAAACTGAAGTTACAGACAGTTGTGAGCTGCCATGTGGGTGTTGGGAAATGAATCAGGGTCTTCTGGAAATGTAGCCAGTGCTCCTAAACCCTGAGCCATCTGTCCAGCCCTCAAATTTAAGTTTTAAATGCTGTATGTGTGTGCTTGGAATTGAGCCTAGAACCTTAGATGTGCTAGGCAAATGCTCTACCACTTAGCTATATTCTTGGCCCTGAGAAGATTTTTTTTGGGGGGGGGGGGTGGGGGGGGGGGGGGGGGGCGGCACTGCTAGGTATGAAACTTGAGACTTTTTATTTGTTTTTGTTTTTGATTCTTGGTGCTGGGGACTGAACTTAGGGCCTTGTGCATGCTAAGCAAGCAGTTTGCCACTGAGCTGTAGCTCAGCCCTGTTATGTTTTGCTTTATTTGAGACTGTCCTACTGCTTCAGCTTCTTAAGTTTTGTATTTTATCTTACTGCAGAAAGGCTACTGTGAAAATTATAAAGTATAAAAATAAAAGAGAAAGTATGTGATCCTGTCACACAGAAATAACCATCGTTAACATTTTATACCTTTCTCTTAATTTGTTTATTAATAGCTTTCTACGGATTTATTCTTAAATAACTGAATTCTATAAGCTGCCTTATTCTTCTTTGTACATTTGTAAATTCCCTAAGTTATAAATGGAGCACAGATTAGCTGTATTTTTTACTAAAAGTAAGATATTTATTATAGATCTTTAGATGTGCTGGTCATGCTAGTATATACCTTTAATCCTAGCCAGGGCTGCATAGTGAGACCCTATCTTAATACAAAACAAAGCAATCTTTAGACAATATAAAAATACTACAAAAACCAATAAAAATCTCAAGTATATTGTTTCTTTCTGTGTGTGAGTGAGTGTGTGTGTGTGTATAATATCTTATATAAGTTGGATTCTTGTTTTATTTTTTGAGACAGGGTCTCATGTTGTCCTGGCTGACTTGTAATTCACTGTGTAGACCAGGTTGAACTTGAAGTTGTAGTGATCCTCCTGCCTCTGCCTCCTAAGTGCTGGGATGGCAGGTGAGCTCTCCTATGCCTAGCTAAATAGGATTAAAAAAAAAAAAAGATTTATTTTATATTTAGTCGTATGTATGTGTATGGGGTGGAGGTATGTGCATGTGCTTGGCAGGTATCACTGGGGGCCAGAAAAGGAAGTCAAATCTCCTAGGGCTGGAGTTACATAGTTGTGAGCTGCCCAACCTGGGTATTGGGAACTGAAGTTAGTCCTCTGAAAGAGCTGTATGTGGTTCAAGTACTTTTCACCTCTGAATCATCTTTCTAGCCCTAGATTTTTTTTTAAAATGATCTTACACTGCTTATAGCCTGCTTCACTAAACAGTATGTTACAAAGTAGACATTTGATGTGGTCCTAATCTGTGTTCTAATGATCGCATTCTATCATGATATGTTTGAGTCATTTATTTACCGCTCTTGCACCGATGACATTTATATTGAGGGTGTTTCCAGTTCTGCTTTTATAAACAATGCTATAGAGAGCAGTTTTACATGTGTATTTAACTGTATTTTCTCCTTAATTTAAATTTATAAATGACTAGACCTGGTAGCATAGGTTTATAATACAGCTGCTCAGGAAACTAAAGCAGTAGGATTTAAAGTGTAAGGCCAGCCTGTCCTAATAGTGAGTTCCCAGCGAGCCTCAGCTGTTGAGTTAGACTTTCTTTCTTTCTTTTTTTAAATTAATTATTTTTTTTTTTATTTTTATGTATGTTTGGTGTTTGGCCTACATGTATGTCTGTAAGGAAAGTTGGATCCAATTTTACATACAGTTACGAGCTGCTATGTGGATGCTGGGAATTGAACCTGGGTCCTCTGGAAAAGCAGCCAGTTCTTTTAAACCGCTGATCCATCTCTGTAGCCCCTTGAGTGACTTTCAAAGAAACAAACAAACAAAAAAAAAAAAAAAAAGGAAAAGAAAATTCCAGGTTTAAATATCTCTTTTTCTGGTTATATTTTTGCCCTAGAGTTGTGATATAATTTGAACATTGTGTATGTGTACTTCCAAAATATGAGCACATGGATTAACCAACAAATGTTAGTATTTTATTTTATTGGTCAACTTTTAAAAATGTGACCTTTGCCTACTCCTCTCCCCTATGTTATAATCAAATATCTGAGGAAGAAACTGAAATAAAATGGCCTTTGCCAAATGAATAACTTGATTCACCACTTGTATTGTGGGCACGGTTCCTGGGAACTATTGTGAGTGCTTGGCCTCTGACTTACGTGCCACCTTTTCTTTTAATTGTTATTTTGAGACAGTCTCACTAAATTGTCCAGGCTCATCTAGAATTCACTCTGTAACCCAGTCAGGCCTTAAATTTTTGAATATTCTTGTTTCCCCCTCCAGAGTATCCAGGATTACACCAATGTCCCTAGCAACTGCGAATACAAGACTGGTTTGATTCTAAAACTGGTTGGTCTGTAGAATCAGAGATAAGGAAGAAAGATGGTAAACTGATCTAAGTTCATTATTGGAAGAAAATATATGATTAAAAGTCTTAACTCTTCGGGCTAGGCATGGTGGTGCATGTCTGTGATCCCAGTACTCTGGGAGGCAGAGGAAGATGGATCTCTGTGAGTTCAAGGCCAGCCTGGTCTAAAAAAGTGAGTCCAGGACAGCTACGGCTACAAAGAGAAGCCCTGTCTTGGGGGAAATCTTATTATTCTTGTTATTATTACTATTATGTGTAGGGTGTTTTGCCTGCATGTAAGCCTGTGCACCAAGTGCGCACAGTGCCTGAAAAGGCCAACAGATACTTGAGACCCTCTGGAACTAGACTCAGAGAAGAGTGTAAGCCACCATGTGGGTCCCGAGAATTGAACTTGGGTCTTCAAGTGCTCTTAATTACTGAGCCATCTCTCTAATCCTCAAAATACTCCATTTTGTATAGTGAGAGAACACAAGCTGTCCAAACTTCATGATACAGGCCTATAATCCCAGCATAGTCAGGAAAATCAGGAATTCAAAGTTATCTTCAACTACATAGTCAGTTTCAGCGCAGCCTGAGTTGTATGAGACCTTGTCAAAAACAAAATGGCCTGAAAAGTAAAATTACTATCATCATCATCATCGTGTATATGATAGTAAAAGACATCTATGCCAAGGCACACTTGTAGAAGTCAGAGAACAACTTTTTGAAATCAGTTCTTTTCTCCTTCTTTTCTGTAACATCTAGAGATCAAACAAGTCAGAAATTTCTGTTGTAATCTAATCCCTTATTAGAGCCATTTTTCCCCTAGATGCTGATTGTAACTATAATTAATGGACTACAGAGTTTACTTCAGACTTCCGAGTTGTTCATTAACCTATTTATACGTGACTACTTTAGCAAATTCATAGGCATTTATCAGTTGTTAGTTGAAACTGCCAAGAGCTGGAATTAAAACTATTCGGTTTCTAATGTATTTGCCAAATAAGTTAATTTTGTTTTGAGAAAAGTTACTTTTGCATTAACAAATAGGATTGTTTCGATCAAGATTTATTAAACTTTTCTACTCATAACCTCTTTCAGGCCTGAGGAAGTTTTACATGACCCCATGAACTATAAGGATATGAAGTCAATATAGAGATCTAACATTTACTGATAATGAGTCAATAAGTAGATTTATTTTAAAATAATTATTTGATATATATATATAATTTTACCGCTTATTAAAGACAAATGCAAATTTGTATACTAATGAGATGAATGTGATTGTCTTTAAATCTTGGCTGAATTTTGACACCATGAGATGTAGAGCATATTCAGTGTTTTTCAAGGTTGATTGATATTGTGATTTTGTAATCTTCAATACTGAGAATACAGCTTTGCATAAATACATAATACAAAAGTATGTTTAGTGCCATTTCAGAAATTGTTGGAAATTGTTTTAGCCTCAAGCCAAAAGTCTTTTAAAATGATGCTCAAATCAAATATTATTTGGGGGAAATATAGTTAACACCTCTTCCCCCCCCCCCTTCAGATTTAATTTTTTTCTTTCGTTTTTTTGAGACAGGGTTTCTCTGTATATCCCTGGCTGTCCTGGAACTCTTCAGGTAGAACAGGCTGGCCTTGAACTCAGAGATCCACCTGCCTCTGCTGCTGTGGTGCTGGGACTAAAGATGTGTGCTTCCATGCCCAGCGTTTTCATCTTTATATTGTTGTTAAGATTTTAAAATTTAATTGTATTCGTGTGTATGCTTGTTTGTCTGTTTGTGGGCATGTGCGTGTGTGTGTGTGTGTGTGTGTGTGTGTGTGTGTGCAGAGGGCAGAGATGCCAGATCCTTCTGGAGCTGTAGTAATAGGCCTGACATAGATGCTGGCAACCAAATTCCAGTCCTCTGGAAGAGTAGTGCATACCAAAACTCCAGCGCCAAGGGTACTTTATTTATGTGTATGTGTGTCTGTGTGAATTTGCACGTGTGCAAATGCCCATGTGGATCAAAAGAGGGCACCAGCTATAGAGTGGTCCTTTACAGTTGGGATTACAGGCAGTTGTGAGCCACCAAATAGATGCTGGGAGCTGAACTCTAGTCCTCTGCAGAGCAACACATGAAGTTAACTGCTGAGTAGTCTCTCTAGCCTCAATATATTTTTAATTAAAAGAAATTTGAATTAACAAATGCTGGATTTTCTACAACTTTTTTTAAGTATTCTTAAAAGTATCCTGCTTTTACTGCATTTTTAAAAATCTATGCTGGGAGTAGTAGTGCACACCTTTAAGGCCAAGCACTGTTAGGGGTTGGTCTGGTGCTGTGTATTCTAATGCTAATTACGGCCCCACAGTCTGGTTGTAGTGAGAGGAGCAGTCTTCCCTACTCCAAGTCCTTGTTGTGTAAACCTTGCTCTACCTAATTTAAAGTTAATTGGTCAGTAAAGTTGCTGAAGCCTGTGACTAGGCACAAGGGAGGTAGGTGGAGCTTAGCCTTTCTGGGATTGGGGTGAGATGGAGACCAGGAGAGGGGAGAGTGATGGGAGAAGAGCTGGAGAGGAGGAGCTCACCACTGGGCAGGATGGATTAGAAGCATGTGGCCAAGGGAAGTGGGCCCTGAGGACAGACTGATGAAACAGAAGCGACCCAGGCAAGAACAATCATGATGGAGTAACTTGGGGGGTGTGTAGCTAGGAAATAGTGAAATAGCTTAGAGGGTTGGTACCTGCCCAGTTATGAGGCCTTAAAGCTTTTATATTTTTAAACGGTCTCTATGTCGATTATTTGGGAACTGAGTGGGGTAGAAAAGCCTTCTAAAGTAAAATAGCCTTTCCACAATAGCCTCCACTTTGAAGGCAGAGGCAGGAGGATCCCTGTGAAGGAGGGATCTCTGTATGAGATTAGCCTGTTCCACAACGCCCATTCTGGGCTAGCCAAGGCTACACAGTAAGATCCGGGAGGGGGGGGGGGGGGGGGGAGGTGGATTTCTGAGTTCAAAGCCAGCCTGGTCTATAAAGCAAGTTCCAGGTTAGCCCTGTATTGAAAAACAAACAAAAGCTGGTTGGTGGTGGCACACGCCTTTATTCCTAGCATTCAGGGATGCAGAGGCCATCCTGGTCTACAGAATGAATCCAGGACAGCCAAGGCTACACAGAGAAACCCTGTTTCGAAAAAAAAAGAAGAAAAGAAAAACAAAGAGAGTGAATGAATGAAAAAGGAAAAAAAATGTAGCTTCAGCTAAGATTATACACTGAATATCTCTCCTCTATATATGTGTGTAGGTATGTATGTAGTGTTAAATTTTGCATAGCATTTGTGAAGCTGAGTTCAGGCTTAGTTAATAAAATTAATTACGGGCCTGGAGAAATGGATCAGCAGCACTTAACATTAATAACTGTTCTTCCAAAGAACTTGGGTTTGATTCGTTTAAGAGTTGCCTAAGTTTATAGAGTTAGTTCAAGGACAATCTGGGATAAAGTAAGACCTTGTCGAAAGAAAAAGATCTGAGAATATATCTCAGTGATAGAACACTTGCCTAGCATGTACAAGGTACTAAATCTAACCCTCAGTCTCAAAAAGCAAGAGATAAATATAACAAAGTTTTAGCACCCAAGGGAAAAAAAGGAATTTGAGATTTAAAGTCGGTACTTCTCTTGAATTTAAATGGACAGCTAACAGTCATGTGTGAGTATGCTAGCCTTTAAGCTCACTGAGGTAGGTGAATCTCTTGTGAGTTTTAGGCCAGCCTGGTCTACATAATGAGTTCAGGCCAACCAGGGTTACACAGTGAGACTATCTCAAAAATAGATGGGTGGATGATAAAGGGATAAAGATAAGGATACGAAAGTTTGAAAATTCATGACCTATAGTCTGTTTTCTCTATGGAGAAATGAACTTCCAAGAGTGACAGACACAGGGGAGTGGCTTTCAAAGAACTGTTGTGAGAAAGCTGTGAGAACTATTCCTATGAAAGCTGACACGATGACAAGGAATACCTTTTTATAAAAGGCTTCTAGGGGTTGCTTGCAGGATGGTTATGAGTTCATAGAGGTTCTAGTCTGTAAGGTTTGTTTTTTCTGCAGCAATACCTCGAAGCTGGGCTGTAGAGATAGCTCATTGGTTAAGATCACTGGCTCCTCTTCCAGAGGACCCAGGTTCAAGTCCCAGCAACCATATGGCAGCTCACAACTGTCTATAACTCCAGTTCCAGAGGATTTAGCAATGCAAATATCAAAAATAAATCTTAAAAACAAAAACAAAACAACCCTCGAAGCTCTAGACTTAGAAATATTGCAGCTGAGAGGTTAGTTATTCAGGGTTGAGCATTCTTAGCAAGATGAAAAGCAGTATGCACAGAGTAAAGGAGTGCTCTAAGACACAAGCACACATTTCACTTTATCCTTGATTATCCCCTTTCTCCCTGTCTTCTGTCTTTGCTTCTCTCTCCTTCCCCCTTCTCTGCCTTTTCTTTTGTTTTTTCTTTTGTTTTACTTTTTGTTTTCAAGACAGGGTTTCTCTGTAGTCTTGGCTGCCCCAAGGCAGCCTGTAGACCTCACTTTGTAGATCAGGCTGGCCTCAAACTCAGAAAGATCCACCTTCCTCTGTTCCTTGAGTGCTGGGATCAAAGGCGTACGCCACTACCACCCAGCTTTTGATGATGTGGGTACTGGTTCTTGTTTTGCATTGCCTTTTTTGCAACATGATCTGATCACCTTGAATTTGTGGTCCTTGTGCTTCACCTCTACAATGCTGAGGTTACAGGTATAGGCCACTATGCCCAGTTTATGTGTTTTTTTTGGATTGAACCCAGGCTTTGTGCATACTAAGCCAGCACTCTCCCAACTGAGTTACATTGCCAGCCTGCCTCCCCTCCCTGTCTCATCCATCCATCCATCCATCCATCCATCTCTTTTCATGACACAGTTTGCCCACTGTAAGCTAAGGTGACTTCAGAATCATGCTAGTTCTCTTGCCTTAGATCCTACATAGTGAGAATAACAGGCATTATCCACAGTGCCCTCTTACCACTGATTTTTTTCTTCATTTTGTACTTTTTCTAAGAATACTACCTTATGTTGATCTATCAGAATTTAAACATGTACATATAGATACATATGGTTGTAAACATACAAGTATTACAGAATGAATTTTAAAACATGGCCAAGTACAAAGCAAAAATAAATCATAAAAAATTCTGTAACTAGATAATGGCTATTATTAATAAGTTCATGATGATTCTTTCACCTATGTATTTATATACACACTTCTATTTATATGTTGCCTCATGAACAGAATTATAGACTACATCCCATTTTAACAGCTTATTGATGCTATAAAATGTCAATTTGTTACAATTTACAATAGCTACAAAGTATTACATTCTTTAACAAAATTTACTTACAATTAGCCAATCTTTTCATAATAGACTTCATAATTCATTTTTAAATAACTTACAGATCACAATAATGAACACCGAGTGGTTATTTCCTGTGAGGAGTAATGCTGTTGATCATGCAAGATTTTGTATGTGATGATCACTGTTCCTGAACCCTGTTTTTTAGAAACAGTGTATTTCTAAGTTTGTCTTGTGTTTCTAAATTTCTTTTTCTGTTGTATTTCCCAGTGCGTGGTGCAGACTTGTGTCTTTTAGCTTTATTTAGAGAACGGAGTACGTAAATAAGATAACTTGTACGTTATTAGATAAGACCACATGGATATCATTATGTAATCTATTGTGGTTTCATGATTAAGCTTTGGAGTCAGATCTGAATTCAGAATCGTCACTTGTACTTTCTCTAGTTGTATAATCTAAACAAACTTTCTAGTTTAAAGAACATTTAAAGCATAAGACTTATTTCATTAGGAAAATGATTATAACTAAGACAAAATAGCTGTTTTTAACAGTTTTGTTGGGCTCCCAAGATAGCTCAGCAGATAAAGACATTTCTGCATGGTTCTGCCAGTCTGAGTGTGATCTCTGGGGCCCATGTAAAGGTGGAAGGAGAACTGGCTACATACAGAGTTGCCCTCTGCCTTCCACATGGGTAGTGTAGCTTGTATACCACCTTGCACACTTCATGCATACACTTATAATAGTAATAATAATGCTTCAGTTAGCTAATTAAAATCCTTCATGGTATAGCTGAATTATTCATCTAGCTTAAGGGAAGAGGATTTGTTTAATAAACTTCCATAGATTAAATACTGTGGCTATTTTAAATAATGTATTTAGTTAGATGTAATGATATATATGTAATCCCAGCACTACTGACTCTGAGGCAAGAGAGTTTAACACTAGCATGATTGACACATGTAACCAAACTGTCAAGCAAAACTAAATAAACATTTATTCAAATAATATTTAGTGATAGAAGAAAATGTTCATGATTAAATATTTAAGTGTTTTGTTGTTGTTTTGCTGTTTTTTGAAGTTTTGTTTGTTTGTTTGTTTGGTTTTGGTTTTTTTGAGACAGGGTTTCTCTGTGTAGCCTTGACTGTCCTGGACTCACTTTGTAGACCAGGCTGGCCTCCAATTCAAAGCAGTCCACCTGCCTGTGCCTCCCTGAGTGCTGGGATCACAGGCGTGCACCACCATAGCCAGCTGAATGTTTTAAGTTTTTTAAAAGAAGATATGAAGCTGATTCTGGGCTGGGGTTGCAGTTCAGCATAAAATTAATTCATTTCCTTGTATAGAATGTGTGAAGACAAACAGAAAACCTCTGACACTATTTTTAATTTATTTTTTCTTTTTAAAAACTATATTCATTTATTTTTAATCGTGTGTGTGTGTGTGTGTGTGTGTGTGTGTGTGTGTGTGTGTGTAGGGTATAGGATGCCCATGGATGTCAAAGTCATTGGATTTCCTGGAGCTGGAGTTACAAGAGGTTGTGAACTACCTGACATGAGCCACCAGATGTGGTTGCTGAGAATCAGATTACATCCTCTGGAAAAGCAATACATTCTCTTTGCTGTGGAGCCATCTTTTCAGCCCCTAATTAATTTTTTGGCTTTATTTATTTTATGCATATGAGTGTTTTGCCTTCGTGAATATACATGTGCCTCGTGCCAGCGGAGATCAGAAGAGAGTGTCAGATTCCTTGGATCTGGAGTTTAGATGATTGTAAGCCACTATGTTGATGCTGGGAACCGAACAAAGTCTACAAAAGCAGCAAATGCTCTTAACCACTAAGCTGCCTTTCCAGCTTTTTTTTTTTATCTTTTAAAAAAATCGATAAAAAAAAGAAACTAAAACATTTGAATTCCCAAGCTTTGAGAATTTCTTAATTTAAAAAAAAATTTTTTTTAATAATGTAGATATTTGTGTGCATGTGGATTTCTGTGGATGCTTGTGGGGGCCTTTGAGAGCACCAGACTTCTTAGAGCTGGAGTTAGAAGACGTTGTGAGCCACCTGACCAGGGAATTAGGACCCACACTCTGGTCCTCTGAAAGAGCGGCAAGTGCTCCTAACTACTGAGCCATCACTCCAACCCATAAATAAATAAATATACATATATATTTATACTTTCATGAAAAAATGAACTAGGTTCTTTTTTTTTTTTAAGATTTATTTATTTGTTTAATATGTATGGGTGTTTTGTCTACACTAGAAGAAGTCATTGGATTCCATGGGACTACAGTTATAGATGGTTGTTAGACACCATGTGGGCACTGAAAATTTAACTCAGGGTCTCTAGAAGAGTAATCCCATGTTCTTGACCTCTGATTCCCTGGGTCCACATACACATACACACATGTGCCAGTTGGTGTGTTGGAGGTCAGAGGTTGATATTGGAAGCCTTTCCTGATTTCTCACCACTATACACCCCCCCCACACACACACACCGCTTTTTTAAAAAGGGATATTTATTTAATGTATGAGTTCTTATCTGCATGTACATCTGCATGCCAGAAGAGGGCATCAGACCGCAGTATAGATGATTGTGAGCCTAACCTTTAACAGCTGGGCCATCTCTCCAGCCCAAACAAAGATGGCTGAGTGGTTAAGAGCACTGTCTGCTCTTCCAGAGGTCCTGAATTCAATTTCCAGCAACCACATGGTGGCTCACAATCATAAATATAAGAGAAACTTTTTTATTGGGATTTTATTTATTTGTTTATATATTTATTATTTATCTGTTTGTTCTGAGGATAAACCCAGGTGTTCCTGTGTGATTTATTACCTCAGTCCAGGATGATGTTTTTGAGGTCTATCCATGTTTTAAGATTTATTTAGTATTTTCTTTTTGCAATCTAATAGTTGTTTCAACATGTGGACCTTAACCATTTGTTTTTTGGTGGCATTTGAATTCCTCTCTTTTGGCTATTGTAAATAATGCTGCTATCCATATGCTTTGAATATGTTTGTATACCTATTTAGGTACCGTGGGGAAGCAGTGCCAGGAATTGAATCTAGGGCCTAGTACCTGTTAGACCAAGTGCTTTACCACGGAGCCCTGAGATCTTTCTTACTAAGTTTTCCAGGCTGGCCTTTAACTTATGCTATGACCCAGGCATGCCCTGAACTTTTGATCTTCCTATTTGGGCTCCTTAGCAGCTGGTATTTTAGTCCTGAGGCACCAGGCTTGGCTAATTTGAGTACCAAATTTTAATATTACTATGTATAAAATGTTTTTGTTTTGTTTTGCTTGGTTGGTGGGTTGGTTGGTTGGTTGATTTTTTTGGTTTTTTGAGTCAGGGTTTCTCTGTGTAGCCTTGGCTGTCCTGGATTCAACTTACTTTATAGACCAGGATGGTCTTGAACTCCCAGAGATCTGCCTGCCTCTGCTTCCCTGAGTACTGGGATTACAGGTATAACCAGGATGAAACTGTCCATGCAACCAGAGATTGCCGTGAACTCCTGTCCTCCTACTTCTGCTTCTCAAGTTCTGGGATTTCAGGTCTGAGCTACCATACTTGTCTTTAAAAACAAAACAAACAAACAAACAAACAAACAAAAAACAGGAAGCTTTTTTTTTATTGTGTTGAAGATGATGGAAGTGCTTACATCCCATGGCTATCATAGGCAGTACCTTAAAATTTGCCTGTGGCAGAAGGTCAGGAAAATTGAGAATACTCAGTGTTCTGGTCTTTAAGTTTGAAAAGTTTCTTTAGGAAAGAAATTATCTTTTGTCCTTTTTTCCTCCTGTTTCACAAGAATACCTTAATCTTGCAACCCTACTAATAGGATTGAAAACTCAGGTGCAAAATGGGTACCAACAGTGTAATACAAATCATTGAAATTGGCTTAATGGTATTTCTGTAACTGAACACTCTTATGGGAGCAGGCAGCTCCAGCTTTCTTGTATAAATATGTTTGGTTTGGCCAGATCTTGTGGCTTATCAAGAGAAACCAAAAGTCTGTGTTATTATGTAAAATCTGGTTCTTCAGTATTAACATTGACAAACACTGTAAAGGTGAAAGGGAATAATTTTGTTTTATTATTTCATTTGTGTGTGTGTTGTATGCCTGTGTGTGCAGTGTGCATGTATGTGTGCAGATGTGCTTGGCCAAGTAGAAGCCAGAGAATGACATCAGGTACTTTCTGCTGTTACTTTCCACTTTATTATTTTGAGGTTTCTTTCTGAACCTGTAGCTCTCTGATTCATCTTCACTGGCTAGCTAGCAAGCCTAGCTAGGAAGCCCTAGACCTATAGCAAGGAAAGCTACTTGTTTAAACATGAAATTAAAAGCATTTGGAATGGACATGAGATATTTACGTGACTACTTTTGCAATAAAAGAAATCATGTCAGCTAGGTTGTAGTGGTGCATGCCCTTTAATTCTAGCACTCAGAAGGCAGAAGCATGCAGATCTCTGAGTTTGAGGCCCTCCTGTTCTACAGAGTGAGTTCCAGGACAGCCAAGGCTACCCAGAGAAACATTGTCTCAAAAAACTAATAGTAATAATAATTAATAATAATAATATGTAAGCAGTATCTCAGTAACGCCTTCTTACTACATACCCTTTTGAGGGCAGGAACTACAGCTTCCATTTGTTCCTAGCAGCTCCCGTTTCTACATAATACTACTACTAATAGTTTTGGGTGTCTTTTAGACATCACTGCTGGCTCTCACAACTCCTCAAGGCAGATAGGTATTACCACTATTTTAATGTGTTAAAAGAAGTCTTCATCTCTTGAGTCACTTACATAAGGTTATACAGTGCTATTTACCTCTTAGTTACTAGAATGATACTGGTATATAGTAGTGCCTCCAACTGTTCTAAATCCATGGTTTCCAGTAGGTGTTTGAAGTCACTGATAGTGCTGTTTCCTCCATTCTATGTTGTTGTTTTTTTAATATGCACATACCCATGATAAAAGTAGTTTATATGGCCTCGCGTGATGCTACATGCCTGGAATGGGGTTAGATACAAGAGGATTACTGTATGTTTGAGGACAGCTTGTTCCACGTAGTTTTTGTTGTTGTTTTTAAGCCTGGGATGCATAGTGGGACTCAGCCAATAAGTAAGTAAGTAAATAAATAAATAAATAAATAAATAAATAAATAAATAAATAAATAAACAAGCTTGTCATGGTAAGAGATTAGCAAAAAGAAAAGCTAATAATAAAAGCAAAACAATTACAAAATGTACTGTTAATATAGTAAAAATATATTAAAGTTGACAGTGTCACTACTCTTATGCATTAGGACCGTTAGAAAGTGTAAGGGTTGCTTGGTTTCCTGAATAATTGGGATTACAGTCACATGCCACAGTGGTAGCTTGATGGTGTTCTCTTCAGTGAATTTCTTTGTGATATCTCAGGCTTTTTCTTATTAACGGGTACTTTTCTTTATACTGTGAAGTATTAAAATAAGCCTTTCATCTGTAGTCTTCTAAAGCACCCTTTCTTTCTCTTTGGAAAGGTTATGGAATAGTAGTTTACTTCAACTTACCCTACACTCATTTCTTCTTACTTGGACTTCAGCTCTGCCTTGTGGCATCTGTCTCCATCATTCCCTTCTTTGGCAAAAACAAAAAACAGAACAAAACAACAACAACAACAACAAAAAAAAAAACCAGGAAGTACCACATTAAACAAGTGAATTTTTTCAGGTTCTTTGTTCCCTTTTGGAAGTCTTCAACATTCTTTCTGATGCTTTTTATCCTTGATACTTAAACATTTATTATTACTATTTTGTTTGTTTGTTGTTGAGACAGAGTCTCTGTAGCCCTGGCTATCCTGAAACTAACTATGTAGACCAGGCTGATCTCAAACTCACAAAGATCTGCCTGCCTCTGTCTGCCTCCTGAGTGCTGGGATTAAAGGTGTGCACCACCATGCTTAACTCTCGATTCTGTCTGTTTTCTTAAAGTTCCTTTCTCTCTCTGACTTTCCCACCCTGCTTTTCTCATTCATATCTGTCTACATGTTTAAATTTTTATTGTGTATGGTACTATGTATGTGTATGGTTGGTTGTGTGCCACAATGCCCATGTGGAAGTCTGAGGAAAACTCTGGAATAAGTCTCCTTCCATCTTTATGTTAGTTTCAGGGATCAAATTCAGGTCATGAGGCTTAGCAGGGCAAGTATCTTTACCTGTGGAACCATCTTGAAGCCTTACCTCTTTTTTATGTACCGTTAGCAATCTTATATCTTCTAGAGTCTATTTTCTTATTAATACACTCATCAAATGAATACCTATTTGTGTCATGCATGCCTTTTGTTCAGACAGTATGCATGAACTGACCAAGCCACTGTCCCCATGATGTGTGGAGTCTAATAAGAAATAAATGCAAGGAACCTGGCAGTTATTAAAGTGTCCTAAGTATTTTGGTAAGAGAAATAGAGCTAAGAAATGAAGTTGAAGTGGCTGCTGTAGTGGCACATACTTGTAATCTCAACATACTGGGATACAGAAGATTAACACAAGCTGGAGGTCAGTGTGGCCTAAAAAGTGAGTGTCAAAAACTGAGGTGGTCAGGAAGAGCCACTTGGAAAGAAAGAATCGGTTGAAAAGAGCTAAGGGGGGCAGAGGGGCGGAAATCAGTGTTTCAGGCAAAAACAAAACAAGACTTTTGCATAGGTAAGAATACATGGATAAAAAATTGAAAATCATGGTAACTTAATGAGTGGAGGGAAAGGTGAAAACGGAGGGGAAAAGACAGACATCAACAGATATTTAATTAGAACCACATGTTATTGTATAGCTATGTTGTCAACCTAATTATAACATTTAATAGCCCAGTCTCACTGTTGTTAGGAGCAATCAAAACAAAGTTTTAGTGTCTTGAGTTCCTTGTTTGCTTGCTATTGTATGATTGCCTCCTCCTTCCCCCCTTCCTTCCTTCCATTCTTCCTTTATGTACCTGACCTTCAATTTCCTATGTAGTCAAGATTGACTTTGAAGTCATGTTTTTCTTCCCTTCCTATCCATATGCTTGGTTTATTATTTTAAGCAATTCTTTTTTTTTTTAAATCTGTGATCTTCTAAGAGTGATTTTCTTTTATATTTATGCCCCTTGTGTAGTATATGAGCTAGTTGAATGACGTTTAAGTTATATTCTATCAGGTTACAGGTGAGAGCAGGAAGAGACAACATTCTGAAATATGCTGAGCCTAAGGCTGTGGCAAATAAAGTATCAAGAAAATTGATCAAGAGATAACTTATTTTTTATTTATAAGAGTGTTTTGCCTGCATGTTTATCTGTGTACCATGTGCTGTGCCTAGTACCTGCAAAAGCTAGAAGATAAAATCCAATTAATTTTTTTAAATGTGTTTGTGCGTGTGTCTGCACACGTGTGCACATGCCTGTGCACACACACATGCACTTAACTATATATGTATTTGCATCAAAGGTATCCAGGTGCCCATGGAGGCCAGAAAATGGCATCAGATCCTCTGGAACTAGAGTTATGGGTGGTTATAGGCTTCCTGATGGTGGGCACAGGAAACTAAACCTGGATTGTCTGTAAGAGCAGCAAGTGATCTTAAGCAATGAGCCATCTCTTGAATACCACTTTTCTTTTTAGGTTAAAACTTTGATACATTTTTGTATTTTACATTTTTGTATTTTACAAATACAAAAGTATTTGGTTTTGTAAGATTTGGTTTTAAGCAAAGTTGTGACAAAGAAGCAAAATAACAATGCAAGGAATTTTTATGGGCATATTTGTATATGTGGATATGGGTAGAGGAGTTTCTATGTGTGCATGTGGCCAGAAGTCAACCCCTAGGCTCATTCCGCAGGAGCTGTCCATCTTGTTTCTTTTTCTTATTCTATTTTTTTTTTTTAAGATTTATTTCTTTATTTTACATATGAGTGCTCTATTTGCATGTACATCTGCATGACAGAAGAGGGCACAAGATCTCATTATAGATGGTTGTAAGCTACCATGTGGTTGCTGGGAATTGAACTCAGGACCTCTGGAAGAGCAGACAGTGCTCTTAGCCTCTGAGCCAGCTCTCCAGCCCCTCCTTGTTTCTTGAGACAGGCTTTCTCACCAGAACTGGGGCTTGCTAGCTGGTCAGTAAGCTGCAGTGTATCTGCCTTCTCTGCCTTTCCAGAGCTGGTACTACATACAGTTTATGCTACCACATGACTTTTTTCATGAGTACTAGGTATCCAGTTTAGGTCCTGGTGCTTGTGCATCAAGTATTTTACCAAATGAGTCTAGTGTGTAGATTTTTTTGATGGCCAGATGTTCACATATGAAGACATTTAAATTTGCTTCCTTTGATTTACTGATTTGCTTTGAGCCTGGTTTTCTTTTATCGTGTAGCCTAGGGTGGCCCCTTTTGATCTTAACGGGTTACTGACGTGGTCAGTCACTACGTTATTTGTCACATACTGCTACTGCCTTCCACTTCTGACACTAATTCCCCAGCTTGAACCTGGCATTTCCTACATGGAAGCTCTTAGAACACAGAGCAGACCTACTGTTCACCCGTGGCTAGCTTCAAACTTACATTTATTCTTAGTCCTCACTTTGGACAGCCCTATTAGGCATAGAGCCAGTCTCTGATAATCACACACATGCTAGGTTTCTTACACAGGTGGCCTCCTCACCCTGCTCAGGCTCTATAGTCTTAGATAAATACTTCTGTAGCTGCATAGTCTTCCAGTGCTATATACATTCTACTGCTCTCACTTGGCCACATTCTTTTTTTTTTTTTTTAAGTTATTCGAGACAGGGTTTCTCTTTGTAGCCTTGGCTGTCCTGGACTCATTTTGTAGACCAGGCTGGCCTCCAACTCACAGATCCTCCTGACTCTGCCTCCCCGAGTGCTAGGATAACAGGTGTGTGTCACCGCACCTGGCTGGCCACATTCTTCATAGCTGTAGTGTACTCTCAATACCCAGTCTTGAGCCACTTTCTATGTAGACATCTTCATTACTGTTTAGGCTCTGGTGCTGTATATAAGGCACCTCCAACATATATACCTCCTAATGCTGCTCTGTCTGATATCCATGCTGGGCTTTCGCACTGGTTCCCATATGTATCCTTCTCCTACTTCTTAGGCATTTACTTTATAACCTGGGCTGAGCTATCCACTTACATGTCAATTCCCACTAGGTGTTGGAGTCTGACATCCATTTGAATCCTCTACAAAGATTCACTGTGCTTGGGTTCTTCCCTCACCCCATCCTTTACCCTGTGTCCTCTTACACAGACATTACTTCATGCTGCTTAGTCTCTACCTGGATATCTCTCCTTCCTTTCCCCCAACTCAGTTGTGCTTTCTTCTTTCAGTTTAGGCTCTGAAACTGCTAAGATCTATTCCCCCGTAGATATCCTCCTTTCCCTCCTAAGTTTCTGATAACCTTTTTTGGGTCCTCTGATTCTTTTTTGGACTCTGCTTCACTCTAGTTTGGCTTTATTGTTTGTTTGGGGAAGGGGTTGTTCTTTTTTGAGACAGAATCTTGCTATGTAGCAGTCCTGACTTAGCATCTGTGATTGCCTGCCTCAGCCAGCTGAATAGTGGGATTATAGGCATGCACTACCATGCACAATTCATAGTTTGAACATTCTTAAAAAACTATCTATGTAAGGTTTTTGGAAATTATAAATAAGCCTTAAATGTTTCACTAAGTGCTATATGGATCCTTTACGATGTCATTAATTCAGAGTTTGTTTCTTCTGGGACAGACTTAAGTAAAAGTAATATTAAAAAGGCCTAGTGACTTGGTTGGTAAAGTGCTTTCCACACAAGCACAAAGACCTGAGTTTGAATCTCTAGCACCCACATAAAAAGCTAGATGTGACAGCATGTACCTGCAATCCTAGTAGTATGCAGGTACAGAAGGTAGATTTTTGGGACTCACTAGCTAGCCAGCCTAGTGGACCGGAATCAGTGAGCTCCAGGTTCAATGAATGAAAGATGGAGGAGTTGACTATGTGAATCAGCCTATAAACACCAAGCCTACATTCTACATTCACTCCTCAGAACCCACAAGGGAGAAGATAACTGACTCAGAAAAATTGTCCTCTGATTTCCACATGCTTATAAAAACTTGTGTCCACTCATACATGCAAAATTAAATGTAATAAAATAAAATTAAGATGGAGAACAAACATTGACCTTGGGTGTTGGGGGCGGGGGGCTGAGTAGCCAAAGATGATATTGAACTCCTAAAACTCCTTCTTCTACTTCCAGAGTACTGGAATTAGAGGAGTGTGTCACCAATCCAGGTTTATGCTGCCCTGGGGATTGACTGTGCCCCAGGCAGTTGCTCTACCAACTGAACTACAGTCTCTATCCTAAAATAACAGATAATTAAATAACTGGGCAATGTCTATGGAACTTTTTAGGCCCCCCCCCCCATTGGTATAAAGCGTACTGTTGTATATTATCTAAATGAGTTACAACACTAGTATGTTTGGATAAAACAATACAACCTGAAAAAGTAATATGAATAAATACATATTTGATAGCAAATTGATGAATTGGCTTACACTTCAAAACTGAAAAAACTTATTAAAACAAAGTATCATGTACCAGTTATTCTTGGACTCTATAATCTTTGAGAAATAAAATATCTAATGGACCTGCAGCCAGTACATTTTTTTTTCCAGGGGAGATGCCAAATGTGATGACTGTCAAGGGTGAAGTGTTTTTTTTGCTGTTTAAAAAAAAAAAAAAGGATGCTGTCTTTCAGTGTAGAATTGTTGGCACACTGGAGATGTCAGGACTTTGTTGAGAGTGTCTAATATGAAACCTTAACTTGGGGATTCACCTCCTTAGTGAGGCAATGAACAGAGGAGGGGAAGAGTAAGGCAAATCTTTTCTAAGCCTTTTTTTGGAGGGGGTTGACTTAAGGAAACTTTCTAAGATTAATGGTAGTTTCATATTTACAAGGATGTGGATGCTGTTTTGTTTTCATATTGATAACAAGATGAAAGTGTTCATAAGTGGATTTTTCAGTATAGTATCCAGACCTGATGATTGGGCATTTGAGGTGGTATGGCTATAGACTGTGTGTATATCTGATAATCGGTGAACTTGTATTATTTGTGTAATAGTACCTGTTTGGGGCATTAATTCATGCTTTGTTGCTTCTTTTTTTTTTGGGGGGGGGGGTTGTCGAGACAAGGTCTCTTTGTTAGCTTTGGCTGTCCTAGAACTAGCTCTGTAGACCAGGCCAGTCTCAAACTCAGAAGTCCACCTGTCTCTGCCTCCTTGGTGCTTGGATTAAAGGCATGCACCACCACTACCTGGCTTCACTTTGGTTTTGGTTTTGGTTTGGTTTGGTTTGGTTTGGTTTGGTTTGGTTTGGTTTGGTTTGGCTTGGTTTGGCTTTTTTGAGACAGGGTTTATCTTGTATTCTTGCTGGAGTGGACTCACTTTGTAGACCAGGCTGGCCTCTAACTCACAGAGATCCACCTACCGCTGCCTCTCCTGAGTGCTGGGATTACAGGTGTGCACCACCGCACCCAGCACTTTGTTATGTTTTTAAAGTACATTAACATTTTTATGTGTATGGGTTTTTTGACTGTATATATGTCTATGCATGTATGTCCTAGTTCCCAAAGAAGCCAGAAGAGGGCATTGGATCCTCTGGAGTTATAGACTGTTGTGAGCTGCTAAGTAGCTTTAGGAGTTGAACCCTGGTCTTCTGTAAGAGCAACCAGTGTTCTTAACACTTGAGCCGTCTCTCCTTGGTATATTTTTAAAGCTTTCTCAACACAGAATATCATCTTTTCTAGCTGTGGTAGTACACACCTTTAATCCTAGTACTAGGGAGGCAGAGGCAGATGGGTTTCTGTGCATTCAAGGCCATACTGTCTACATAGTTCTAGTGTAGCAAGAGCTACCCAACAGAGAGACCTTGTTTTAAGACAGATTCTCACTTTGTAGCCCTGGCTATCCTGAACTTGCTGTACAGACCAGGCTGGCACTCAAGTCAGTTCTTTGTGCTTTTTCATCCTTTTTAAAGTGTATTTATTTAGCTGACAGCTTGACAAACAAAAATACTTGTGTGTGCACATGTATATGTGCATGTCCTCTTGGCCAGAAACACTTCACAGAGACTGTGCCTTTTTCTCTTCCATGTCTTCATAGGCATTAATCAATATTCTGTTCAACTTGATTACCTGGAAGTAAGTCAAGGATTCTTGAGAAAAGTTGAAAAGGAAATTAACTCTCTGACAATTTTGGTGTTAAGTCTAACCCCAAAGCAATTGAATTCCTAACCTCTTCTCCCGTCAGTAATGGTGCAGTGGAGACTAATCATCCAAGAAGGAATAATCTAGTTCTTAGGAACAGATCTTTCTGTTTAAACTACAGCTGTTCTGTGAGTTGTACCTCATCCTCACATACCACTTTATTGTATGTAATTATTCAGTATGAACTCATAATGAACACCTATAAGTCTGCTGTATAATCCAATTTGGTATTTTTTTTTATTTATTGTTGTTGTTTTTCCTTTGTCCTATCTCCATGTTTCTTATCAGGAAAACTCTACTGTCCTAGATTTTATTACAATTCCCCATTGTAATCATCACTTATTTCATCACTATTTTTAATTTTTTAATCTTAACAATGCTGATATTAAGTATTTTTCACTGGTAAAATTTGTCATAAGAATGAAACTAAGTGAGACTAGGTGCGTGTAACACATATACACACCCCATTTGCATAGTTACTGGCCCCTGAGAATGCTCAGTGTTAGTTATATTATGTTACTAATGTTGCTATTTTGCTGTGAGAGAAGAACAAGAAAATTAATCTGTTTTCCAGCTGTGGTTTGTCTTCCTAGACTGGACTAGAAAAAGAGAGATAGGGAGTAGGAAGTATAGGTCTTGGAGATCTGTTTTCTTTTTCTGAAATGAGTAATAACAGACTAAAGCTGTAGATAGTGGTACTTAGAGCACAGAATGACCACCTAGGAAGGAAAAAAAGTGCACTTTTAAGTTACAAATGTTCTCTTTTCAAGGGCCTGAGTTCAGGTGTCAGTACCCAACAAGGTGGTCACAACCACCTTTAACTCCAGTTCCAGGGAATCCAAAGCCCTCTTCTTATGTTGGTAGGCTCTTGTACATAGATGATATACATACATATACTTTTGAGAGTGTGTGCGCACACACACACAGAGTTTTAAAACTAGTTTCAGGCCTGACCTCAGTACAGTGCATGCCTTTGATCTCAGCACTTGGAAGGCAGAGGCAGGTGGATCTCTGTGAGTTCAAGGTCACCCTGGTCTAAGTAGTGAGTTCTAGGACAGCCAAAGCTATTATACTGCTTTGGCCTCAGGGTAGGATTTCTATTTTGAGCTTGATGTGCACTGGTGGTAAAAGTTTTTCATAGCCAGGAAAGAATAAAGGATTTAAATTGACCCACAACAATCAGGAACATAAATAGATCAATTAGAATTTGTAGAACAGGACCAATTAAACAATCCAGCCAGCTCATTTTGACATTGTTGCCTTTGTAACTAGAAACAAAGTACTGAAAATGCTGATTTTTTTTAATAATTCTTATTTTATTTAGTGTGCATCAGTGTGAAGGTGTCAGATCCCTTGGAACTGGAGTTATAGACAGTTATGACACTGAGCCATCTCTCAAGCCCCCAAAAATGCTGTTTCAACTCTTCTTTTCCAGTTGGGCTGGGCCCTTACAGCAAATACTTGGTCTTCTGAATTTGCTGATTTTCTTTTCTTGTGCTCTTGTACTAGTCATCTGATTGGTGGTGGGGAGGAACACGGACTTTTGTCCTATCTTGATAGAAATCTTAAGCAGGTGATGAGAAGTGCTTTGTGTGCTGAGTGTTGGTGTCTCTGTATTTGATGGCAGTGAGGTGGCAGCAGGCAAGCTAGAACAGTGACATTTGGCGCCCTCTAGTGTAGCTCGTGTGCTTCTGTGCTTACCTCTGGTAGGAGCTTCTTTTTTTGAGACAGGGTTTCTTTGTGTAGCCTTGGCTGCCCTGGACTCAGTTTGTAGATTTTTGAGGCCAGCCTTCCTGCCTTTGCCCCTCAGCATGCTGGAATCACAGGCATGCACCACCACGCCCGGCTCTGGTCAGTCCTTAGCGCTACAGAATGCTAAGCTATAGTGCTTTATAGGCAAGGAAGATAGAATGCCTTAGCCTCTGGCAGCTGTAACTTCTAGATGTGGAAATTGCTTAGCTCTTGACATCTGTCAGTTTTGTAGCTCCAGACCGTGGGGTATCTGAGATCCTGGGTCCCAAAGCTTGACAAGTCTCTGGAAATCTTCCAGCAACTGCAGCCTGCAATGTCTCTTCTGGATATTACAGCCTTCTATTTTTCAGCCTCTGCTCTTGCTCTTTGTCTACTTTTCTGTCCCGCCTTAACCTGCCATCCTTGGGAACTCTTCAGTTACCTCTTTTTCAGTTGTCAAACAGTCAGCCACCTCGCCACTTTTGCAGTTCAGCCTGCAAGCTGCCATTTCTGCTGCTTTACTGACTCTGCCTCTTGTGTTACCAGCTCAGCCCCTTATTATGGAGAGTAGCAAGGGAGGACTGCTAGAGAGAAACTTGGTATTGTTGTAATACTGGGAGATACATCGCAGGGTGGTCTCCTAGCTGAGTCACCAAGTGAACCAAACAGCCTGCTCTAATAGCCAGAGAAGGGATCAGTGTTTGCACTATTCACGGCTTTTGTTCACAGCATTGTCCTTTTAGTATCAGTCACATCAGTCTCTCTGTTAGACCATTAGGAGACTTGCTTCCTTTCTGGCCTTTGGAAATGGTTGGAGGAACATTAACAGTTCACTGACAAAGGGCTGAGCATGGTGCTACATGCCTTTAATCCCAGCTCTCCGGAGGCAGAGGCAGGTGGATCTTTATAAGTTCAAGGCCAGCCTGGTCTACAAAGAGAATCCAGGACAGCCAGGGCTCTGTTACACAGAGAAATTTTGACTTGAAAAAACAAAAAGAAAACAAAAAGTTTGGTACAAATTGTTTGAATCAGTCCTGGCTGAGGCTGTTCCTTTGGGAGCTGAAGCAATCAGTGTGCAGTTTTCTCATGGCATCAGTGATGTTGCTCATAATGGCCAGTGTTGGCCTAAGAGTAGTCTTTTGCTCAAGGCAACAGTCCAACAGCTGTCAAGGCATCATCCCAACTTATTTACTGGAAAAATAAATATCAAAAGAGTGCTTGTAGTTAAAGAACTTGTCAGCTTGGGCTACAGAATTAGGTTCAAGGCCATCCTGTTTAACTTAGTAAAACTGTTTCCAAAAGTAAAAAGGTTTGGTGGCCAGAAGCCTGTAATCCCAGCACTTGAGACATAGAAGCAGGGAGATCTATGTGAGTTGAGTGTCAGCCTATAGCAAGTTCAGGCCAACCAGGGCTACCCAGTGAGACCCTGTCTTAAAAGAAAAAGAAAAAAGTAAAAGAGGACTGCTTAGTGTAGCACTGCTTTCCTAGCATGTGCAAGATGTTAGGTTTGCCAACAAGTCTGAGGGAGGGAGGAAGGGCATTTCTTTTTTTATTAACACTAATAGTGATGATTTGTCTTATTTACTGATTTTTGTTGTTTGTTTAAACACAGTAGTATCTTGTAGCTGTGGCTGACCTAGAACTTGCTGTGTAGATCAGGCTAGACTCCAATTTAAAGATTCTAGTGTCTCTGTCTCCTGAATACAGTTATTCTATTTCTCTGATACCATGCTTGGCTTTAGTAGTGATTTCTAACAGGGTTTTAACAATGCTTAATGTTTTCCCTGTACTCTGGAGAGAAGTCTGTCCCTTCATATGCCCCATTATATCAATAATTTGTTAGTTAAATTTACTTACGATACTGCATTTGCCCTGATTTTGCTTCGTGGATATTTAAGTAATACACTTATATTAATTAGGATTTTTGTCGCCTAAAATTCATGATGAACCATAGATGAGTTGGTTAAATGAAAATTATTAGCAACATTAATAGGGAAAGTATATAAGAAAACATTCATCCCAGTTGGAAAGCTAAGGAAAATTTTCCTTAGGAAAGTAAAAGAACATAAAGAGAGTAGAGGAATGAGTACATGTGTGTAGTGACGTAACATCACTAAGCTGTTACATCACCTTATTATATTCACTTATGGCAGTTGTAATGGCTCAGGAGACTGATCCAGGAGATTGCATAATAAAGTTCCAGGAAAACATGGGCTACATAGTAAGTTCTAAGCTAGCTTGGGCTGTTAGTATTTGGAACACAACCTGCTCCTGGGTTACCCAGCAATTTATGATGTCATCATGTGTCACCAGTCAGGTGGCCACACCTGGAAGGCGTGGTTACCTTGCCCCTTAAAGGGCCAACCCCGACACGTGTCACTCTCTTACACTCTTGCTCTCCCTCTCTCATGCTCTCTCTCTCTCTTTCTCTTGGGGCGCCTCCCCTTCTCTTTCTTTCTCTCTCCCCACCGTGTCCTGTTCTCCCACTCCCTCCATACCCACTTAATAAACCTCTTGCATATCGGCTGACCCCAGCCTCATATTTCTTTAAATAATAACTAACATGGGCTATAATGAAATGGAGTCTCAAAAAGCAGAAACAAAATTTTACCTTATTAATCAAGCTCGTTCAATCTTCCATCATCTGTGGTCAATTTTAATGACATGCATATGTCCCTCTTAAACCTGTTATTTGCAAATTAGAAGCATTCAAGTTGTTGATGTAATGACCATCTCCTCCTGTGTGCTTGAGTGTGGTTGGTAGAAAGTTATCTATTTTATGAAGTTGATATTTCTTCATCATGTACACAGGAACTTTAAAAAAATTACTAAGTTTAGCATAATTGTGGATGTAGCATTTTCCTGATCTCCAGGAGAGACAAAAAATAAAACAACAACAACAAAAGTACTTGCTCCTTGACCTTCATAATTTGCTTTTCACAAATAGAAGTCAGTTTGTTCATGAAGTTCATCAGGAACATTTTTAGAAGCCCTACTTAATTCTATGTAATTCTCACTTGTACTTCCCACTCTTTTGAGACAAGATTTTACTCTATAGTCCAAGCTACCCTGGCACTTAACTGTATGACTCAGGATGGCCTAAAGCATAAACATTCCTCCTGCCTTAGGCTCCCAGAGTTGCTGGGATTTCTTAAATGTAACCCTGGCATTACTTAAGCCTGTCTCCTTTTCTTGTTTATTTTGTTTTGTTTTGTTTTGTTTTGTTTTGTTTTGGAGACAGGGTTTCATTGTGTAGCTTTGTCTGGCCTGGAGCTTGATCCTTAGACCAGGCTGGCCTCAACTCATAGAGACCTGCCTGCTTTTGCCTCTGTGTTGAGTATAAAGGTATGAGCCACAACACTAGCCTCTGGTTCCTTTTCTGAGCAACAGACCTTAAGAGGTTATTGTGACACAAAGTTCACCCATTTAAAAGAGTATAATTCAATAGTTGTCAGTATGTTTAACTATCACTTTAATTTTAGAACATCTTTATCATACTGTAAAGAAGCCTTCCTTATTCCACACATTCCCCTAAAGTGTTTTTACTTCTGTAAAAGAAGTCTTAGCAGTGGACTAGGGGCAAAGTACTAGCCCAGCATTCCAGAGCCCTGAGTTCCTTCTCTAATGTTGGAGGGATCATTTTCTCTTAGAAACACTTTTTGAGGGGTAGTTTTTGTTTTGTTTTTTGAGATAGCATCTTCATATATGGCCCAGGCTATCCTGGAACTAACTCATGATGGCCTCAAACTAGTTGTCCTCCTGTGTTGGCTGCTCAAGATAGGACTGCAGGTGTGATTCACCTTGCCTTTCCATTTACATTTATGTGTTTGTGTTTATAAACATTTTTTAAAAATAAATTTTTATTTTTTGTATTAATTATAATTTATTAATTTTGCATCCCAGCTATAGCCCCCTTCCTCATTCCCTCCCAGACCCACCCTCCCTCCCTCCTCTTCTCCCATGCCCTCTCTCCAAGTCTACTGACAGGGGAGGACCTCCTCGCCTTCCATCTGACCCTAGCTTATCAGGTCTCATCAGGATTGGCTGCATTGTCCTCTTCTGTGGCCTGGCAAGGCTGCTTCCCTCTCAGGGGGAGGTGATCAAAGAGCCAGCCACTAAGTTCATGTTAGAGACAGTTCCTGTTCCCCTTACTAGGAACCCACTTGGATACTGAGCTGCCATGGGTCACATCTGAGCAGGGGTTCTAGGTTATATCTATGAATGGACCTTGGTTAGAGTATCAGTCTCAGAAAAGACCCCTGTGCCCAGATTTTTTGGTTCTGTTGCTCTCCTTGTGGAGCTCCTGTCCTTTCCAGGTCTTATTGTCTCCCCCCTTATTTCCTAAGATTCCCCGCACTCTGCCCAAAGTTTGGCTGTTTTGATACACTGCTGGGTAGAGTCTTTCTGAATGAGGATT
The DNA here is from genome assembly GCF_907164565.1 of Psammomys obesus. Taxonomy (NCBI): domain Eukaryota; kingdom Metazoa; phylum Chordata; class Mammalia; order Rodentia; family Muridae; genus Psammomys; species Psammomys obesus. The sequence continues at coordinate 23,636,494 of NW_026596034.1, forward strand.
GATCATCTTACCCAGGGTCCTCCTTGCTTAGCTTCTTTAGATGTACGTTTTAGTATGTTTATCCTATATTATATGGCTAATATTCACTTATAAGTGAGTATATACCATGTGTGTCTTTCTGTTTCTGAGAAACCTCATTCAGGATGATCTTTTCTAGATCCCACCTTTTGCTTGCAAATTTCATGATTTCCTTGTTTTTAATTGCTGAGTAGTATTCTGTTGTGTAAATGTACCACAATTTTTCTGTATCCATTCCTCCATTGAAGGGCACCTGGGTTGTTTCCAGATTCTGGCTATTACAAATAAAGCTGCTATGAACATGGTTGAGCAAATGTCCTTGTTGTATACTTGAGCATCTTTTGGATATGAGTGGTATAGCTGGATCTTGAGGAAGCGCTATTCCTAATTGTCTGAGAAAGCACCAGATTGATTTCCAAAGTGGTTGTACAAGTTTACATTCCTGCCAGCGATGGAGGAGGGTTCCCCTTTCTCCACATCTTCTCCAGCATGCATTGTCACTTGAGTTTTTGATCTTAGCCATTCTGATGGGTGAAATCTCAGGGAAATTTGCATTTCCCTGATGACTAAGGACATTGAACATTTCTTTAATTGTTTCTCTGCCATTCTGTATTCCTCTACAGAGAATTCTTTGTTTAGCTCTGTGTCCCATTTTTTAATTGGATTACTTGATTTGTTGCTTTTTAACTTTTTTAGTTCTTTATATATTCTGGATATTAGACCTCTGTCAGATATAGGTTGGTGAAGTTCCTTTCTTAGTCTGTAGGCTGTCATTTTGTTTGATGACAGTGTCCTTTGCTTTACAGAAGCTTTTCAGTTTCATGAGGTCCCACTTATTGATTGTTGATCTTAGAACCTGTGCTGTTGGTGTTCTGTTCAGGAAGTTGTCTCCTCTGCCAATGAGTTCTAGGCTCTTCCCCACTTTTTCTTCTAACTGATTTAGTGTATCTGGTTTTATGTTGAGATCTTTGATCCACTTGGACTTTAGTTTTATGCAGGGCAATAAAGTTTTGGATTGTGATTTTAGCTAGTTTTAAAAATAATTCTTTTTTTTTTTTTTTTTTTGTCTAGAGAATACCTTGAAAAATAAGGACTAAAAGCAAAAGTACAACCAAAATCATAGTAGAACCAATGAAAAATTCATTCTTCAGTTTTTAATAAGATTATATGCTAGAGAGACCTTGCAGACTCAGAGAAGCCCAAATTGGTGCCTAACCAAACTGTCATCAGAGAGGCTTCATCCAGCAGCTGATCTAAACAGATACAGAGACCCAAAGTTAAACCTTAGGCAGAGTTTAGAGTATCCTGCTGAAGAGGGGGAAGACGGATTGTAGGAGCCAGGGAGGTCAAGGACACCACAAGAAAACTCATAAAAGCAGCAAATCTGAGCAGATAAGGGTTTCACTGAGACTGGACCAACAGTCAGGAAGCCTGCATGGTTCTAACCTAGGCTCTCTGTATATAGGTTTCAGTTTTATAGCTTGGTGTCTTTGTAGGACTCCTAACAGAGGGAGAGAGGGTCTGTTTCTGATACATTTGCCTGCTTCTGGGACCCTTGCCCTCCTACTAGGTTGTCTCATGAGGGGAAATGCCTAATCTTTCTGCAACTTGATATGCTGTGTTTGGATAATATCCCTGGGAGACCTGTAGTTTTCTACAGGGAAACAGAGGAGTGGATGGCAGTGTTAAAGGGGATGGGGAGGCAGAAGGAAGGAGGGGAGACTGCAATCGAGATGTAATATATAAGAGAAGAAATTAATAAAAAAAAAGATTATATTCCAGGCACGGTGGCTTGCGCCTGTAATCCCAGCACTTGGAGGCAAAGACAGGTGGATCTCTGTGAGTTTGATGCCAGCCTGGTCTACAAAGCGGGCCCAGGACAGATAGGGCTACACAGAGAAACCCTGTCTTGAAAAAAAAAAAATAAAAGATTATATATTAAAAGAACAAATACATACAAGTTGTTTTTGTGAATATATAAATCTCAAAAGAGAAAAGCGACTCATTTCATGTACATGTAATTAAGATATTGACTGACTTTCTTTCAATTTTTTTCCTCCCTACAGAATCTGTCTATGATCTTCTCCCAAAGGAGTTACAGTTACCTCCACCTAGAGAAACATCTGTAGCATCAATGAGTCAGACAAGCGGTGGTGAGGCAGGGTCGCCTCCTCCAGCTGTAGTTGCTGCTGGTATGCATTTCATTTTATTTCATTAACAAAAACTAGGGCATTATCTGGCCAACATGAACAGTATTGGCAAAGTTCATATCAAAAAGAGTATGATTTGAGAGTTTGTTCTAGAAGGGTTTAAAGACTTTACCCTTTACACTGAGAGGTGTTCAGGATATACTGTACATTTGGTACATTTGTAAATGCTGTCTCCTAAAATGGTCCTTGTCTTCGGATGTGAGACCCAGCCTACAACAGCTTTGTTGAGTGTACATAAAAAAAAGTTAAATACCAAGCTATGGCTAGAAAATTGTGTTTGACTTTTTATTTAACAAATATTTTTAAAAATTTGCCCAAAGGGAAAAATGTTATATGATCTAAAAAAAGCACTCAAGTTCTCAAGTCTCCTTTCTGTTTATAGCGTGTAACTATAACCTTTTTTCTATGCTTAAATACATGAGGCTCAGCCAGAGCTAGTGAGACCTATCTCAAAAAACATATATATTATGTTTATAGGTACATATGGCATATGTACTTATTTTAAATTCATGAAAAATAGTAGCAAAATTGGATATAATGGTTTAAAAAATACATTCTCTTGTACCAATGAAAAATATTAAAAATAATATTTGAGTATCCTAGCACTCTGTGAGTTCGAGGCCAGCCTGGTCTACAAAGTGAGTCCAGGACAGCCAAGGCTACAAAGAGAAACTGTCTCAAAAAAACAAAATCAAACAAACAATTGAAATTTATTAAGATTATTTTTACTCAGCTCTCAAATCATACCTCTGTAAATAAAATTAAATTGGTTCAAACTTTCACTTTGAATTAGGATAAAAATTGACAGATAAATAGAAAAGTCTTGATTAGTAATAATTCGGTATGAATGCTTTCCATAATAATAACTTGCCCAACTATAGTACCTATTTTTCAAAGTTGGGATTATAGGTTGCTAATATATTTGCTTTAGAAAAATGAATACATTATGTCTGCTTTTCTGAAATTTTGTCTGTCCTATAGAGGTTTCTTGCCTCCTGATACTTGGTATCTTTTAAAATGGCATTTAAAGTCCATCAAAACATTTTTTTTCAGTAAGTTCTTTTAATTTCACAAAGAAAAATCAAAAGGGAAGGCTTTGGTCTAAATGACAGTATTGGTACTGTGTTCTGTCTGCAGGTGTTTAATTTCTTACATGTATTAACATACATGCTATTAACCTTGGGTACCAACCTTTCTCAAGCCAAACAGTGCAGAAGCCTTCTTGCTTGAGGGCAGGAAAAATCTTTAAACATGACAAAGAAATATTGGCCCTCCTCACTGTTCATGTGTGGCCAGACATTTTCTAACAGTTTCTGTGGATTTAATTGTGAATTAGTGAGCTTTTTAGTAATCAAATTGATAAGGTGACCTGGTTAACCTCATATCTCCCAGATTTTAAAGTAGCTCTGAATATTTTTCAGGAACTTGAAGCTTTAAAATCTAGTTTTTAAAGACTGAATCATATAATAAAATAGAAAATATTTTTTAAAGTATTGTCTCACTTTAAATCCACACGTAGAAATTGACTAACTGATTTCTTTTGTGTCTTGAGATTGTTTTTATAAGGACATGTTGAATCTGTATAGAACTACAAGTCTGTTTCTTCTGTGCTTTTTAACATCTGTTTACAGTAGATCCAGTTCCTTTTAAAAGCTGAAAAAAAAAGGGTAGCTACGTTTAGAAAAAGAACAACACTTCCCTTTAAGTAATACCACATGTTTCAGAAATTATTATGTATAAATATTTAAAGTCCTTGATTTGGGGTCACAAATGAAAAGTTTAACCCTTCCTGTATGGTTGAGAAGGTAAATTAGATTAAAAGCTGTGAGTTAAAAGAAAATAAAAAAATTTGACCAAAGGAAATATTCTAATGATTTATATCATTTATATATATATATATATATATTTTATATATATGCATATAAATGCATTTATATTTGTGGCCCTGAGGATTGAACTCAAGGCCTCATTCATAATAAGCAGATGCTCTACCACTAACACATCTCCATTCCAGTAAATTCTTATTATCTTGAAATCATTGACATAAAAATGGTGAAGAGAATAAAAAGGTAACTTTGAAAGTTTTCTTCTCACAGAAAGTTTCTGTGATCTAAATCCTACTAATTAATAATCTTAATATACATAATCTACTTTTTTAGTAACCAATATAGTCTATTCTATTTTCCAATGTCTTTTTAATAGAAAAGACTCCTTTACTATATACTGATATACATAAGAGTTTAAATTACAGAGTAATAATTGTAGGGACATCTGTGTGTATCACTGGAATCACATTTTTGTTTATCAGATTGATAACCTTGGTGATACAACTATCAAAGAGAAAAACTGGGAGTATTTTACCAAGTTACTCAGTGTCCTTCTGACCAAAAAGCTTGATAGCTAGGGAAATGCACATTAATTTAAATATTTGATGTTTTTAAAAACAAAAATCTGTAGCATGTGCTGTTTACATGTGAAATGCATAAAAATGATGACTTTTGATATAGTTAATTCTTCAGAGTTTTGAAGGAGCTGGATTGGCTGCTATCAGGTATGAGGGCCTGGTGGGAACAGACTTCTAGTTCTGCCATAAAGGTTTGTGTTTCACAAATTTTAAATCAGTTTAATTTAAAAAAAATTATATATATATATAAGAGACTGGGAATATGTATGTTCATGACATTCTTTGTTATTTAATTATTAAAATGTTTCTCAGATTCACCAATGTAGATTTTTTTTTTTTTTTTGCCTCATATATTACTGAGAGCATAAATAAATATGATGCTGCTGATCCACAATCCAGAATTCTGGGTAAAAGGGTGTTTCTCAGCCCCTTTTAAATTATTAGGATTTTGGTTTTTGTATTATTACATATTTACAGACTCTCATCAGTAGTATATATATTTTTTTTTTTTTGCCCTGTGAGTTCCAGGGTTAGGATAGAAGGCAAGGGCAGGAGGCACAGTTCCTCTCATATATGAAGTCAAGGTCAAAACCTTTCATTAGTTTGAAATTAGTCCACCTGCCTATTTTTAAGACTTCTCTTGGGAAAATAGTTAAGAATTTGAAGTTTTCAATATGTCAATAAATGATAGATTCAGAATAAAAACCTTTTTTTATAATTTATTTAATTTTATGTGCATTAGTGTGTGCATCAGATCCCTTGGAACTGGGGTTACAGACAGTTGTGAGCTGCCATGTGGGTGCTGGGAATTGAACCTGGGTCCTTTGGAAGAGCAGACAGTACTCTTAATCACTGAGCCATCTCTCCAGCCCAAATAAAAACCTTTTCAACAGTGTGGCAGGCTCTGTAAGTGGCTATGACAGAGTCCATTTTCTTAAAAAAAACAAAAACATGTCAATGAATTAATAGTATTAGTAACATAAGGAGTTGACCCAGAGAAATAACAAGTATAGCAATCAAGTATTATTTTTCTTATGTGTTTAGAGTTTTAAACCTGAGGTTTTACTTGTTTACAGTAATTAATCTTTCACAAAGATCAGCATTAACCTTTATCATCTCAGTTTCAGAAACCAGTGGTATACCTATAATACCAGCATCTTAGAAGTTGGGAAAGATCACTTGTTCAGGGTCATCCTCTACTACATAGTGAATTTGAAGCCAGCCTGAGCTACATGAGACCCTGCCTCAAAAACAAAATCAAATTAATTTGTCTGTTTTCATATGGGGATATTTGATTGGTATTATATCTCTTAGTGTATGTTTGGGACTGTCTTTATACTCCAAGGGTTCCTTCTGCCTCCTTTAGGGTGCTGGGATTAGAGTAGGTATGTACAACTATACCCAGTGAATAATTCAGCATTTTGCTCAAGAATTTGAGTTAAAAATCTTTAAAGAGACCATGTCTGCCTGCAAGGATGGCTGTAGTTGAGGCCAGCCTGCGTTACTTAGGGTAAGTCTGTCTCAACAAACAAACAAACAAACACAAAGTAACAAGATACCAAAGAATTGATAGAACTATAGGTTTTATTTTTCTTTGAGTAATTGTTAGTATTTATTTTGCATGGGTGTGGACAGGATCGTGTGTGTGTGTGTGTGTGTGTGTGTGTGTGTGTGTGTGTGTGTGTGTCTGTCTCCTCCCAGGCTGGCTTTAAATTCCCTATATAGACAAGCCTAGCCTGGAACTCCAGATCCTCCCAAATTCTGGGGTTATAAGTTTGTCCCTTTTAGAAGCAACATAGCCTCAGTACACTAATACTAAGCTTTTAAAAACATGTATGGGTAAAGTGCTTGAAGACCTGAGTTCAGATTTGCAGAACCCAAGTAAAACCTTGGTACAGTGGTACATTTTTGTAACCCTGGCACTGGGGGCGTACAAAAACAGGTGGATCTCTCAAAGACCACGTTAGTCAAAAACAACAAGCTCCAGTTCCAGTTTAAGGGGAAAAAAAGTCTCAAAAAAATAAAAGGTGAAGTGATTGAGGAAGATAAACATGATGTCAATAGTTGCTCTCGATACACTCCCACATGAGTGAACACATACCCCACCCCCATCACACACACGCACACACAGAGTACATCAGACCTACACAGTCTTTGTTGAATATTGTTAATATTTCCATTATTAAGTCAATGTAGAATTTTTGTTTTATTTTAGTTTGGTTTTAGGTTTGTTTATTTTGTTTTACCACATTCTTTTTTTTTTTTTTTTTGAAGAATGCACTTTCTGTGGTGTGCTTATAAAGGTCTGAGGACAACTTTTGGGAGTCAGTTCCTTCAATGTGTCGGGCCCAGGCTCAAACTCAGATGCTTAGGTTGTGGCAGCAAGTGCAGCCTGCCTAAACATTCTGACAGCCTAATGTCTCAGGAACCAGGAGGTGTGTAGCAGAGGACAACCTCAGACTCCTGACCCTCCTGACCTTACAAGATGTACATCTGCACACCTGGGTGCAGAGTCAGTTTTGTTTGTCTTTCAAGATAGGATTTCTCTGTGTAACAACTCTGATTGTCCTGGAGGTCCCTCTGCAAACCAGGCTGGCTTCAAACATGCAGAGATCTGCCTGCCTCTGCCGCCTAAGTGCTGAGAGTAAAGAATGACATGCACCACCACACCCAGCATGCAGGGTGAATATTTGTTGTATTTTCTGTTTGTTTTGAAGAAAATTAGTTAAAAGTTCTTTTGTTGTTCATGTTTTATATTCGAAATTCTTTCTGACATCCTTTCCCTGTGAAGTTCTTAAGCCCTGCACAACTGCAGCCAACCACTTCATGGGTTTTTCCCTCTTGATCAGTTTTGTAGAGGCCTACCCATTCCTCAACTTTTTTGACATCAACCTTAATTAGGTTTATTTGGTTCTCAGCATAAAGAGCCTCCACCACGGTGACATACATAGGCTCACCACAATTTTATGTTAGCACATAAAAGTGGGGTTTTAGCTCTTGTCTAAGGATTTGAAAGCTTTGAATTGCACAAATTATGCTTTTGTGGATGAGGGCAGCCTTCAGCACCTCTGATGAAGCAATTCTAACACCCATCACATCTCCACCACACTGCCTTTTTCAGCCATGGTGGTGAGTTGTTGATGAAGCAGAGTTTTCAATGTACATGAGCCTCTACCTCAGCTGATTTGGCAGTATCAAAAAAAGGGCCAGAGTGAGTATAATTTAAGTTTGTAACTTTATATAACATCTACAATATAAATTTACTTGAAAGAACCTCACTAGATAGTGCTTTGACTTATATGCTATGGAAGTTAATAAATATCAAGTAGTTAACAGGTATTTTCTACGTTGAAGTAACCCGTTGAGTGAGTGTTGTTTATACTGCAGGAGAGGACTAGAAAATCAAGGGTCTGTGACCAGAGAAAAGCTATGCTTTGATTCACTGTAGACCTATTAGTCATCTAAATTAAAACCATAGAAATTTGGGGTCAGACAGTGGTTGAGGCATACCTTTACGGATATCTGAGTTTGAGGCGAACCAGGTCAACACAGAAAAGTCCTGTCTCAGAAAACCAAACCAAACCAAAACAAAACAAAAAACCATAGGAATTTGTTTAACAGGCATTGTGGCATAGACCTGTAATTGGGAGGCAGAGATAGGAAAATCTCAAATTCAAGGCCAGTTTACATATAAGACTCTCTTAATAGTCCAGTTCTATCTAACATGTACATGGATCTCAGGGCCATATTCAGTACCAAACCAGTACAACAAGAAGTCATAGGAAGGAGGTGAAAACAGCATGATAGAATTGTGCTGGATAATTTGTGTATCATTAAATGTAATTCTATCTCAATCCTTCTAGCCAGTTACCTTTCTTCTTTCTTGATGAGGTCCTTTTACTCCTTGTTGTATGCTAGGACAGGGCTTCGGAAGCTTTTTTCACTCACAGTCATGTTTCACTCAAGAGAATTTTTTTTTTACATGACCTCAGGTATATAGATACATGAACAAATATATATACTAAGTTGAAACAGTTACTGATAACCAAGTGATGAATTTATTTTAAGGCTGTGGATGTAGTTCAGTAGAGTGCTTATTTAGTATGCGCAAGGCCCTGCACTTAACAAACTGGGCGTGGTGGCCAATACCTGTAATCCTACAATTTTGGAGGTAGAGGCCAGGGGATTAGTTCAAGGTCATCCTTGGTACACAATGAGTTTGAGGCCAGCCTGGGCTACAATAAGACAGCCCTCATTTTTAAAAAATATGATAGTTTTGCAGAGTTGACTAAGAACTTAAAAAAATATTTAAGCTATGTTTTATTCATAGAACCAGCAATCTCTATTTCAGCCTTTTGTATTTTTTATTTTTTGAGATGGGGTCTCACTGTGGATCTTAGGCTAGCCTTGAATTCACAGAGGTCTGCCTGCCTTTGTCTCCTGAACTCTGAGATTAAAGGTATTTACCACTATGTCCAATTATTTTGTTGAGACCCTTTCACACTATATCAGGCTGACCTAGAATTCACTATGTAGCCCAGGTTGGCATTTAACTCATAGCAATTATCCTGTCTCAGCCTCTAAAATGCTGGGATTATAGGCATGGACCACCACACCAATTTATAACTTTTTAGAGAGATATATAAAGAAGTATGTGGCCATTGATGTGACAGAGAAATTAAAGATAGGTTTTGTTTTTTCCTCAGGGGGTTGTTTGTGATTTGTTCAGAAAATGTCTTTTTGTGCTTCTTAAGAATGTTTTAGTAAAGGTATGGCCTAAAATTTAAAAACAACAGTGAAAAAAAACACATAAAAGAGAGCATTCTGGCTTATGGATTAGATTGCATTTATAAACAGGAAAATTGGTGAATATGAGTTAACTGAAGTTTTGGGTAAAAAAATTTTTACATGCATTTATCTGATGTTAATAATTAAAAATTTGAAGTTTATCTTAAAACATTGATTATTGTAGCATGTAAACTTATTTGGGGTGGGAAAAGTACTTGTGGGAAATTAAAACTGTTTTAAAAATGTAAATTGATCAATCCTACAATTTTTGTTTTTTGTAAAGTAATCTGGATTGCTTCTTTTATATGCTGGGATGCTAGTTGTTTTTCTATTAATATACTTAACTTGCATTCTAGCTTCGCCATTCAGAGACAGGCGTCGTGTGGTGGGTTGTGTGCCAGTGTCTGTCAGTAGTGAAGACAGGCAGTGCCAGAGACACTTAACCCATCCAGTCTCACCCAGGGGCTAGGTCGGTCTCCTTTTCAGACTTCTTGATATAAGCCAGCCTTCCTTCCTTCCTTCCTTCCTTCCTTCCTTCCTTCCTTCCTTCCTTCCCTCCTTCCCTCCTTCCCTCCTTCCCTCCTTCCCTCCTTCCCTCCTTCCCTCCTTCCCTCCTTCCTTCCTTCCTTCCTTCCCTCCCTCCCTCCCTCCCTCCCTCCCTCCTTCCTTCCTCCCTCCCTCCCTTCCCTCCTTCCTTCCTTCCTTCCTTTTTTTTTCCTAAATAGTGGGCTGATACTGATTGAAACTAATTCTGTTTGTAAAGTTTTAAACTTTACATTAATATTATAAAAAGAAATGTAGAAAATGAAGGTTGGCATGTACGGTGTTGACAAAGCAGGTTTGCAGCCACTTTGTGTCTTCCATGTGTTTCAGTCTATCGGCAACAAAAATGTTGTCTTAGAATTTTTTCTCTGAATGGTCTTTCTCTTTGATCTGAAAATATATCCTTATATCTGGTGACTTTTATCAGACAAAATGTTTAGTTTTGAATTCACCATTACCATCAAGGCAAATATCACTCTTTATGAAGAATGGCCAAGTTTCAATTTGTATTCTGAGTACCTTTGCTGGTTTTTTTAGGAGCATTTCTAGGTAGACAGTAGTTGCCTCCTCTGTTCCGCTATTGGCTCACATAGTACACTACAGAAGTTCATGTGTTGTAGTGACCTTTTAGAAAATTCAAACTAATGCACAGATAATTGAAAAATGTATAAATATATGTACATATTTAATTGCTAAAGTTAAATCTGAACTCACGGTCTTAGTTAAATATCATTTATGGAATGATTTTAAATCAGTGAAATGTGTATTTGTTTTGAGGGCCTTATAGAATAGTTGTGATTTCAGAGAGCTCTATTAAGTATTATTAGATCCAGGTATAGCATAAGCTCTTTTTATGTCATTTTAAGCACTAAAATGTTATGGTTGTTAAATAACTTGTAGTTAACATGACCCATCTAGATCTAAGTTCATCATTTTAAAGTGTAGCTTAAGCAAGGGATATATAAAATACACAAAGGTTTCTGTATGTAATAAAACTTAAAATCCGGTATATATTTATTTATTTGTTGGGGTTTTGTTTCTTTTGTTGTGTTTTGGGTTTCTTGTTTTTTCTTGTTGTTGGGTTGTTTTTTTGTTTTGTTTTGGTTTTTGGTTGGTTGGTTGATTTTTGTTTGTTTGTTTGTTTGTTTTGTTTCTTTTAAGGCAGGGTCTCACTATATAGTCCTGGCTGTCCTGGAACTCACTGTGTAGATCAGGCTGGCCTCAAACTCAGAGATATGCTTGCCTTTGTTTCCCAAGTGCTAGGATTAAAGGCATGCGCACCCTCTCCCAAGCTCAGTTTTTATTTTATTTTTTTAACAAATTAAATATTTGTATATTCTGCCATATTATGTGCCTGTCTTTTTATCCCATGTTCTTTGAACATTCATAGTAGACTTCAGTGATATGTCAGTTTCTTTGCAACAGGAAATGATGTCAGGAGCTAATGAGTGGTAGGTATTTCTCTGCCACTAAGCAGTACTCTTAACCCTCTCCATCAATTAAGAGAAGCTGTATAGGCCAGTGAGGCGGTTCAGTTAGTAGAAACACTTGCTACCATACCTGACAATGTGAGTTGGATCCCTGGAACTCATTTGGCAGACAGAGAGGACTCACACAATTTGTCTTCTGACCTCTACATGTATGCAATGGCATGTGAACATACACATACAAAAATGAGTAACTAGGTAAATAAATTTAATAAAATAAATCTTAACTTTAAGAAAAAGAAACCAATATTTACAGTTTAGGTTCCTCATGAGTGACATTTAACTTAAAAAGAATAAAATTATTATTGGACATTGTAGACATGGTGTTGATGTTTCCTCTCTCTCTCTCTCTCTCTCTCTCTCTCTGGTTTTCTTGAAAGTCACTCTTCATAGTCTTTGATGTCCTTGAACTCAAAGAGATCCACCTGCCTCTGCCTCCCAAGTTCTGGGATTAAAGGCGTATACCACTATGCCTGATTTCCCTTCATTTTTAAATTTTAAAATTGATATATTCTGAGGTTATAAATTTTCACAAGTAAATTGTGGACTGGAAAATCAGTTTTCCTTTTGGTTTGTGATACTCGTTGTGGTCAGGGAAAGTGTTGTGAAAAATGATTAGCTTATATAAATTAAGCGAAGTTCAAAAACAATTATTTCATAAAAGAGTAAAAATGTGTTCACATGCTACTTAGATGAAAAAATAATTTTAAGAAAAGCTTACAGTATAAAAGATGGCTAAGAGCTGGGCGTAGTGGTGCACGCCTGTAATCTCAGCACTCAGGGAGGCAGAGGCAGGTGAATCTCTGTGAGTTTAAGGCCAACCTGGTCTACAAAGTGAGTCCAGGACAGCCAGGTCTACACAGAGAAACTCTGTCTTGAAAAAACAAAAACAAACAAATAAAAAAGATGGGTAATTTATATTACTCATTAATCATGGAAATACATTATAACTTACTTTGCTCTAAAAGGAAATAAAAGCAGAGTTTTCTTCTGCAGGACTAGGGTTTGATTCCCAGCACTCACGTGGTGGCTTGAAACAGTCTAAAACTCCAGTTTCACACAACCCAGTGCCTTCTTACAGCCCTTGGAGGCACTTCGGGCCCATGATGCGATGACATTCAGACAGGCAAAACATCCATGCACATAAACTCAGACACATAAAATAAAAATAAGTGTTTAAAAAAAGAAATAAAAGCATTTATTAAAACACTTTTTTGGGGGAGCTGGGCGTGGTGGCACATGCCATTAATACCAGCACTCTCACTCTGGGAGGCAGAGGCAGGTGGATCTCTGTGAGTTCGAAGCCAGCCTGGTCTACAAAACAAGTCTGGGACAGTCAGGACTACACAGAGAAACCCTGTCTCAATAAACAAAAACAAGAGTCTTTGCACTGAAAACAGGTTAGGGAAGCAGTTACCATATTTTGTTCACACAAACTTATAAATAAAAGTGAGTATACAAGGCCAGCATGGTAGTGCACACCTTGGAAGGGTGCAGCAACAAGAGTGCTTCGAATACAAGGCCAGCCTGGACCACACAGCAAGAACCTGCCGCAAGAAAACAAAACAGTGTAGCAGTGACACATTCCTTTAATCCCAGCACTGAAGAGGCAGCTGCAGGCAGGTGTCTGCGAGTTCCATGCCAGCCAGAGATACATAGTAACTGCTTCAAATAAATCACCACCACCACCACCACCTCAGAAAAAAAAAGAAGCAAGATTTATAATCACTTCAGATCACTTTAGCCCTACTGAATACCAATTAATGTGTTTCTTATTTTTGTTTGTTTGTTTGTTTGGGTTTTTTTTTGAGTGATTAATACTAAAATTTTTTCATGCTAAATTTAGGGTTAATATGTAAATAAGCAATTGTCTTACATATATTTTTAGGAAAGACTGTTGTAGCATTCTCTGGGGAAACTCTCAGTAGTTTACCTGTGTCAGGTACTGCTGCTGTAATGCTACACCATCTAAGCATTTTACATTTTAAATACTAAATGCTTTTAAAATCTGTAACCCAATTTATTTGCCAGTTTAACCTAATAGACTTCAGTATTCATCTGACTGTTTATAATTAAACTTCCCATGGTCCTCTCTTAGAGTTCAATTATTTTATTAGTACAACAACTCATGGAATTCAGTAAATACAGTTCTTGGTTCATTATAAAAAGTATTTTAAAGCCTAGACCAATGAGGTGATGCCTAGGACAAGATCTAAAAGCCTCAGGCTCCAGTTGGAGTTTGGCTATGCCTGTTTGTTGGCACAGGGTGTGATTTTGTTCACCTTGGACATCTGAATTAAGTCTGTTTGAATTTTTATATAGAAAAAAATATTTTAAAGAGGCTTCATTATGTTAGAAATCATTGATTAAGTTATTGGCTGTTGTTTATCACCCTAACCTCCAGCCTCTCTGCTTCCTGGAAGTAGGAGGATGAGAGTGAGCACTGGCCCTTTGTGGACACAGTTGATTCTTGTGGCAACCAGCCCCCTTCTCCCACCTCGGGTTATTTAGCACCTTCCCTCAGATTACCTTATTAATACAGTCCCAGGTGGTTGAGAGATGTTTGCTGTAAATTAAAACAAAATAATAATGATTATGATAATAAACCTTATCATAAAAAAAACCAAACAAATAAAACTCCTCTTTCACCCTTATCAGTATGAAGTGGAAGGCCAAAATTTTAACCACAGATATTTATTGCCTTACTCAACTTAGGAAGTTGCTAGAAGCTGTAAGCCAAGAACCCTGGATCAAAACAAAACAAATATCTATCAAAACACCACAACTACATAACTTGCTCTTGATTTCATTATGGCTTTGTGCCTATACTTTTTCTCTGTTGTTGGAAGAGATGCCCGTACTCTGCGTTCTTGTATGCATAACACGTAGACTCAGAGAGGAGGGGGTAGGGCAGTACTTTATAGAAATGCAAGTTCACGGTATTCATGCTGCATGCTTTGTGTGACCCAGTGGAGATGGCATGGGCTGTCTACTAGCATTTCTCGGAGAATCAAGACCGTAGATACACACAAGCACAAATTTTTGCTTCATTTTGGCCAATAGTTGGAACAAATGGAGGGACATTATATATATCTTTCCTATTTTGTCCAAAATGACTATTGTATTTTCAAAAAAAAAAAAAAAAAAAACAAAACTGTATTTAAACCCAAAGTGGCTACAAATCAGCTTCTAAACTGTCATTGACATTAGCATCTAGATTTTGTAGTTTTTACAGATCTACAAAAAATTATTTACTAAGAAAACATTGCATTAATGCATGATACAAAATTGATAAAATTTTTTCTTTAAACTGGAATGCAGTTAAAAAGTGACTGAATTTTCTAATTTCAGCTACTGCATTTGACAAGGATACAAACTAAAAAGTGGAACTGGTATCATCTACTCCTTCAGGATCTTTGACTTACGGTAGTTGGGAGAACAATTTTGAGAGTGTCATTACAAAGATCACATTATGGATGGCTAACATGACTGATTTCTTTTGGCAACAATGAAAATTTTTTTAGTCTTTCAAATAATTTCCATGTTTTGATAAATGCTTTCAGTTGGGTTTAGTTAATTTACCAGCACAGCTTTTTATTATCCAAACACTGACTTTCTTACTTTTAGTTCTATAATTAACAATGAACATTGTGATCTTAATAATGGTATATCACATTTAAATTTAAACCATGGCATAAATGGTTGAAGATACAACTTAAATTTAAGTGTTGCCAATTTTTATTTATGTGCACAATTATATCTTGTACATGAGAAAAGAGTATTTGTGAAATTACAGTTAACTTCCAGCCCAGGCAGTGTTGTGTGGCTGAGGTTATGCATTGAAGGACTAAAGTAGCAGTGTTCCAGCTGCTGCTATTGCCAGTTGCCACAGTGTGGTCTGCAGAGATTCACTATCTATGCTTTTGTTGCTAGGCATGCTTGATAAATAATTCAGCTTAAAATACTTTATAGGAATTCTGATGTTCTAGAAATGTTCATGCTTAGTTTATTTGGGCTTTGGACAGTAATATATATTCAGTACCATACTGGACAATGACCTGATAGGCACGACTAAGCAGGCCTTTTAAAGAGAGAGCTAATGGGCAGGCACAGCCAGTTTTTGAGCACATGAGAACTTAATAGGAAAAGTGCGTCTAGTAGCCACCCTGTTCTCCTTCTTATTCATTCTTAAAGGTTGGATTATTTATTTATTTGTTTGTTTGTTTGTTTGTTTGTTACTCGTGGTTTTGATCTGCTTTTTCCAATTTTGAGATTCTCAATGGCCAACCTGTTTATCTTCTACAACCAAGCATGTTCAACATCAAGTCTTTCTCACCTTTATCTTCATAGATTTTTACAATCAGTTATAGTGATGGTACCAGTTCCATTTTGCCTCCAGTTCAGTTGATTATCTATATTTTTCTCTATTTTTCATTTTATAATTGGTATCTAGAATAATCAGCAGTTCTTCTCTCATTTATTTTCTCATATTTTTATTCCAGGATTTGCCTCTGAAGCAGGGAGTGTCTGCATTAAAAATGACCTGTAGTTCTCTGCTTCATAGGTTAGAAACTTATTTTAATATTTTGTGGCTAAGCACAGTCCCATTTTTCAAATTCTATAATGAATTATTTAATTGGCATTGAATGTGGACCACAAACATATGTTTCATATTGGGGTTTTCTGTATTACTTTAAATGATTAAAATTCAACAGAACGTTCAGCTGAGGCAATAAAAGTTTTATTCTTGCTTTACAGCTTAAAAATACTAAATTAGATTTTTAAAAATTTATCAATTATAACAAAAGTAAAATAATGCTATTTGGGCATTTTAAAAAATTATATTTCTTAGGCTTTGTATTGCTTAAAGCATTTATATCTAAAACATAACCAAATTCCAATTATTCATTTTGGGGAAAACAATCAGTTCACAAATCACATTTTCATTGGGACTGCTAGCCAGCATAGGTGAAAACATGTATAGTGTATTTACTCTTGGATTGTACACTGCAGATGCTTCTTCAGCTCCCTCCTCTTCCTCCATGGGCGGTGCTTGCAGCTCCTTTACCACCTCTTCCAGCCCTACCATTTATTCTACCTCAGTCACCGACAGCAAGGCTATGCAAGTGGAGAGCTGCTCCTCAGCCGTGGGGGTAAGTAACAGAGGGGTAAGTGAAAAGCAGTTAACCGGTAACACAGTTCAGCAGCATCCATCAACCCCGAAGAGGCACACAGTTTTGTACATCTCACCACCACCTGAGGACTTGCTGGATAACAGTCGGATGTCCTGCCAGGATGAGGGGTGTGGATTGGAATCTGAGCAGAGCTGCAGTATGTGGATGGAGGATTCCCCCTCCAACTTCAGTAACATGAGCACCAGTTCCTACAATGATAACACTGAGGTACCTCGTAAATCACGAAAACGAAATCCAAAGCAGAGGCCGGGGGTCAAACGACGAGATTGTGAAGAATCTAATATGGATATATTTGATGCCGACAGTGCCAAAGCACCTCACTATGTGCTTTCTCAGCTTACCACGGACAACAAAGGCAACTCAAAAGCTGGAAATGGGTTGGTATCCACATTTTTTAAAGTTCTATCACCATTATGCAAAACAAAAAAGTAAATCATTCCCAAATTTTCTTAATTCTCAGCTTAAGTTTGCATATAAAGCAAAAATGCTAATTTTATCCGTGAAGTACATGAAATTTTTAACTTAAAATAATCAAAATTTACTAGAAAGATAATATTAAAAGAGCCGTAGAGTATAGCAAAAGAAATTTTATTATGAATATGGTTAGGTATAATAGAAAAGATAATCTGTTTTGAAATAACTTAAACTTCAAATGGACTTATATTTTAAAAGGATTTAAAAATATCTTTACCTGCAGAAATAAGTAACAGTATACTGATGCTGGCTAAAAACCTTAAATGTTCTTTAGAAGCTAGTTGTTCTTTTAGCAGTTTATATCATATGGTTCATTCCATTATATTTTTTCAGAGATTTTTACATTTTCTTTTTGTTTTTCATCTTTAGTTGATGAAAAACTAGAAAACAACAAAGATGACTCAATTCTCATTTAAGTTTATGTGTTTGAAACTTTTTTTTCCCTTTGGTACATTATGGCCAGTTCAGGACTTTTTTTTTTTTTTTTTAATTACTCTTTTTTTTTTTTTTTTTCTTCTTCTCTGATTCTGTTTCTTATTTGAAGGATAATGAAACAGGATCATGGTACACTTTTGAGCTTTCTCTTCTGTGCCATTGGTGTACTATTCACCAAATATATTTCAATGGTTATATTACAGATTAGCCCATGTTATAATGTAGATTAACATGATATACTTTAGGGTTTGTCGTTTTTTGTTTTGTTTTGTTTTTGGAGATGGGGTTTCTCTGTGTAGCCTTGGCTTTCCTGGAACTTACTTTGTAGACCAGGCTGGCCTCAAACTCAGAGATTCACCTGCCTCTGCTTCTCGAATGCTGGGTGCATTACCACTACCCAGCTTAGGATTCCTTTAATATTTTAATTGTAATATTTAGTTGCTATACTTTTGAAAGTAAATTTATCTACAGTATATTCAGTAAATTTTAACTCACAAGATTTTGAGAATTAGTTTTTGAGGTGGCACAGAGTATGACTCTTTAGGTGTTCCAGAATCATTTGCAATTTCCGCCTGTTGTTTGTTTTTTTTTTTTTTTTTTTTTTTTTAAAAAAAAAAAAAGAGGGCAAGCTTAGATTGGTTTACTCCATGATGACATCTTTGATTTGTTACATTGAAAACCCAATTCAGTATTATGTTTGCCATAATAAATATTAAATGTGCCCCCTAAATATTCCATGTACATTTTAAAATTAGTAAGTCAGTACTCACATGTTTGAAACCCCATAATGAAACTCATTTCCTTATATTCTAACCTGAAAATTAATTTTTAAAAAATTAGCCTACTCTTTTCTTTATACTTTCGCTTAAAACTCCTTTAGAATGCTACAGTTAAATAGTAAATGCTTTATGGTTTCAAAAGTCTAGATTAGGCAATTTCCAAAAGAAAATAAGATACAGCCTTTCCTAAGATGTCACACAGTCTGGAACTCCAGAAAGGAGTATTTATCCAACTATAAAATGTAGGTTAAGGCTCTGAAATGTGATGAACACCCCAGGGCACATAAGGAAGTGTCACTGATACTGGATGTCAGTAGATATATGTGGGCTTATTTGGGCTGCAGCAGAAAGGGTCTTTTTATAAAGTTCTAGTGAAAGGTATTTTCCTATTTGTACTGAAATAATTATTAAAGTTAGCAGTTAAGAACAGTAAAGTTTTGACCTGGGGATAGTCAAACAGTGATTTACTGTTGCTGATTAAAGAGATTTCTTGACCTACATCTTTTCTGCTTCTGCTTTTGTATGATAGATATATCTTAGAAATGATTTGAGGTTACCAGGGAAAGTATAATGACATTGGTCAAGACAAAACTTTCATGAAATAATTCATGAAGCAGAAACTCCATCAAGCAGCAGAAGAAATGCCCATCTTCTTAGGTAATGGAAAATTATTTGACAATAGTATATGGAAATGATGAAGAAGTTTAAATTTTGAATTTATAAGAAATACCTTGAGGAAAGGATAAAACCAAATGTAAAATACATAGACAACCATTCTTAAACTCCAGTTCTAGCTAATTGCCTCTTTTTTTTTTCAACGATGAAAAAGGTGCTAGAAACATGAAATTTTGAAATGTTTTGAGAGATAAGTTATGTAGTTTATATAATGTGACACAATTTGAAGTTTATATAATGCTAAATATGTATTAAGTGAACTTTTGAGTGTTGCACAAAGCAGTTCATTTATCTTCATGATGCCAGAAGTCTGGATAACTGGTGGACACAAAGATGATTATTTTTACAAGTAAAATATTGGGCTTCTTAGGGAAACATCTTTTTTAAAGCCTCTTTGTATGGTAATGTTGATGACCATAATAATCTTAAATCCTTCATTAATGTTCTGAGAATCAGCAGTCCTATTTTTTTCTAAAGTTCTAGAAGTTTAGATATGATATCATATGGCTGTGAAAAAGTCCTTTTAGGCCTTTTTGTAGTGAAAATTATTTTTATGACCTAGAAAGACTGTAGAAATAGCACAAAAGAACCTTAATGTCATTCTAAGACTTTGAAATAGACGTGCCACAACACATTGTCTGTGGTGGTTGTCCTTTAGACGCATGACTCCAGTGATGGAGTCCCTTCCTAACATGAGGAAGGCCCTGGCTTTGATGTCCAGCCCTGCTCAATCAGCTAATTCCAACGAAGTGAGCTGCTTTCTTGCTTTTTTTCTTAAGCTGTTTTACCTTAACAGTTTATAAATCGAATTACTACTTTTCTAAGAATTAGTTGATGATTTTATTGTTTTACATATCTGTAGTACTAAATACACGTTTTTTACTTTTACATTTACATTTTTCTATATTATTCCACTTTAACATTTAAATTTAGAGAATAAAGAGATTTGTAGACTATAGTTTCAGGGCCAGGCATAGTGGGTGGTAAATTCATGTGAGCCCAGCACTTGTGAAGCTGAGGCAGTGGGCTTGTGAGAAGGAGATCAGCCTGCCCTGTAGTGAGTGCAAGGCCAGTTTGGGCTGTGTGGGAAGAGCTCCTTGACTGCCCCACCCCCATCCCCACCTCCCAAAAATATCGAGCATGAGCATTTTTAGAAATTGTTTAACTCCTTGTGGTCTTTTTTTAGTGTGTGTATCAACTATGTAATATATATATATTATAATATATATATATATATATATATATCAACCCACATAACAAACATTTATTCCAAATATGATACTTGTTTTACAGGAATCATTTTCATTTACTTTCAGCATATTAGCTTGATTAGTACAAATGAATATAAAAGCACACCTGATGAGATAAGTTGTCATGTCATTCACGTTTTCTTAGTACGTCCGTCTAAAATTTTTTGGTTTTTATTATGTTCAATACATATGAATTATAAGTATTTGAAAAATATATGAAAGTAAATAACTCATAATCTAGTCACTCATGTAAACTGCTATTATCATTATGCTATAATTTCTTTTAGTTTCTGTGTATGTGCATGTGGGAGATATTTTTACATAGTTTCAGTATAATTTTTTTTTTTGCTTTGGTAATAAGATGAATACAAAACAGACTATTATAGAATCACATGTGTAAGAAATTATACACTCTTCAAACCTAATATTTTAATTCATTCAGAATGCTAAAAAGAAAAACGTTACTCTCCCATTATACCAGCTTCAGCCTGATACTTTTGTTCATAGATTCATTTCTCTAGGGCCTTTAAAATGATTTACACATACAGGTAATCATTGACTTAATTGTGTCAGACTTGTGTGAACGGCATTTCTTGTTCAATTAAGGTCTGGTCTTGCCCATCTTACCATTATAAAAACTCCTTTTTCTCTTTGCTTTCCTTATCCATTTCTTCCTGTTTGCCTTCATCAGCAAACATCTCATATGAACTTGCCCTGTCAGTCCTACTGGATTTCTGTGCCAGTACTGTCCTTCTTTCCATACTTCTGCCCCTTTCCTAAGGAGTCATTTTCCTGAGTGACTGTCTTCATCCCTTTGTTCTTAATGATTGAGGCAGCCGCCTGCTTACATCTGGATTAGCAATTTTTAAGGCCAGGTTTAAAGCTGTTCTTCTGATTTTAAAATCATAATATTCCTCTGGGTATCTGGTTACTTTGCTGTGAGTAAAAAAAAAAGATAGGCCCTGATTTTTTTCAAGGACATACATGGATGATTTTAAATCTGTTTCATGTTACTCAAGGGGGAGGGTTAATTTTATTCTGCTTATTTTCATTATATTAGCTACTTTATAGAAGTCCTAGTTACCATTAGGAAATTATAAACAAATAGATGCTTAAAATACAGTCTTATAGCTAGGCACAGACTGAGGTAGGTGGGGCAACAGGAGGGTCCTATTTAAAAGTAAACCTCATTTTTCACTAAAAATTGAATCACTGATTTTTATTGTAAATTTCTTATTTTGATTTATTGAGGAAGAGATACAGAAGAATATACTATGTGTCTTTATTGTTGACTCTTTTAGGCCTTTTGTGCTGGCTTGGTAGTTTTGCTATTTCCTTTTTTTTTTTTTTCTTTTGTTTTAGAAGTCTGATTAAAAATTAGTCATAATTAGTCTTTTAGCTTTATATGACTCGTTGTGTGTAATTTTTACATTTTATTTTAACTGAATTGCAGTGTGAAAACAATAATTATTCCACTGTCTTCCCCCTACCATCCAACTGCATTTTTTTTTCTCTTTCCTGTCCAGCTTACTTTTTCATGGCATATAGTTAGTTACACTTGGTTCAACAATATTTTAAAGATACTTTGGGTATATAGGATGTTTCTTCCTGTGGACTGTATTCTAATTTATCCATAAGCTAAGCAGTTATTTTCAGTGTTACTGCCTTTCTGTTTCTCCCTTTATCTAAGATACCTTTTGTAGAAAACTGTTTTTGATATTTTTTTCATGTTGTGCTTTGGCTTCTCAGAACATTGGACAACCAAAAGGGAACTGGAGTAAAGAAGAGCCCTATGTTGTGTGGACAGTATCCAGTTAAAAGTGAGGGGAAGGAACTGAAGATAGTTGTGCAGCCCGAAACCCAGCACCGAGCTCGGTACCTGACAGAGGGCAGCCGAGGCTCAGTAAAAGATAGAACACAGCAAGGCTTTCCTACAGTGAAGGTACTCATTTTATTTAGTAATGTTTGAAGACTGGCCCATGAGGTGACTTTGTGGGTAAAGGTTTATCCCCAGAAGCTGACTAATGGTGGGAGAAGGGAACTGGCTCTGTGTAGTTATCCTCACCTCCACACCATAGCACACACACGCCCCACATATATGCTCCCCAAATATAACCATCACATAAATGTAAGAATAATACATATGAATGTGATAACTTCCTTTCATTTTACTGATTGTTGTAACCTCAGAAAAAGCTTCCTGAAATAGAAGGGTAGAATTATTAGCTCATTATAATAGGAAACAAATGTCTATTTGGGCCATAAACCAAATATTACTTAGATAACATTTGAATTGTTGTTTGTCTAGCTGGTTGGTTTTGGTTTATTGAGATACGTTTCACTATAACCCAGACTAGCCAGGAACTCACTGTTATTCTGTATATGAGCTATCATTTATGAGCAATTTCCTGAGGTCCATAATGATCCCATATCTTAACAAGCTAGCACTTCTGACCATAGCTGTTCTGGCCCAGGATTTCATAATTCAGTCTTTGAAAATACACTTCATTTTCCTGTCATTTGTATGGCTGTGTTTCTCCTTAAACTGCTTAAGTAGTAAAATTTATCATTTATATTCTCATTTGATGATGAAGAATGTCGCCATTAACATAAGTCAGTGTGGTCGCAGATCCTGAGTAATCTGTATACTGTCTGAGCAATTGTGTATCCACCTAAACAAATAGAGTATGTGATAATTTAGCATAACACATCTTAAAATTAGCTCTCATAGAACTCGTACAGAAGTTTTCCATAAAGGCCCAGTTTTTCTCTATTTTTGGTTACGTGCCTAGCCTTTAATTGAGCCATTTCTCCAGTGTGTCCCCACCTCTTACATTTTATTTTTGTTTTTGGAGGCAGAACTCAATGTAGTCCTGGCTATCCCAGAACTCACAGAGATCGCTTGCCTCTGCTGTGATGAAAGGTGTATGCCACCACACCCGACTCCATTTTTGTTTTGTTTTTTATAAGAAAATGTTTGAGCCAGGCATGGTGGTGCACACCTGTAATCTCAGCACTTGGGGAGGCAGAGGCAGGCCGATCTCTGTGTCTGACGCCAGCCAGTCTAGGACAGCCAAGGCGACTCAGAGAAATCACTGTCTGAAAAAATTGAAAAAGAAGAAAGAAAAAAGAAAGTCTTTGCACTGGATGTATGGCTCGGGTAGAGTACTAGCCTAGCATTTGTGAGCACCTAGGTTCAGTCTTCAGTACCCAAAAAAGAAAGGAAGGAAAAGTTTTGCCTGTTTTCCTTCATTTTTAAATTATTTCCCCATCTAGTTTTAACTATAGGATTTGATTTTGAATGGTTAATTTATAATGAGCTTATTTGAAATGCCAACTAGTGTTTATGCTGTGTATTTTCTATTTCCAGCTGGAAGGTCATAATGAACCAGTGGTGTTGCAGGTGTTTGTGGGCAATGATTCTGGCCGAGTGAAACCACACGGATTCTATCAGGCCTGTAGAGTAACTGGGAGAAATACAACTCCCTGCAAAGAAGTGGACATTGAAGGTACCACTGTTATAGAGGTCGGCCTTGATCCTAGCAACAACATGACACTGGCGTAAGTACTTAATCCCCCCTTTTTTTTTTTGAGACAAGGTTTTAGTATGTCACTCTGACTAACCTGGAACCCTCTGTGTAGATTAGGGTGGCTTCAAACTCAGAGATCTGCCACCTGAATGCTGGGATTAAAGGTGTGTGCCACTGTGCCTAGCAAATTTTCATTTATTTATTTGTTTGTTTGTGTTTGGTTGTTTTGGTTTTATTTTTCTTTTGGTTATTTGGTTGTTTGTTTGTTTGTTTGTTTTAATAGATAGGATCTTTCTACACAGCCCTGGCTGTCCTGGAACTATTTTGTAGAACAGCTGAGCCTGAGCCCTAGGATGAAGGTGTGCACCACTATGCCTGGCTCTTGGCAAATTTTAAAATAGATTTATTTTATTTGTGAATCCTTGTGTGAGCTTATGTGTATCATGTGTGTGCAGTTGCTCACAGAGATGAGAGGAGGATATTGGATCTCCTGGAACTAGAATGAGCCAACCTATATGGCTGCTAGGAACCCAGCTCAAGTCCTCTGCAAGAGCAGCAAGTGCTCTGAACCTCTGAGCCATCTCTCTTAGCTCTCAAGAATTTTTTTTTTTAAATTATAGATTATACTTTTATGATAATCAGGAAAATATTTTTAGTTCTAGAGAATAGAAGATTTTGAGGGTTGTTTTTTTTTTTTAAGGTTTTGTTTGTTTGTTTTGAAACAATTCTCTGTGTAGCCTTGGCTGCTGTGGAGCTCACTCTAGTAGACCAGGCTGGTCTCAGATTTATAGAGAGCCATCTGTCTTTGCCTCCTAAGTGCTGGAATTAAAGGTGTACCACCACTGCAGATGATTTTTGAAGGCCTTATTAAAGTATTTCAAATAGAACAAGCTGTTATTTAAAAAGGTTTTTATGGGGCTGTAGAGATGGCTAAGCCATTAAAGGCTAAGATCACTCCAAAAAGACAAAGAGGGTTTCTTCAGAATGATGACAGACTAACATTCTATTTTGCTTTCCTAAAGAATTCCTAAGGCAGGGAAATGAAGACCAAGGAGAGTGCTTTTTGGAAGATAACATCAAGACTTACCTATTGAAAATTTTAATATTGATACTGAAAATAAAAATTACACAGCCAGGGGTCTGGGGATGTAGCTCGGTTGGTAAATTCTTGCCTAGCATGCGTAAAGCCCCAGGTTGGTTCCCAGGACACATGACCGGCATAGGGGTGCATGCATGTCTAGCATGCACTCTGAGGTGGAACCAGAGGGCCAGAACTGCAAGGTCATACTTGACTACATAGTAAATTTGGGGCCTTGTTTCCAAAAGAAAACAGAAAAACATATTTTTAAAACCCTAAAATGTACCCTTCAAAAGTTTACCTAAGGGTAGAGCTCTCATGGCTCTTCCAGAAGACTGGGGTTTTAGGTTCTAGTACATAGCACACACAGGACACCTTATAGCTGGCTTTCACGCTGGTTCTAAGAGATTTGATGCCCATCTTTAGCTCCAGACACACATGTGGTACACAAACACATATGCAGGCAAATATATACATTTATTTAATTAATTAATCTGTAATATATTTAAGCACATACAGTTTTTTAAAAGATTTGTTTTATGTTGAGTGCTGTATCTGCATGTATGCCTGCATGCACAGAATGCCTCTTGTAGGCCATTACTTATGTTCATATTTAAAAAATAATATTGTTTCTTTACTGTTTTTTCCAATCTAACTAGAAGACTATTAAGATTAGGGGCTTTGAATATTTAAAATTTATCCTTTGGTATTTTGTGAATTTGGGACCTTATGACTATTACATATTCAAAGAATTAATAAGAATTAGTTTTTCGGTTTGGGTTTTGGTTTTCTTTTAAGACGTGGTTTCTGTGTTTAACTGCCCTGGCTATGCCCTGGTCTACAGAGCTCACTCTGTAGACCATGCTGAACTCACAGAAATCTGCTTGCCCCTGCCTACTGAGTGTTGGGATGAAAGGCCTGCACCACTGCCATCTGGTGGTGACTCAGCCTTTTTAAAAAAGAAACTTGCTTTTAAATATTTCACTATTGCAGGCAGTGGCGGTACATGCCTTTAATCCCAGTACTTGGGAGACAGAGACAGGTGGGTCTCTAATGAGTTTTAGGCCAGGCTGGTCTATAGAGAGAGTTCCAGGACAGACCACACAAATCTTGTTGGGTTGGGGAGGAGTTATGCTATTTATACAACAGCGGAGTCATGTGATCCTTTTTTTTCTGTTTTAGGGTGGATTGTGTAGGAATATTGAAGCTGAGAAATGCTGATGTTGAAGCCAGAATAGGAATTGCTGGTTCTAAGAAAAAGAGCACTCGTGCCAGATTGGTTTTTCGAGTTAACATCACAAGAAAAGATGGCTCCACTCTGACGTTGCAGACACCTTCGTCCCCCATTTTGTGTAGTAAGTAAGAAAGTACGGGGGTGCTGAGTGTGTGAAGAGCTTTTAAGTTCTTTCTATCAGTTTTTCTTAATGTTTTATACTTAAGAGACTGGAGAGATGGCTCAGGGGTTAAGAGTACTTGCTGTCTGCTCTTCCAGAGGTCCTGAGTTCAATTCCCAGCAACCACATGGTGGCTCCTAACCATCTGTAATGAAATCTGGTGCCCTTTTCTGGCGTGCAGACACACATGCAGGCAGAACATTGTATATATAACAAATAAATCTTTAAAAAAAAAAAACAAAACGTTTTATACTCTCAGTTCATGTTGAACTTGAAACGTTTAAAAAACTATAGCCAGGAGAACACAGTGGCCGGTGCTTATGCTCCTAGCCACTTAAGAAGCTGAGGCATGAAGACAACCTGAACACAGAAGTTAAAGTTAAAGTTCAGGCTAGAGAAAAAGCAAATTTCTGTCTCTTTGACAAAAAAAAAAAAAAAAAGGTGTAGTCAGCTAGGTATGGTGACACAGACTATAATCAAGTAAAGCGAAAAGTGGAGGCAAGAACACTGTCTATTCTGATAGACAAGATCTATGTCAGAAAAACAGGCAAAAAATAGTTGTGTCATGTTTTTTAGGCAAAACTAAAGGTGATCTTGAGAAGTAGGGGCAAAAGGATCAGAAGTGAAATGCACATCACCTTGGCTACATAGTGAGGTTAAGAACAGCCTGGGCTACTGGAAATCCATCTCAGAAATAAAGGTATTAAAACACACTGGAAGGTATTTAGCTACTAAGAGTTTCCTAATATCATATGCTAATTTTAAAAGAAGTTTAAGGGCTGGAGGTTAAGAGCACTGGTTGTTCCTCTAGAGGACATAGATTTGATTCCTAGCATCCACAGTGCGGCTCACAACTGTCTTCATTCCAGTCCCAGGGGATCTGATGCTGTATTCCATCTCCATGGACACTGCATATATGTGGTACACAGGCAAAACACATAAAATTAATTTTTAAAAAAATTTAAGTAATTTGAGGGCTGTTAAAATGGCTCAACAAGTAAAAGCACTTTTTGCCAAACCTGATGCTCTGAGATGGATCCCTAAAACCCACATGGCGGAGAGGACTGACTCCCACAAGTATGATACCCACACACTGAGTAAATAAATGTTAATGTAATTAAAAAAAATTTTTTTTCCTTAATTTGAGCTGGAGGTTGTGACACTTAAAGTGGCCCAGATTGGTTTCCCAGCAATGACCCCACAAATAAGTCATTTAAATAGGATACCAGAAGTGAGTGGCCGAGCTCTAAGGCTTCCAAGCATCTTTACCATGAGCTGTTAAAACATTAAAGTAAAACAAGCAGAACTTTGTGAATAATGCCGTGCCATGTTTCTGGTTATAAGTTGTGGTTGTACAGTTCACACAGTGCTTGTGAGTGAGAAATGAGACTTCTGTCTAACTTCAGAAAGAAAACAAGTGAGGGTATGCCTTTTACTATTGTAGACTTTATTACAAGCAGTAAGTGGGACTTTGTTTTTCTTTTTTTTAAAGATCTATTTATTTTCTACTACGTATACATGTTTTGCCTTCCTGGTGCCTGAGGAGGTCAGAAGAGGGTATCAGAGCCCTCAGTCCCCATGTACGGGGAATGAAACCTGGACCTCTGCAAGAGCATCTAGTGCTCTAACTGCTTAGCCATCTCTCCAGCTCCGAGAATTTTTCTCTTTTGGGTTTGTTGTGTGTGTGTGTGGGGGGGGTGTTTGGTTTGGTTTGGTTTTGGTTTTTGAGACAGGGTTTCTCCGTGTAGCCCTGGCTATCCTGGAACTTGTTTTGTAGACCAGGCTGGCCTCAAACTCACAGAGATCCACCTGCCTCTGCTGGGACTAAAGGTGTGTGCCACCACTGCCTAGCTATTTCTGGAGGTTTTTTATTGTGGATTATTTGTATTATTTTTTTGATGAGGGGCTCCTTGATAAGTAGCCTACAATTTAAGGTCATTCTGCCTCAGATTCTATTTATTTATTGTGTGTGAGTGTCTTTGTGGTTGTGGACAAGTGTGCATACAGGTACATGTGCATGTGTACAAATATGTCTTTCTTAGTCACTCTCCACCTTATTTTGAGACTGGCTCTCTCAGAGAACCTGAGATTTGTCTAGACCTGTTGGCCAGTGAGATCCAGGGATCCTCCTTTCTCTGCCCTCCAGCACCAGGCTTCCAGACAAGTGTCGCCACACTGGCTTTTATGTAAGTGCTAAGAATCCAAGCTCAGGCCCTCATACTTGCTTGGCAAGCACCTTACCCACTAAGCCATTTACCCAGCTTTATCTTACTCTGGGATTGAGTGCTCTAAACCAGTGCCTGAATTGGCACTGCTTTTTTATAACTTATATTTGATTTCAAAACAGAAGAAAAATGTTATTCCATTCAGTTGAACATCCTGTTAGCTTATTATAGGTATTATGACCTTGATAGTTCTTCTTGGTCATCCAAAACCTGGTTTGCTTTTTAATTATACTAAAATGTAGTAAAGAAAAAAATTAATAATCAACAAAACAATTTATAAAACTGGGTTCATAATTTCAAGTTGCTTTTTTTTAAAGATTGATTGATTACATAGTGTTCTGCCTGCATGTACACCTGCACGCCAGAAGAGGGCACCAGATCTCATTATAGATGGTTGGGAACTACCATGAGGTTGCTGGGAATTGAACTCAGGACCTTTGGAAGAACAGCCAGTACTCTTAACCTCCGAGCCATCTCTCCAGCCCCTCAAGTTGTTTTTAGGTAAATTGTTTTTAAATGTTAGTGCTCTTTTTATGAAATACTTACATGTGTATATCCACAGCTCAGCCAGCAGGAGTTCCTGAGATCTTAAAGAAAAGCTTGCATAGTTGTTCAGTGAAAGGAGAAGAAGAAGTGTTTTTAATCGGCAAGAACTTTCTAAAAGGGACTAAAGTTATATTCCAGGAAAATGTTTCTGGTAAGTAGGCAGAGAAGAGGTAGAGAGAGTGTTCTATGTTTTACTTGTTACCAAAATACAGTTACAGCTACACAATGGAAAAGTTGAAAAATTTTTAAGTCACTGTTTTTATCTCCATCAGATGAAAACTCTTGGAAATCAGAAGCTGAAATTGATATGGAATTGTTCCATCAGGTATAATTTAAACTTTTAATAATTTTGTTGTTTACTCAGCAATTAATTCATTTTTGTTTGGATAACAACTCAGTTGTTTGAGGTTTCTTCCAGTTCTGAAATTTCATTTATTCTTTCATATAATCAGGGAACTCCACTCTCCATGACTATCAGTAATGTCCTCTAGAGCACCTTTGTCAGTTAGGAACAAGTGGGATCCTTGCAATACCAAGCTCGTAATAGAGAGCCATGGAGACTTTCAGTTAATTTCTTTCTCTTGGAAGGAAAAGTGTACTCTGATCTAAAGCCTGTTTTTTCTGTGGACACTTCAACCCCTTGTCCTAATTTAATTCTTATGTCTCTAGATTCACTACTGTCTGAAGCCTTATTACTCACAGGCTACTTTTGTGCAGTATGAACATGTTTTCGTTTTTGTTGTTGCTGTTTCAGGCAGGGTCTTACTGTGTACATGTTTTAGGTTTTGACACGTGGTTAGTGTGATCTCCTGATTGTGGTATTCTCGCTCCTTCACCCTTCCTCTCTCCCCTTTATCATCCTTTCCATATCCTCTTTTCTCACACCTCTTTCTTTCCTATCTCCTTCCCTTCTATCCATTTGTTTATTCTTTCTTCTCTTCTGAGGAATAGGATGTTACCCAGACACCTCCGCGCCCCCCCCCCCTTTTTTTCTCTTTTCATGCAAGGTCTCATATAGTCCAGGCTGGTTGTAAACTTGTTATGTAACCACAGATGATTGTGAACTTCTGCTGCTGTTTCCCAAGTGCTTCAGTCACAAACTCTTATCACTTTGCCTGGTTTCTGCAGTACTGGGGCTTCATACAGGATAGAGAAGCATACCAATTGAGCTGTGTCCATTCTTTGTATTATTAATTATAATTATATGTCTTGTACTCTGTTAATTATATAATGGATTTCTAATTAATATATTAATAAATTTAATAACAAGTTAATCAAATAATTAGATTTATTATAATACATTTATATTTGTATTCGAGAATATAAGTGATATTTATATGGTATTTAAAATAATGATTTGGTAAGAAAATAGTTACATTTAAAATTTTTACTATTAATAGTAAAAATGTGTGTGTATGTGTAGGCACATATGACATGTAGTATGTGTGTAAGTCAGGACAGATTTATGGACTTGGCTCTCTTCCACTCTGTGATCCAGGTATCAAATCAGGTCATCAGGTTTGTGTGGCAAATGTAGTGTTAGAGGTTGAGTTAAAGGGTTGGGTTTTTTGTTTGTTTGTTTGTTTGTTTGTTTGTTTTACTGTTGTATAGCGGTGTGGAGGTGTGATATGGGTGCATATGAGAGTCAGTGGACAATTCTGGAGTCACTTCTTTCCTTCCACCTTTATGTGGGTTCTAGGATCAAACTAGGTCATCAGGCTTTTTCAACAAGCAGTTTTACCTGGTGTACCATCTCCCCAGCCCAGTCTTGAACTTTTTGCAAGTGAATTTATGAAGAAACTAAATGATAATGTGATTTAGTCATTGGTTCTGTGATTTTGTTTATTTTTAAATTTTTTTTCTAAACAACAGAAAGATGAGTTAAGTGCTTTTCTGGGAAATATTTTCTTTTTTAATTAAATTTTTATTTTTTTAATATTAGTTACAGTTTATTACCTTTGTATCCCAGCTGTATCCTGCTCCTTCATTCCCTCCCAATCTCACCCTCCCTCTCTCGAAACATTTTCTTAGAATAGAATCAGAACTGGTGTCCTAGAGAACTGACTTAAAGCTTTCTTTTTGTTGTTGTTTTGTTTTTTGTTTTTTTGAGACAGAGCTTCTCTGTGTAACAGCGCTGGCTGTGAGTTCCAGGCTGTCCTGGAACTCACTTTGTAGACCAGGCTGATCTCAGAGAGATCCACCTGCCTTTGCTCCCAAGCGCTGAGATTAAAGGCATGTATCGCCACCATTCAGCTTAGAGCTCCTATTAAATGGAAAACAGAAATAAAATATTAGAGAGAGAAAGGGTGTTGAAATTGACCAAGCAGGGACCTTGTGATCTGTTGTAAAACATTTGGGCTTTGCTGGGAACAAAATACTAAGATGAATGACATAGCACATATCAACCTGAACTTTAAATCATCCATTTTTGCATAATGTAGTGGCCCACACCTGTAATTCCGGCATGCAGGAGTGTGAATGAAGCAGAAAGATCTGGAGATTGAGGCAGGTCTGAGCTTCATAGCAAGACCTGCCTCAAAAAATCTAATACATTGTTTTTTTCTAATCAAGCTTTTAAAAACTGTACAGATGATAGTAAATGTACTTAATTTTTTAAGCTTAAACATTGGCTTCCTTTCTGATTTTTATACTTTCCTTAATTAGAACCATCTTATTGTGAAAGTCCCTCCATATCATGACCAACATATAACTTTGCCTGTATCAGTGGGAATATATGTTGTGACCAATGCTGGAAGATCTCATGATGTTCAGCCATTTACTTACACTCCAGACCCAGGTATGTCGAAATGAAAATTTTTGAACTAATATTAATAATTTCTAGTCCCTTAAAAGTTTGAAGTCCATACAAACAAAAAGAAAAAAAATTATAAACATGAATTCCTACTAACTTGATTTGGAGATGCCTGGTTATTTTATAAAAGGATGGCTACCAGACACTACTGTTACTCTGAGAATCATGTCTATCTCTTCTCTAATAATAAAATAGCTAACAGTGCTTGAGCTCAGGTGCACCCGAGTTTGTCACAGGTCACTTTCTAGGGAATGTAACTGTTCATTGAGTGCCTCTTAAATGTAGAAATGTGAAACTCACAGCTGGGAAATTGCTAATACTTTAGTTTGGCTGTTTTATGCTCCCCTCCCACCCCCATCCCTCATCATGTTGGGATTGATTCCAGGGCCTGAAGTATGTTAACCACATGCTTGACCACTACATAACTTGAACTATATACCTTTCGCCCTGGTGTGCATTTTGAAACAGGTGAAAAAGAGAAATTTGCAGTGTTAAGTGATGACACTGAAGTGATCAGACTGATGATAAATGTCTTGGTGGTTTTTTGTTTGTTTGATTGGTTGGTTTGTTTTTGTTTTTGTTTTTGTTTTTGTTTTTGTTTTTGTTTTGAGACAGGGTTTCTCTGTGTAGCCTTGGATGTCCTAGAACTCGCTCTGTAGACCAGACTGGTCTCAAACTCAGAGATCTGATTGCCTCTGCCTTCTAAGTCCTGGGATTAAAGGTGTGTGCCACACTGTCTTACAATAATAAATGTTTTAATTATAATTTTAAGCACTTAATTTAGAAATCAGAACACAAAAGCAACTGAAATGTTTAAAGTTTAGAGATATTTAGCCAAAATGTGACTTCTGAGTTACTTGCCTGTTTTGTTTAGTTGCCTGAAAAATTAAAAAGCCTCCGACAGAAATGGGAAGAACATATTGGAAATGAAAATTACTGGCTCAGTTTTTGCTATAGTTATTATTGGTTCAGTTTGTCTTAATATGAGGGTTATTTCAGAATGAGCAGTTCTGCATCTGCAGTTTATTGATAGTTATTCCCACATACTTTGGGACCCAGTAAGATAGAAGGTGAGGAAAAGTGAGAGAGAAAGAAAGCTGCTGCAACAAAACAACAACCAAAAAAAAACCGAGGGCAGAGCTGAGGAGATGTTCCATCAGTGAAGTGTTTGCCTTGCAAGTTTAGAGACGTGAATTGATCACCAGAGCCCACATCAAAAGTCAGACATGTGTTTGTGACTCCAGCTCTGGGGAGGCAGGTAAAAGTCATTAGGGATTTCCTAGCCTGGGTGTTGGGTCCCCTGGAACTGGAGTTGTAGCCAGGAGGTTGGGAGTGGCCATGTAGAACTGAGTCCCCTATGAGAACAGCAAGTGCTCTTAATCAGTAAGCCATCTCTCCAGCCCCCAATTTTGTCTTTTTATTCATTTAGAAATAATTGTTTTGATGTTGTCATGAGAAATAGTGCATTAAAAGTAAACCAACTCAAATCTCATTTTGGATATGTTTATGAATGTAAAATAATTAAGTTGATGGTCATGACATGCTCACCCCTGCATACTAATTATATGCTTAAAACACTGAAAACCAGGCTGGGTGGTTCCAACTTTGTAATCTCAGCACTCAGAAGCCTAATACGTTAAGATTGCCAGTTTGAAGGCAGCCTGGGCTGTTAGGAATACCTTCTTCAAAACAAAGCAAACAAGCCTTGATAAATAGAAACTAGAATTTGTTTTAGATAAAAGTAACAGGCTGGATTCAGCAAGACTATCATTGGGTAAAGACCTAGGAGCCTGAGTTCAGTTCCTGAGACCCATGTGGTAGAAGAGAACCAGTTCCCACAAGTTGCCCTTTGATCTCCACATATGTGCTGTTGTACATATATATGCATGCACATAAACAAGAAATAAATGTAATTTTATGACCAAAATGCAAATTGGAGATGAAAGGGTTTATTTGTCCTACATTTCCATATTGCTGTTCGTTGTCAAAGGATATCAGGACAGGAACTCAAACAGGACAGGAACCTGGAAGCAGGAGCTGAGGGAGAGGCCATGGAAGGGTGCTGCTTACTGGCTTGCTTCCCCTGGCTTATTCATCCTGCTTTCTTATAGAACCCAGGACCACCAGCCCAGGGATGGAACCATCCATAATGGGCTGGGCCCTCCCCCATTGATCACTAATTAAGAAAATGCCTTACAGCCGGATTTTGTGGAGGCATCTTCTCAATTGAGGTTTCTTCCTTTCAGATAACTCTATTTTGTGTGTCAGGTTGATGTAAGACCAGCCAGCACAGTGGTTAAGAGAACTTGTTACTCTTGCAGAGATCCCAGGTCTAATTCCCAAAACCCACGTGGTGGCTCACACAACTACATTGGTAATCACAGCACTGGGGAAATAGAAGCAAGAAGATCTCTGAGGCTTAGTAGCCAGCTAGTCTAGCAAAATGCATGACTTCTTGGTTGGGCTAGGTCACAGTGGTTTTCAAGCCTTTCTAATGCTGCAACTCTTTAAAACATTGCCTCATGTTTTGGTGACCCCCAACTATAAAATTATTTTGTTGCTACTTCTTAACTGTAATTTTGCTACTGTTATGAATCATAATTAAATATCTGATATGCAGGATATCTTCTATGTAACCCCTGAGGGGTTGCTATCCATGGCTTGTAAAGCACCAGGCCAGAAAACCTTGTCTCAAAAAATAATAATAATAAATAAAAATAATGACCATTTGAAGCAGAACCTACTCATTTTTTGTTTAATATTATCATTTAGAAATGATCTCTGTCTTCAGCTCATTAAATCAAAAGGTGTTACAGAAGATTTAATATAACTAGCTGTAATAGCCCTGCAGTTCTCTGTTAATGGTAGCAAAGATTCTTTCAGAGTTTTACTAAAAGAATAATCATAATGTTATTGACCTAGTATGTTCACTATATGTATTTTAATTTACTTTAAATATTGACAAATGTTTCCAGTTGGTACTTTTAAATAAGTTTATATAAGTAAAGAATACATTTTTATTGCTAGTGCTCTGATGTTGCGTGTCAGATGTCTAATATGTGGTGTCAGTCTTCTATTCATCTCATGTTACCAACATGTTCAGTATTAAAAAGGATTCTTAAAATTTTTTTGTTTTGGTAAGTGATCATGTGTTCTATCTACTTGGAGATGAGATATTTTAGAGGGTAGTCTGTTGTTATAAGAAATTACCTTAACCAGGGATTTTAGTAAACAAGTCAATGATGTGCTGAGAAGTTACTCCAGTTAAAGAGTATTAGAATATGTATTTTACCAAGAAAAATAAATTGAAATAAATGTATGACTTTTATTTTTAATATCAGCAGCTGCTGCTTTGAATGTAAATGTGAAAAAGGAGATATCTAGTCCAGCAAGACCTTGCTCTTTTGAAGAAGCCATGAAAGGTACGAACTTGATTCTTCTCAAAAACTGATTTGGCATCCTATGTGTTTATTAGCAAACCTTAGTGGTTTGTTTTCTCTGATGTACTCTGACACTTAGCAAGGTATTTTTCATGAGCTCAAGACCCATCTATCCTTCATACTAGGACTATCTCAAACAACCCAAGTGCAAAGGAAGCAACAGGCATAAACCAACTTCAGTCTTTTACCATGTGGTAGGGCAGATTATGGTCCACAGTTATACTCTGTGGTGATAGTGCTTTTGTGCCTTTACCTATAAAGGTACAGATTATATAATGTACAGTTCTGTAATTTAGGGCTTTATTTCTATTTTTCTGCCCTTCAATCCATATGGATTAAATAAAATTTCAGAAATTATATATTAGTTTGGGTTTTCAAGGGGCATAATGAACTTGATAAATTTTATCAGTTACAGTGAAAATTTTCAGTACTAAACTGAGCATTATTTATTGAGCATTTACTTGAAGTCTGTGCTGAGCTCTTCATAGGAAAGGAAGCCAAAACGTGAGTAGTTTATATAAGGTCACTTAGCTAGAAATTTTGTTTTAGCTTTATTTTATAGCTATGTGTCAGTCATTGAAATAAATTCACATTCAGCCAGGTGGTGGTGCACACCTTTAATCCCAGCACTCAGGGAGGCAGAGGCAGGTGGATCTCTGTGAGTTCAAGGCCAGCCTGGTCTATAGAGCAAGTTCGAGGATAGTCAGGGATACATTTTGAGACCTTGTCACAAAAAAAAGGGGTTGGGGTGGAGGGAGAATGGAAGGAAGGGAAGAAAGAATGGAAATGCACATTTACTAGATGAATGCTCTAATTACTAAAGAACGTCAGGTATGTTAGTAATCTGTCCTGTTTTTAAGGCAGGATCTCGCTCACTCTGTTAACCAGGTGGCTTAGAACTCCTGGCAATCTTCTGTCTCAGCCTCCAGCATACTGGCATTACAGGTGTGAGCTCTCATGCCTGACTATAGTTATCCCTTAACTCTGTGTTTATAGAGTGTCAGATTCAGTAGAACACAGCCCAATTCTGTGTGAAATTTCATATAAAAGGTAATATGGTCA
Source organism: Psammomys obesus (assembly GCF_907164565.1). Classification (NCBI taxonomy): domain Eukaryota; kingdom Metazoa; phylum Chordata; class Mammalia; order Rodentia; family Muridae; genus Psammomys; species Psammomys obesus. The sequence goes on from NW_026596034.1 coordinate 23,672,839, forward strand.
TACATTGAAGGTTACAAAGCCTTTTTTGTTTTGTTTTTAGTGGTAAAAAAAAAAAAAAAAAAAAAAAGAATTAGTTCTTTGAACAAAATCTTAGTAGCCAAGGGCCAGAGAGCTGTCTCAGTAGTTAAGAGCACTGGCTGCTCTTCCAGAGGGCCTGGGTTCAAATCCTGCCGCCCACATGGCAGCTCACGATTGTCTCTGACTCCAACTACAGGGTATCTAATATCCTCACACAAATGCACATTCAGGCAAAACACCAATGAACATAAAATAAAAATAAATAAAACTTTAAAATCTTACTAGCCAAAAAAAAAAAAACTGGATAAGAAATGGACATTCTTTTTCACAATTTAGACTTTATTTTGATAATATTATATCAATTAAAAGTAGGATAAAATAATTTTGTGGTGATATAAATTATATTGAGTTCTAAACTGCTTTACAGGTTTTAACTTTACATTTCTCATCATAAACAAAATAATTTTGTCTTTTTTTCCCCCCTAGAGCTGAGGACCAAACCCACGGCCTTGCATTTGCTAGGCAAGCCCTCTACCACTGAGCTAAATCCCCAACCCCAACAAAATAATTAAGTAGCAATTCCTGATCTATATTAAAAGACAGTAATAGCTTCAGAACTTGGAATTTTCCTTAATAAGTAGCTTATAGATTCCTTGAATCGAAGTCTTAGTATAGTGCCAAAATGCTGTGTGGATATTTAGTCAGCAATACTTTAATGGTGAGTACTGTATGGCATATATGACACTTAAAATTCTGTTGCAGCAATAATCTTATAAGGATTGCAGTAACATTTAGATCTTGATACTCAAAAATAATACTGTGGCTACATATTGAAAGCTCTCTGAAGTAAGCTTTTTCCCACTCTATATGTGTGTGTGTGTTTATGTATCTTTAACACAGAAGTAATATAAGTGTAATACAATAAGTGCATGGTATGCAGTATTAACAAGGTTTCTCACAGGGTGTAGAGAGATGGCTCAGTGGTTAAGAGCATTATCTCTTCTTCCAGAGGTCCTGGGTTCAATTCCCCGCAATCACATGGTGGCTCACAACCGTCTGTACGGGGATCTAATGTCCTTTTTTGGCATGCAAGTGTACATGCAGATAGAGCACTCATACACACACACACACACACACACGTACATACATACATACATAATTTTTTTAGAAGTTTCTTAGAAATAAATTTCTTACTGGGCAGTGGTAGTACATGTCTTTAATCCCAGCACTTGGGAGGCAGAGGCAGGTGGATATCTGAGTTCAAAGCCAGCCTGGTATACAGAGTGAGTTTTAGAACATCCAAGAATACACAGAGAAACCCTGCCTCCAAAAAGAAAGGGAGGAAAGAAAGAAAAAAGAAAGAAATACATTTCGTTATCTATGTGTATGGTGGTTTTGGCTGCATGTACGTCTGTGCATGTGCGTGTGTGTTGCCCGTGGAGGCCAGAAGAGGGCATCCATCCTCTAGGACTGGAGCTACAGCTAGTAATTGGCAGCAGTGTGGCACCAAGTAAATATCAGACCCACATCCTCTGGAGGAGCTGTCAGTGCTCATAACCACCAAGCCGTCTCTCTAGCTACTCCTCAGAACACTTCTAGATGGTGTGCAGTACCTGTGCTAGTGCAGCTAGAGTTAAGTCTAAAAAGATGGTTCAGTTAGTCATGTATAGACCTAGGGATAAAGTACCAATGTAACACTTTTTCCATCTCTGCCTTGTATTTTTCTGTCATCTTTGTTTCACCCTGATTTGTATGTGGTTAATTTAATGAGTTTAAATAACAATTGAGCACATACAATTTTTTCTAACTGGTTGTAATTATGTGGCAAGATTAAGGCTTGAAAGGACCATGAAAGTAATTAGTACACTCTCACTTTGTAGGTGAAAGGCTGGAGATGTAGCCTTAGAGATAGAGTGTTGGCCCTTCATGTACAGGAATTACATATATATGTATGTAACACATATATGTGTATATGTGTGGGATATGTATATGTGTGTGTGTGTGTGTGTGTGTGTGTATACACACACACACACACACACACACATATATATGTACGTGTGTGTGTGTGTGTGTGTGTATTCCAGGCAGGCATGGTGGTGCATGCCTTTAATCCCAGCATTTGAGAGGCAGAGTTAGGCAGGTCTCTAGGACAGCCAGGGATCTATTGAGAGACCCTGTCTCAATCAAACAAACACAAAATCACAAAAATGTCATGCCTTTATATCATTTTTATAGGCAAATAAATCAAGGCTTAGAGAGATTAAGTAAAAATTGTTTGTTGGTCACACAGGTAGTAAATGACAAAAGTTGAAATTTAAAATCTCCCCAGTGTTTTGGTTTGATTTGGGTTGAGTCAGGGTCTCACACTATAACTCAGGCTGGCCTAGAACTGATCACAGTTCCCTGCCTCAGACTCCTAGATGGAATAACAGGCATGAGCTTCTGTTCAGCTACCCCAGAATGTTTTGATAGGATCTTGCTCTGTAACCCTTACTAACCTCAAACTTGTGATCCTTCTGCCCCAGCCCCTCAAGAGCTTAGATTCTAGGCATATGCCACCACATTCAGCTTCCTTGTAAATCTTAAACTCATACTTTAAAATCTTTTTAAATTTATATGTAGGAATATTTTGTCAGATGAAGGGCATCAGACTTGCTGGAACTGGTTAACTTATACTTTAATAAAAATTTATATTTGGGCCTGGGCTTGGTAGTGCACACCTGTAATCCCAGCACTCAGGGAGGCAGAGGCAGACAGATCCCCATGAGTTCGAGGCCAGCCTGGTCTACAAAGTGAGTCCAGGACAGCCAAGAGAACCCCTGTCTCAAAAAAATTTTTTTATTTGGTGTGAGTTCTACTTGGTCACAACATACTTTCAGGAAAATTTGTTTTCCTGAGTTTCTAAAGTTGTTTCATATAAACAAATGTCAATAGCAGTGTTGTTCACAAGTTCAACTCAGTATTGGAGTAATTGTTGTAAATAAGTGAAATGAGTATTGGGCTATATAATATTTATTATTAGCCCTAAGATTATCATGGCGGTATTATTTAGCTCACTATCACAAGTAGTAAGACACAGACACCTGTTAGATTTATAATTGCCTCATTTGCCTTGGGCCAGGCAGATATTCTTACCTATGCTGTCTGCATCACCTCAGCATCCATCTCCCAGCCCCCATTCAATACCATCCTTAATCCTCCTATTTTCCATCCATAATCTTATAAATACTTGCTTTTATTCTTCATCTGGGCCTTTTCATGCCATTACTAAAGTCCTTCCTCCCAGCCCCACATGGTTTCTTCTTCAGGCTAATTCATCATGGCATCCTCCTTCTTCCTCTCCATCTGTTTCCCACGATTCTCTCTGTCCTCAAGAGATTGTGAGGGCCAATAATCAGCATTAGACCAACCTCCAACAAATAATGAAATCTGTATATTTTGTGTATTATTTGGCTTTTCTGAACTGGTTTAAAAAGTATCCCACCAGCCATTAGCATCAGAGACTGTATGTTTCACTTTTTTTTTTTTTTCATTCATCACTGAAATACAATTTTCAGGAAGTGAAGACACTATTTATCCTAATCATCACTGAACCCTCAGAACATAGAATAACGCCTACAATATTATAGAACTCAGTAGTACACATTGAAAATGTAGAAAAGAAAAATAATAGTAGTATCTCAAGCCTTTTAATTTAAAAAAAAATTGTTATTATGTTTGTATGTGTGCACACATGCTTGCTTTGCTACTGGTCTGTCTCCTAAACCCCATTTAATTTTTTTTTTTTTAAGATCCATCAAATCATTATTATGGGTTCTAGGGCCAAAACAAAAAATATGTAAGCTAACTTGTCCTTGCTTTTCCTAACTACTTTTAAATAGCTTATAAATAATTCACCTATTAAAAGTACTTTAAAGTGTAAAAGAAGTCATTGAAGTTCATAGAGTGTATGAGATGACTTATCTGCCCAACAAACACACTAGGAAAGTTTACAAGTCAGTCTGTATCCCCATCGTACCTGCTGTGGCAACAGCAGTCCTTAGAGGACCAGTACACTCAGTATCTACACCTGTCAGCAGCACTGAGTCCACAGAACTCAGGAGGGCCAGTGTCCACTAAGCTACCCATATGCAGCAGCAGCGCTCAGTCCGCCTCCAAAAATGGCAACAGTGGATCCTGATGCATCCCCTGTGCCATACCACACAACAGCAAGCCAGCCCTCTCTGTATTGGTGATACATGCAAGCTCAGTATTTCCTTTCTCTTACCCAGCCCAGCAGCTCCTAACACTCCACCCAAGTAGAAGAGCTAAGCTAGGAATCTTCCAACCCTCTATCTAGTGACAAAAATCAGTCTGTGCTGATGAGAGCCAGGTGTGACAACCCATGTTTTTAGTGACAGCACTTGGGAGGCAGAAGCAGGTGGATATTTGTAAGTTATAGGCTGCCTGGTGTACATAGTATGTTCTAGGACAGCCAGGACTATGTAGAGAGACCCTGTGTTAAAAAAACAAACAAAAATGTCAGCCTAGTGTCTGAAAGCTAACCAGATGGGCATCCCAGTTGGTCACATGTACCCAAAGATATTAGAAGCAGCCCATGTAGATGATTCTCTACCCTAACAACACCAGCAATGATAGATTAGAAAGACTGCTGCCACTATGATCCCAGAAAAAGCATACGGGAGAAATGCTCTTCTCACTTACCTCTCCAAAGACACCAATAACCCAAGAAAGCACTTTCTTCTAGGTAGACAGCATCACTCACATCAGGTAGAGTTATGAATAGACAGACCAGATATACTTAGGTAAACCAGAAACTGTGCAAGTTCAACAAAGTGAGCAAGTTAAACCTGCTTAAGTCAGTTTAAGTGGAGTCACATCTCCTAACACAAAACCCAGCATGACTTTGAAATAATTTTAAAATCATTTCTTATATTATGAACCAAGAAAAATAATTTGAATGAGAAAAGATAACTAAGGTGAATATTAAGAAAAGTGTTGAAACTATCTAACAAAAAGATAGACCATAAAATTAATGCCACAAGTAATTCTAAATTCTCTTGAAATGAAAGTCAAAACTAAAAATAGAACCAAATGGAAATTATAGAAATGAAAACTGCTGAGATTTTTTGTTGTTGTTGCTAGTTATATTTAATTGAAACTGGGGGAAATTATGTCTTTGAACTTATAGTAGAATCAAATAAGAAATCAGTAATAATGGTAGAGACAGGAGGAGGCCACTCTGGTGTAATTTCAGAACTAATAAAAAGAGAATAGGAAAATCTTACATTAAGAGAAAGTTTTGAGCTGGGCAGTAGTGGCATGCACCTTGAACCTCAGCACTTTGGAGGCAGAGACAAGAGTTTTTCAGCTGGAGATATGGCATAGTTGGCAAAGTGCTTGCCTAACAGCATCAGGCCCTGGGTTGTCTTTCCAGCATTACATAAACCAGATATGGTGTTGTACACCTGTAATCCCAGTACTTGGAAAGGGAAAGCAGGAGTATCAAAAATTCAAGGTTATCTTTGGCTTTGGCTTTAAACCATCCTGGGAAACATGAAACTGTCTCAAAAACAGAGTGCAGGTGACTCAAGAAATGGCTTAGTAATTAAGAGCATTTGCCACTCTTGCAGAGGATCCGGTTTCCATTCCCAGCAGCACTGACATGGTGGCTCACAACCATCTGTAACTCCATTTTAGGGGATCCAGTGCCGTCTTCTGACATTTGTGGTTGCATGGTGCACATACCTGCTAGCAGGCAGAACATTCATACATACAGAGTAAAAATATTTTTTAAAGAGAGCAGAGATAGCAAAAGGAAATGTAAAAATAAACTGAATAAAAATGAAACTAATGGTATCTGAAAGTTTATGAGATGCTAGGCATAGTGGCATGGGACCTGTAACATTAGCACTCTGCAAGCTGAGAAAAGAAGATGAAATGTTTGAGGCCAGCAGGAGCTGCATAATAGTCTGTTCCATCTTAAGAGTCTGTATTTTGGCTGGGTGCAGTGGTGCATGCTTGTGATCTCAGCATTCTGGGAGACAGAGGCAGGTGGATCTCCGAGTTTGAGACCAGGTCTGGTTTGCAGAATGAGTTCCAGGATGTGCAGGGCTACACAGAGAAACCCTGTCTCAAAAAAGAAAGAAGGAAGGAAGAAGGAAAGAAAGGAAAGGAAAGGGAAAAAGGAAAGGAAAGGGGAAAAGAAAAAGGAAAGGAAAGGAAAGGAAAGGAAAGGAAAGGAAAGGAAAGGAAAGGAAAGGAAAGGAAGAATCTGTATTACGCAGCTGGCTGTGGTGCCGCACACCTTTAATCCCAGCACTAAGGGAGGCTAAGGCAGGCGGACCTCTATGAGTTCGAGGCCAGCCTGGCCTACAAAGTGAGTCCAGGACAGTCAAGGCTACACAGAGAAACCTTGTCTTGAAGAAAAAAAAAAGATCTGTATTTCTTTTCAGAGTCTCAAGGTAATAAGAGTTTGGGTCTCAAATGTCTAGATCAGGCTTCATGATCAGTTCAGAGACTGCCCCTAGCAATAACAGTAAGCTCCATAAAGTACCAATGGCAAACTCAAGTAAAGGTTAAAAAGAAGAAAGAAAAAGAATCAAGGCGTTGGGGAGAAGTAGAGTTGAAAGGTAGTAATAATTGCCTCTCCCAACTGTAAATCGATAGCTATTGAAAGTGGAGGTTGATAGAGGTAGAAAATGGTTGAGAAACACATTTAATATAACACCTTGAATTGTTCAAGTTTCCAAAATAATTCATTCAGAGAACAAAATTTGTAAATTACTTGATTTTTTAAAAAACTTTTGCTGAGAAATACTTTTATAATCTCAGTCTTAAAAGTTTTGAATACTTGATTATAACTGAGTGTTTAATTTCCTGGAGACTACCAGTCTGCATGCTAAAATATGCTAAGACATTGTCCCTGTTCCATAGTTTATAACTCAGGACACTTAGCTATGGGTATTTCTTTAGTATTGGAGCTCTCTTCTAGCTTGCATCATCTGACTCTAGGTTTGATTCCTCATCATAGTAGCACATAAATAAGTCTGCCTTCTCAGTCCATACCAAGAATCTTTAAGCCAATCACACTTCAATAAAGGGAGGTTAGGTAAGAGCAGAGATGTAGAAGAGTGGGCAGAGTGCCTGCCTAACATGAGTTAAGCCCAGGGCTCAATAATTGTCTCTGCATATCAAGCATAGTGGCTCATACATGTAATTCCAGGCAAAGGCAGGAGGATCAGAAATTTGATGTCATCCTAGGCTATATATCTAGATTGAAACCAGCCTGGACTACATGAATCTCTCTCAGAAATGAGGTAGAAATAAATGTATTGTGCATTATAACACACAAAAAATAGACATTTAAGTAAATAAGTAAATAAAATTGGCATATAAGCCAGGTATGGTGGTACGACACACCTATACTTTGAGCTCTTGGAGGCTGAGGCATAAAGATGACAAGTTTGAAGCCAATGTAGACTGTGTAGAGATTACTTCAAACAAAGGGAAAAAATAGATTTAAACCATGGCTTATAGTAAACATTGTTTTTATGAATTACAACTTTTCTTTTTTATTTGTGTAGCAATGAAAACGAGTGGATGTAACTTAGATAAGGTAAATATTCTTCCTAATGCCTTGATCACTCCACTGATATCAAGCAGTATGATTAAGACTGAAGATGTCACTCCAATGGAAGTAACAGCAGAGAAAAGATCTTCCCCTATTTTTCAGGTAAGTTAAGTTAACTAGTGTCCTATATCTTTTGTTTTTATTTTTGGTTCTTTAAATTTTTATTTTATCTATGTATTTATCAAATGTAGGAGTGCTTTGTCTGCATGTACACCTGCATGCCAGAAGAGGGCACCAGATCTCATTATAGATGGTTGTCAGCCACCATGTGGTTGCTGGGAATTGAACTCAGGGCCTCTGTAAGAGCAGCCAGGGCCCTTAACTGCTGAGCCACCTCTCTAGCCTGTACCCCATATCTTTTCTTATATATGAAAAATTGCTATCTTCACCTTTGTTGTTTCATTGACATTTGTTTTCCATTGGATATGCTTAATGAATTTTACTTTTCAGAGCAAATGTTTTATACATCAGTAAAATTGCTTATAAAGTAACTTCAGTACACATTTTGGCAAGAGGAGGAATTAATGCCTATGAGATGGGTGGTATTTATAGAATACTTCAAGTTGGTCTTGGGACCAAGGAACCAAGGATGTGAGTTCAAGGCCAGCCTGGGCTACACAGAAAGACCCTGTCCCCAAAATTAATTGATTTAAAATTAAAGCACTGATTTTAGCATTTTCAAAGGTAGAAACACTTTGATTATGGTTCCTCCTCTACTGTTTTTTTAATTCTCCTTTTCACTTGTTTTTCCCTTTGTAATGTTACTTTTGGTCCATAGTATAGAAGTGTTTTGAACGTGGTTACACATAAACCTTAAGATTAATGTTCTCTGATTATTCTTAATTTGACCAAATATATCTATAACTGATTGTTCTTTTTGTTTGACTGTCTTTACAACTGAAAGTCAGACATTATATCATAAAGAATCGGTCTTCACTGACTTCTAGTTGATAGTGGAGAGTAGAAAATTTATTCTGCATGTATTCTTAGGAATAATTTTTGGAGTAATACATGTGATTATTTAATATTTATATGTACATATTATTTGTGGCTTTTTATTTTTCAGACTACAAAGACAGTTGGATCAACCCAGCAAACTTTAGAAACTATTTCTAACATAGCAGGAAATGCGCCCTTTTCGTCACCATCATCTTCCCACTTGCCTTCTGAAAATGAAAATCAGCAGCTTCAGCCCAAAACATACAACCCAGAGACCCTGACAACTATCCAAACACAGGACATCTCACAGCCTGGGACTTTTCCAGCAGTTTCTGCTTCTAGTCAGCTGCCCAGCAGTGATGCACTACTGCAGCAGGCTACACAGTTTCAGACAAGAGAAGCTCAGTCCAGAGACACATTACAGTCAGATGGCACAGTGGTTAATTTGTCACAGTTGACTGAAGCATCACAGCAACAGCAGTCCCCACTACAAGAACAAGCACAGACATTACAGCAGCAGATATCATCAAATATTTTTCCATCACCAAATAGTGTGAGTCAGCTCCAGAGTACTATTCAGCAGCTGCAAGCAGGAAGTTTTACAGGCAGCACTGCTGGTGGTGGCAGTGGAAGTGTTGACTTGGTCCAACAGGTTTTAGAGGCACAACAACAGTTATCTTCTGTTCTGTTTTCTGCTCCAGACGGTAATGAGAATGTTCAAGAACAGCTTAATGCAGACATTTTCCAAGTCAGTCAAATTCAAAATAGTGTAAGCCCTGGAATGTTTTCCTCTACTGAGTCTGCGGTTCACACCAGACCAGATAACTTACTACCTGGGAGAGCTGACAGTGTCCATCAGCAGACTGAAAACACACTCTCTAATCAGCAGCAGCAGCAGCAGCAGCAACAGCAGCAGCAAGTGATGGAGTCATCCGCTGCAATGGTGATGGAGATGCAGCAGAGCATTTGCCAAGCAGCTGCCCAGATTCAGTCAGAACTATTTCCCTCAGCTGCTTCAGCAAATGGAAGCCTTCAGCAGTCTCCAGTTTACCAGCAGCCTTCACACATGATGAGTGCACTGCCTACCAACGAGGATATGCAAATGCAATGTGAGTTGTTCTCTTCTTCCCCCACAGTTTCTGGAAATGAAACTTCTACAACCACCACACCGCAGGTTGCAACCCCTGGCTCCACTATGTTTCAGGCACCAAGTTCAGGAGATGGAGAAGAAACTGGAGCACAAGCAAAACAGATTCAGAACAGTGTCTTTCAGACAATGGTTCAAATGCAGCACAGTGCAGATAGCCAATCTCAAGTAAACATCTTTTCATCTACAAAAAACATAATGAGTGTTCAGAATAGTGGTACCCAGCAACAAGGGAATAGCTTGTTCCAGCAAGGGAGCGAGATGATATCACTTCAGTCTGGGAACTTTTTGCAGCAGCCTTCTCATTCACAGGCTCAGCTCTTTCATCCTCAAAATCCTATTGCTGATGCTCAGAACCTTTCCCAGGATACTCAAGGTTCAATTTTTCATAGTCCAAATCCTATTGTCCACAGTCAGACTTCCACAGCATCCTCTGAACAGTTGCAGCCTTCAATGTTTCACTCCCAGAATACCATCACTGTATTACAGGGCTCATCAGTTTCTCAAGATCAGCAGTCAACCAACATATTTCTTTCCCAAAGTTCTATAAATAATCTTCAAACTAACACAGTAGCCCAAGAAGAACAGATTTCATTTTTTGCAACACAGAACTCAATTTCTCCACTTCAGTCAACATCAAACACTGAGCAGCAAGCAGCTTTTCAACAGCAGCCTCCAATCTCACACATTCAGGCCCCTATTCTTTCCCAGGAACAGGCACAACCCTCTCAGCAAGGTTTGTTTCAGCCTCCGGTGGCCCTTGGCTCCCTTCCACCTAATCCAATGCCTCAAAACCAGCAAGGCACAATTTTCCAAACACAGCGCTCAATAGTTGGCATGCAGAGTAACTCTCCATCCCAGGAGCAGCAGCAACAACAGCAGCAGCAGCAGCAACAACAACAGCAGCAGAGCATTTTATTCAGTAATCAGAATGCCATGGCTACAATGACATCTCAGAAGCAGCCACCACCAAACTTGATATTTAGTCCAAACCAAAACCCAATGGCTAGTCAGGAGCAGCAGAACCAGTCAATTTTTCAACAGCAAAGTAATATGACTCCAATGAATCAAGAGCAGCAGCCCATGCAATTTCAGAATCAGCCTACTGTTTCCTCACTTCAGAACCCAGGTCCTACGCAATCTGAGTCACCACAGACCACCTTGTTCCATAATTCTCCTCAGATCCAGTTGGTTCAAGGGTCACCTAGTTCTCAAGAGCAGCAAGTAACACTCTTCCTCTCTCCAGCATCCATGTCTGCATTGCAAACCAGTATAAACCAGCCAGACATGCAGCAGTCTCCTCTTTATTCCACTCAAAACAACATGCCTGGAATCCAAGGAGCCACTTCTTCACCCCAGCCACAGGCCACTTTGTTTCACAATACTACAGGAGGCACAATGAACCAACTACAGAATTCTCCTGGCTCTTCTCAGCAGACTTCAGGAATGTTCTTATTTGGCATTCAAAACAGTAAGAAAGTCAAATTTCTCAGTATTCATTTGAGATTATTATAAGGAAGCTCAAAGCAGAGTGGTTTAAGAACAGAGTAGAAAATTCCAACTAAAGACTGGGTTCTTGGACAAGTTATTTAGCCTTTATAGGCCTTATTACCATATTTTCAAAATGATCATTTTAGATTAGTCATAATGGTACATGCCAGGAGTCCTAGCCCTTCAGAGGTGGAGACAGGAGGATCAGGAATTCAAAGTCATCTGTGGCTCCATAGTGTGTTTGAGGACAGCCTAGGATACATGAGACCTTGTCTCAGAAGCAGAAACCAAAAAGAAGTGATAATTTTTATACCTCACAAAAATATTAAGAGGGTTAAATGTAGTGAGGTGTAAAAAATGTGTCTGCCATTTTAAGCTATTAATTTGAAAGAATGAAATAAGAATGACAGAAAATATCAAGCTGTTTTCTAAAGAGGGAGACACCCATTTTTTTTTTCATGTTATATCAAGTAATTCCATAGGATTTGATTGATACCTAGGTAGTACTTTCATTTGTATGAATGTGTTTATTTCTTTATTTAGAGATAGACTCTTAGTATGTAGTCCTGGCTGTCCTGGAACTCACTGTGTACACCAGGCTGGTACAAAAGCTCATCTATTCTACTTTCCAAATGCTAAGATTAAAGGTGTATGCCACCATACCCAGCCTCAGTAGTATTTTTATATATGTTTAGAGGAATTCCAAGATAAATTTTAGTGTCGGCCTGTGAAAACCATTTCTTTAGGCTGTCAAGTACCTCAGTTAGATCAGCATAGTGAATTTCCCCTCGCAAAAACAATGTTTTTGTTTTTTGTTTTTTGTTTTTTGTTTTTTGTTTTTGTTTTTGTTTTTCACAAATCTTAACTAACCAGGTATTTCTGATTTTGCTGTCTCTTCAGATTGTAGTCAGCTTTTAACCTCTGGACCAGCCACATTGCCAGATCAGCTGATGGCCATAAATCAGCCAGGCCAACCACAAAATGAGGGCCAGTCTTCTGTGACAACACTTCTTTCTCAACAAATGCCGGAGACGTCCCCGCTGGCCCCCTCTGTGAACAGCAGTCAGAGCATGGAAAAGATCGATCTGCTTGTTTCATTGCAAAGCCAAGGGAACAATTTAACTGGCTCCTTTTAGTGAGATGTGTAAGTATTGTATTTTGACCTCTTAGTGAAAAACATTAATAAATTTTTTATTTATAACACATTTGGGTTAATAACACTGTTTAGGCCTTATGCTTTTAAAATAGTGTTTTGGCCAGGTGTGGTGATGCACAACTTTAGTCCCAGCACTCAGAAGGTAGAGCCAGGCCAGCCTGGTCTACAGAATGAGTCCAGGAAACCCTGTCTCAAAAAACCAAAAATAAATTAGTACTTTTGCTTTGAGAAAAATCATTGAATGATAGCTTAGATAAGTTAGGAAATATTGGGCATTCCTTCTGGCTGAGAGCTTTGCTTTAGAATGACAGGACATTGGGCTAGCCCGTGGGCTCTAGAAGCATTCATAAAGGAGGAGAGCAAGAGAGAGAAAACTCTATAAAATAACAAGTATTAAAAACTGGGAATATGTCGCAAGTGGACATTTGACCAGCATACTTGACACCCAAGGTTCAGTACCTAGTCTACCAAAAAAGCAAGAGAGACTGAATGTGATGAGGTTCCCTACAAAAGACAGTCTCCTTGGGTCATTCATGGTGACATACACTTTACAAATGTTTTTCTTCCCTAGTAAGATACTGATTTTTTTTTCCCTAGAAATTCCATGAAGAAAGTAATGATGATTCCAAAATGTCCTGAGAACTTGTGGTTCCATGAAGATTATTGAACTGTTAGAAGAACTACATTTGAGCAAATGGACAGATTTCCTGGCTGTAAAGAGTATACCCATGCTGCCTGTTGCAGTGATTTGCCACCAACGTGCTTTTTATTTCTAATAACAGTGACGACTGCGAGTCTGTTTGATGTTTCCAGCTGACAGAATTGTGGCTTTTGTCCTACATTTTAAAATCCAAGGCTGCAGTTATTATTGTTATTAGAAAACCATATTTGTCATGTTTACTTAAGTTCTTAATTCCTTTCCTGCATTATTTTAGTCAAGTAATGGCTTAGGACAAAGTAAGGTTGAGTAATGACTAAGGCTGTGCTTTTGTTGATGTGTAAAACATGGCTGTTGGCCAAAGTGAAGGAGTTTCTTTCAGTTTTCATGGAGAAACTGAAGGAATAATTTACTGACAAAGAAGCTGTATTAAAAACTCTGCAGAGAAAAAAAAAAAAAGCTCTGCAGATATAAGGATTCCTCCTCACAAGCAGATAATGCTCACAAAACTGGGTACAGCTAGAATGTTACCATGGCATTTTTCAGAGAGTTGTTAGTTCTCTGTACTTCGAAGGGATTTAGCCATAACTGCATAAAAATATTTTGTTCTATGAAAATGAAGGGGTTAATATATGACATGTTCTCATATTCTCCTTCAGTAGTTTAAACTGACAGTAATTAGAGTCTGTTTTCTTCTCACCCGGCATTGGGCTAATATTCCTTTTTTATATGCATCTGTATTGTTTTCCTCATTATTTTCTTTTTAGTTTTAGATAGCTGTTAATACACTTACTACTGGCTTTATGGCCCTGTAGTAATTTAGAGAAGCAGCCATGCTTATTCAGTGACCTAGCAGCCCGCAGCACAGGCCCAGGGACACTCTTAGGGATTACTGGGAGTTGGTAGAAAAAAACAATTCTTTTTTTTTTCTTTTTCTTCTTCTTCCTCCTCTCCTTCTTCTTCTTCCTTTTCTTCTTTTTCTTCTTCTTCTTCCTCTTCTCTTTCTTCTCCTTTTTCTTCCATGAACGGTGCTGTTCTGAAGTCTTCAAATTTTTCCCTCTAATTAAAAATAGTATAAATTTACATTTTACATATAAGGCAAACAGAACTTTCTCAAACTATTACTTCTCCCTGAGCTGCAGTGACTATAATTCATTTGTCACCTCAGTGCTTTACAGTTAAAGTGGTCACTTACTTGATGGTTTCACAGGCCTTGGGCTTTACAGGGTCATGTCATTGATTTAAAAGGGAGAATTAACAAAGAGCAAAATTACACACTCCAGAACTTGCATTTGTAGCATTAGTTGTAGAGTTTTGGGTGTTCTTGCCACCCGTGGGGTGCCTGCTTCTCATTACCACCTACATCTGGACACATGCTCCTGTCTCATTTATCTTTGGCATGTGGAACATGTCACTGCAGCAGTAGGCCAACATGTATGTGGTTTCTGTGTGTTGATATGTTTTGGTATCCTGTTCATTTCTTTTACTTTCTAAGTGTTTAAAAATTAGCCAGTTAGCGGATGTTATTCTTTTCCTTAGTTTTCCTTTCTTTCTTTCTCCCCCTGTCCTACACATTTGTTGAACTATGTGGAGCTGTGATCTTGGTTTAGTTTATATATCCAGATTCTCCCCTCCCCTTTGTGACTCCTCCTTCTTCTTTAACTGTTGTTCTTGTCATTTGCTTTTTTCTGTCTCCTTTCTCCGCCCTGGCCCTTCCTTTCTCTCTTTGAGAGGCATTGGATTACGTTTTCAGTAGTACAGGCTTCTTGCCGATATGAAGGGAACTTTCAGAAAGAGACCTACTCTGGTCATTTAATTTTGAAAACAGTTTTCAATCGTTCAAGTTTTGGATGGTTTATATCTAATGTGTGTTTCATTTTTTTGGAAAGCTATATTTTATATTTAGGAAATGGTATACTATTTTGCTATTTGTACTGAGTGAGTACATTGGCATAAATATAGAAATTTATATATATATATACATATATAAACTATTCTTTTTTGCCACACATTTTTGTGGTAAATTTGTGAGTCTGTCTGTTCTACCACAACGTGGCGTCTGATAACAGTGAGGGGGGGTTGTTATGTCTTTCTTGAGTATTTAAGCACCTTTTGAAGCAAATGGCCTATTTATCTGTAGCCATTCCATCTGGCAGTTCCTCAATGTTACTATTGAGCTGAAGGCAACTTACTGTGTGTTTGCTGGATCTTTCAGCGAGATGTTAAAGAGCAAGGCAACTCATTGAGGCAGTGTGTCAAATGGTGTTTGACAAGAATGAGCCACTCTGTCTTTGTTCACTATATATTTAATATTTTATTATTGTTGTTGTTGTTGTTATTAATTGGCTTTCTGTATCCTATGCTTTTTATTTATAAAGACACTAAAAAATACCATGTTTGTAATTTTAATAACATTTCCCCATCTTTTAATATCCAGAGCTACTTTATAAATTCTGTAAACAAAAGTATTTTCTCAACATCTCCCTCCTCCCCCAGTTCCTATAGGGAAAAGTTACCCAGCACAGTTCGGGTCACAAGAAGGGTCAGCCACACAGTTCAGTGCTTCAAATTTAAAATGGAAAACAGACACCCAAGTATTGTCTGGAGTGTCACAGAAAGCAGACCTAGTGGGTGTTAGAAAACACAGAAGTGAAAGTTTAAAACCATGTTTGCTTCTGGGTTTTCTGAAGTATTTTCTGAGATTGTGTAGGAGACTCAGAAAATCTGTTTGTTCACCAAGATCAAATTAGAAGGTTTTCTACAACTGCACCATGAATGATGTGGCAGCAGGAAGTCTGGCTTTGTGTGGTGGCTTCTACTTGTTCTGTACTAGCAGCTTATCCTTCTAAAATGCTGATTGGCAATGCCAAGTCACTGGGACCAATTTCTGTTTCTTAATGTCTAAGTTTAGACTAGAACATCACCCGAACTATAGTGCTTTGTGGATGGAGGCAGAAACCCCCATTTTCAGTCTCATCACTTCTGTGGTTATTTACACAAGGGCTGTGCTATGCTACCATATTCCTGTTCAAACATGACAGAGGCTTATTTGTTTTCTTACATTGTTAAATGTTCCTTGCCCCGAAAGGTCCATGTTAAGTACATTATTCTGAATACATATTTGGTTACAAAAAGTATTTGTCTTCTTATTGAAGAGTTAGCTCAGTGGTTGATACTTGTACTAAGAATGCAGCTTCCCAGTTACTGTCACAAGTTACAGCTGCCAATGGGAAGACTCAGTGAGCCAGCAAATGCCTTGGGAATCACGGTTTATATCTGGCAGAAGGACCTAAATAAACTGTGAACTACATTTTATTTCTTTGTTACATTCAGTTCTTGCTTTTGGCAACTCACAGAAACGCTTGGAGCTTCTCTCTTCTCTCTCTCTCTCTCTCTCTCTCTCTCTCCCCCTCCAAACCCCGCCCTGACCCCCCGCTGTGTGTGCACATGCGCGCGTGTGTGCACACCTGTGCGCTGCATGTGTGTGTTCTTTCTTACTGTTATTCCACAACAAGGAGAAGATGTTAGATAGTTTGTTCCTAAGCTTCGCTGTGGGCTTTTCTGATTCTAACATCATGTTGCTATTTGGGTTTTAGCCAAAGTAGATCTGTCTTACCCCGTCTCCTTAGAACAAGTGTTTAAAGGGCTTTGTTTATTATAGAAGCAGTATTAACAAGAGGACTCCTTCCCTCCCTCCCATTCTCCCATCCTTCCTTGTCCCCTTTGTATAATATTGTGAGTTATAGTTTAGAGTTTTATTATGGTAGATTTATTGCCTATCAGAATTTTGGCTAATGTACCCAGAAAAAAATTAGAAGGAAGAAATTGTGCATATGTCCCTTCAGAATGAAAGTGATAATTCCTTTTGGCCTTTTAAGAGTGTTTGGTTTTATTTCCCCAATGAGGTTGCACTATGCTGTCCAAGTGTTGGGCCTGCATGTGTGAAGCACCTTATCTGGGCCCCTTTGGCCTTTTGAAGCCATTGTAAATGCTTGTTAGGGGAAAAATGGAATCTGTCAGCAAATACAAACCATGATGAAATGACAGAACTTTTTGTTTCTTTTGGTTTTTCGAGACAGGGTTTCTCTGTGTAGCCCTGGCTGTCCTGGACTTAGTTTGTAGGTCAGGCTGGCCCTGAACTCACAGAGATCCTTCTGCCTCTGCCTCCATGAGTGCTGAGATTACAGGCGTGCACCATCATGCCTGGCCTGAATAATTCTTAAATTGAGCATAGTTATACTTATTTACAAAATTGTTCATTTTTCTTGTAAAATTTTTTGTTACCCTATTTGCTGATTTTTCATTGAAAGTCATGGGAATTCTTGTGGCTTTACTCGGCATCTCAAGCACAGGCTCCATCTCTATCCAAGACAGCCATTTAATATCTGCATGCTTTGCTCAGTGAGAAACAAGAACTGTAGCTCGGCGAATGTATGAGCGAAGTGACACAGACCTGGGAGTGTGGCACAGAGGTAGAGGTTTACACAGCACATGCAAGGCTCTGGATTCGCTCCCCAGCACCACCAAAAGGAGAGAAAGAGAACTTGAGCACACACACTAGCAGGAGGATTAGCACTCACCTATTACATATTCTTGAGAGCTTTCTCCTTCTGCCTGCTTTTGTAACTGGAGCTAACTGTGGAGGTGACATCCGTGATACAGGAGATTGACTCTCTACAATAGCATAAGTTGTCCCAATGCCCCAATTACTTTTTAACTCTCTGTTTTCATGCCATTCTAAGCCTCATAATACTTATAAAATTCTGTTTTTTACTGCTCTTGTTCCTTCAGGCAATTTTTACATTAATATTTTATATATAGATTAAATGTTACAGAAAAGTGCCTTTTTATCATGCCAGTGCCCCCTTCTTAATAATTCCACCTTTCACTATTGCCAAAATTATGTGAACAGCTGATATTATCAGGTCCCAACTTGTACTCTTTCCATTAGGCTTTTTTTTTTTTTTTTTTTTTTTTTTTTTTCATTTCTTGGTTACTATAGAAGATGACTTGGTCAGTTCCTTTGACTTTTTAAAAATAACAGAGAAAGTGCTTTAGGAGAATTGCTTGGGGAAAGTAAGTGTATTCTGTCCCAGCTTCTAATGAATCAAGTCTAATTTTCTCATCCCAAAAATTTATAGATGGGTCTCAACTGAATAAGAATGAAAATTTAGCCCTCTGTGAGATTCCATGCACACACGTGTGTTAAATGTCACGAAGGCACAGCTCATAGCCTCTTCCCTGACCCTGATTAGCGGAGGGAAAAGCAGTCACTAAAACAGGCTTAGGGGTAACATTGATTTTCTTTTTTTTTTTTTTTTTTTTTGGCAAAGTAGTTTATTTATCATTTATCAGAACTCTAGTTAATTGGCCTTGGAAAGCTTAACGTCAGAAAAAAATTAGGAAGAGGTCATTTGAGTTGTGGAAGAATTAATGTAATTTCTTAGTATCAGATACAGTTGGCTTGAGTGTCCTGGTTTAGCCCATTTCGTTTCTGAGCTAGCTCCTTACCACAGGTGGAATTGAAGACGGGGCCTTCAGCAACAAATCAAGGACAGCCGTAACTAAACTCTGGAGGAGAGCTGTGTTCCCCATACAGTGTTTTTTTGTGACTGTTGGTGGACTGAAGGTGGCAAACGTTTATGTAGTGTTCTGAATACTCTAGTGTGCACTTTAATCATTCCAAAAAAAGCCAAGAATATATCTTAACTAGTGAGAATACTGCATCCATTTTTCTTTTGGATAGGTGGTTTAGTGTGTTAGGTGGCTGCTTTTTAAAGTGACTTGGAATAAGTGTGAAGTTACTGTTTTCTAGAGGACTTAAGACTGAAATGTAGCTGCAGGGAAGTGACTGAACTTCTGCAGACTGACTGGCTGAGTGTGTTGGGGAGCTGCTTAGTACCATTTCCCTTCCCATGTATTTTATGTCCCCTCTATAAAAATGCTATTGTGTATACCTTCTACCTGTGCGGTTTATGCAAACCAGTCTGGCCCTCCACCCAGCAGCTAGTATCAGTATGAGCAGGGAACTAGTTAGATTAGAGGTGCGCATTCCTGGGCATTAGCTCAGGCCTACTGAATTAGATCTGAAGTAGGACTCAGCAGTCTGTCTGACCCAGGCCCCCAGGCGAGTCCAGTGCACCCTGAGCTTCACAGGCACTTGTATGATTTTGTCTGCTGAAAGCGAGAGAATTTCTTCCCCACTCTTAAAGATAATTATTCCTTCCTCATGTATACTCAGCTTTACCTGGTTATCTGTGATCATTTATCAACAATAGTAATTTATTCTCAGTACTGCCTAAGAAATGCCTATGTTTTATGTATATACAGTGTAGTTATTGATGATTCATTTAACTTAGTCTGACATTTCCCTACCACTGACTAAAAAGTTTACATTAACTGACTGATTTCAATATATAGGTGCAGTGTTCTGTATTTCTTTAATTGTTGCGACATTTACTTAGCTAAAATAATTGATGGGTGCTACAGTCTCCTGTTTATGCATAACATGGGTACATTGTGGGCAATGTAATACAAGCTTTCTCTTCATTGCCTCTTAATTTACCAGCAGACCACAGTTTTGCTCTGGCTAGACCAGCTCTCAGAACAGAATTGCCATTCCATATCATTTTTCTTGTATCTGAGATAGTAAATCTCAGCTAGATGGCTGGCCAGGCCAACACAGCACCTTATTTAATTTCTTCTCTTAATAGATGAGGAATTTTTTTTTTTTCAAGTAGCCTACTTGCCATTTGAACGGTGCAGTAGAGTGATGGTTCTCCTTGGAACTCACGCTTCAAATGAAGTACTTAGCAAAATAATAAGACAGTGCTTTTTATAGTTTGGGCATTCCTCCCCTCTCAGTTGTCTGCATCTTAATAAATATAAGCTAAGCAGGTTTATTCATTTTTTTCCTTTACAATTCAGCACTTCCATCATTAATCTTCCTTCCACTGTTTACAAATCACTGATGAGTTAACGAAGATTCACTTTTCAGACTAAAACTAAATGAATACTTGCTTTCTGAGAATCACTGCTGTCTGCTCCTCACTAGCAGTGCTAAGTGGCTTACTCTACAAACTGGTGCTGGAAAGTAAGTAGGCAAAGTGTTGGGATGCTCTAGAGACACCTTCCTTTCCTTCTTTGTGAGTACATCATCTGTCACTGGATCCAGAGTATTCCACACAGTTTATTCAACCCAGGTTTGTAATACTTCCTGCATTCAACCATGTCGCCCCTACCCGCTCCCTCACATCGGTCCTTCCTCCACCCCAGGAGTAACGCGCCTAGCTTGCAGGGGTAGCTATTGTTACTATTTTAGCCAGTGAGCCTCAGGACAGCTTGCACTCATACATGACCAAGATGCTTGAGAGTGCATTTGGAATCAAACTTCTGTCACCAGAAAATTCCTGTCCTGGCTGGAGTTAGAGCTCAGTGGTAGGGTTCTTGTGTGCACAAGGCCCAAGGTAGTGCAGTCCCCAGTACCAAAGAGAGAGAGACAGAGACTGAGAGAAAGAAAGGGAGCTGTCCTGCACTGAAGCGATCACAATCTCACTCCCTAGACACCTTCTGCAGTGCAGTTAAACTCCTTCGATCTAATGAATGTGTCTGTTTACCTTGTTGCTTCTAAGGATGAGCTCCAAGTGACTGCTGCTTTCCTGGCAACTTGACTGACTTTCACTCTCCTTTTACTTCCTGTTTTAATGAGTAACTTGGAATATTTCATTAACCTGTTCTCGAGTGATTTAGCTGCCATTCTGCCAGCTGAAAATTGAGTTTTTATTTCATTTTATCTGCTTGAGCACACTGATCAACCACTGACCTGCCTTCTTGCATTGTCCTGCAATGACGTAAGAGTGACACTGTGTATATGGCTTCATAGTTGGAATTTCAGAGCACTGACACCAGATATTCTCGGTTTGTTCTCTGGGGGAATTTCATTTGCATCTATGTTTTTAGGTATCTGTGATAACTTGTTAAATATTAAAAAGATATTTTGCTTCTATTGGAACATTTGTATACTCGCAATTATATTTCTGTAAACAGCTGCAGTCAAAAATAAAACATTGAAAGTTTTCATTTTGCAGTGGGTGGCAATCTTTTTTTTCTCAGATTTTGTTTTGGCCTGAATGTATCAGCAACAATCCGCTGAGGGGATAGGAACCATTTGAGTTGTTATTTTGTACCTACCTATTTTGTCAGGCAGAATACTCAGAATGTTAGTGTGTCAGTTCATCATGAACACATACATAGTTACACAGGGAGAGGCTCTCGTGAAAGCCAGTGTCCCCCTCTTCAGCTCCTCACTCAGGCCATCTCTTTATTCTGGTGGTCACATCTACTTGTGTAAACTGGTGTTTATCAGACAGTAGTGGATATGGCTGCTGGTAGCGCTCAGTGCATGCAGTGACACAGATAGTAGAGGGCTTAACATGTCCACTAACCAGACGGGTGAATGGAAGAAAAACAACAATTGAGGTGACACAAGGGTACCATGAGGACAGCATATACCGAGCTGCCTTAGCAGAGCGTGCTGCTACATGCCTTTAATCCCAGCACACAGGAGCCAGGCGTAGGCAGATACCTGTGTTTCCAAGGCAAGCCAATAAAGTATGTGCCAACAAAGATGAATTGAGTTGAGATCCTACCACCACAGGAAAAGCCAGATGTGATAGGCACCTGACCCCAGCACTGGGGAGACAGAACTGGGGGCCTCCCCAGAGCTCATTGTTCAGCTGACCCAAGTCTCTGAGCTCCAGGTACAGTGGAGAACCTGACTAAGGTATTGAGATACAGAGCAATCAAAACAGACCTGAAGCTCTGTGTGTGTGTCCTCCACACACACACACACACACACACACACGTATGCCTGCATGTGCACATGCTCATCTGTATAAAACACTACACATGTACACATAAAACCAGAACGTTAACTTTCCTCATTAATATGCTTAAACGGCACTGGAAAGGTAAAATAACCAAAATGGAAAGATGGCTCATGCTGCTTTGCAGATGGCCTAAGTTTGGTTCCTGGCACCCATATCAGGCAGCTCCCAGCTGCCAGTAACCCCAGCTCGATGCAACCAGACACCCTCTTCTGGCCTCTGCAGGCACCTCCAAGCATATGGATGTGGACAAGCACACATAAATAAAATTAGTCTTTCAAAGACAAAAATATGGACTACCACGGCTCATCAGGTAGAGGTGTTTGCCTCCTAAGCCTGACAACCTGGGTTCAGTTCCCAGGACCTCCAGATTTGTCCTCTGACCTCCACAAAAAAAAAAAAAAAAAAAAAAAAATGCACCATGGCATGTTTGCATGTATGCACACATCACAAATGTCAAAGGCAAGATCATGCGGAGCCTTGACTTCCACACTTTACTGTACAACCCCATACTCCAATTTTTTTTTTTTTCCTGTAAAGTAGACTGACCCTTTAAGGCTGTCACCAGAGCTAAGCCAGTTAATGTATATTTGCTTACCTAGTTCCTAGTTCACAGTAATTATACAGCATTGACATTACTAATCCTGATGCCACCCTGTTCTAGGTACCATTTCACCTTACTTTCTTGAAAGATCCAGTCCTCTGACATTGTAATCATGAACTCACAGCATCCAAGATTATCTGCAGAAGACCTAGCCAGCCATAGTTCTAGCATAGAGGGAGAGGAACTCTTCAGGCCTTACCCCTCACTGTGGTGCTGTTAGCCATTGCGAGCTGCTCCAGGAAGGATCATTCTTTTTGAGGGAGTTCCGACTGGTAGGTTGCTCCTTCACTAGTGGGAGGCCCACACCTGTGCACACCCATGGACTTGGGGGCTTATCACAAAAAGGAGAAAAACAGAACAAGAAGACAGAAGGTTGTGAGGGGGACTTGTCGGGAGACGTTGGGGTAGAGATGATATTGTATACGTGCATGAAATTCTCAAGAATAAATTTTGTTTAAAAAAAAAAAAAAAAAAGATGGTACTTTAGTTGTCCGTACTGCTGGCCAAGGTTTTCTGTTATCCATTGGTGAATTTCTTAAAACATCAGGCAAAGAATTCCTGGCTCCTCGTGCAGCCCTCAGGAGTCAGGTTCTGTTTGGTCCACTCTATGTCAGTTTGGGTTCTATTGCTGTCATAAAACAACAGACCAAAAGTAACTTGGGGAGGAAATGGTTTATTTCAGCTCACAGTTCCACATTGCAGTCCATCACTGAGAGAAGGCATGGTAGGGACTCAAGCATGGCTGATACAGAGGCCATGGAGGGGTGTTGCTTACTGGCTTACTCAACCTGTACGGTTTTGGTTTTGGCTTAGGATTCATATATATATATACATATATATATATGTATATATATATATATTCTACCTGTATATGCCTGCAAGCTAGAAGAGGGCACCATATCACATTATAGATGGTTATGAACCACCATGTGGTTGCTGGGAAGTGAACTCAGGACCTCTGGAAGAACAGCCAGTGCTCTTAACCTCTGAGCCATCTCTCCAGCTCCCTCAGGACCAGGGGGTGACACCACCAACAGTGGGCTGGGTCCCGAATATCAGTCACTAAGAATATGCACCACAGGCTTCCCACCTAGCCGACCTAGTAGTATTTTCTGTTGAGGTTCCCTCTTCAAAATTATTCTAGCCTGTGGTAAGATGACGTAGGAACTAGCCAGTACAGCCTCCTTTCTGAGTCCTAACTGTGTCACTTTTCCTTACGCTTTTCTTCGGTCCTTTCCTCCCGGACACTGGCCAGAGCCTAAGCATACATATTTTGCTAATGCTCCAGCTTCCTTACTCTGTCTCTGAAGTTCCCCTCCCATTTGCCATGCAGCTCAAGTCATGCTTAACTGCCATGGTATGGCTCTTCCTCTCCCTTGAAATCCATAACAAACTTCTCTCTAAATAATAATTATTCTATAATAACAAATGATATATATTATTAGTATTCCCTTAGTGGTATGTCAGCAGCAGCCACCCCTTCTCCCGAGATCCCAGCGCGTGTGATTCCCTCGGAATTCACTGAGGGAAACCAGTGTGTTGAGGCTTACCTCCAGAGCAGTGGGTGAGGGATTACATGCGGGAGCATAGAAGACTTTACAGTAGCCGCTCTGGAAGGTCGGCGCCCAGCAGGGATGGTGACTTTCCTCGGGGCTGCCCAGGTAAGTGTGCTCCTCCCGCCATTCCTCCCCACCTGTATCCTCCAGCCTCCATGAGACCACGTCCCCATTAAGTCAGAATTGTTTACAGCTGTGTGGGAGGGGTGGCTAGACGCTCAGGTGGGGGTCCCGTGACTCCCCTCAGCCCCTCCTGTGGAAGAAGGTAAATAGTCAACAAGGCCAGTTGAGGCTCTCTTGCGAGCAGGCCCAGCAGGACTCCTGAAGATGGCGACAGCTTGGCTTGGATGATAGTCTGGTTCAACGTCAGGTGAGTGGTTCTCTTTGGTCACATCTCTTCTGTACTTTTCACCTTCTCTCCCATCTCCTTGAACCCACCCAGTGTACATCATTCCACTCTCCGGAAACAGCCTCTGTCCAGACCACCGAAGAATGGTTTCCACCTGGCCAAGCCTGGTGGTCTGTTCTCAGACCTCATTTACTTGACTTATCCACAGTTTGTCATGCTCAACTCCTTCCTTGGCATACTTTCTTCAGTTGGTTTCCACTGTGAGTGTGAAAGGGAAAGGCTTTCCCGACAGATGTGTTGCAGCTCTGCCCTGCTGAGGAAGCGTTTCCCCGACAACAGCTCTGCTCTGCTCCAGTGGAAGTGTTAGAATTCCACGAAGTCACACCGCACAGCAAACCTCACATCGGAGATTTATTGGGAGGGAAAAATCCAGGAGTTGCTGCTGCTGCTCCCAGGAGAAGCTGCAGTGAATTGAAAAGTAAGCAGGACTTACATAGGATTTTTTGGTTGGTTGGTTGGTTTTTGGTTTTTGGTTTTACGAGACAGGGTTTCTTTGTGTAGCCTTGACTGTCCTGCATTCACTTTGTAGACCAGGCTGGCCTTGGATTCTCAGAGATCCACCTTCCTCTGCCTCCCAAGTGCTGGGATTAAAGGCCTGAGCCACCACTGGGCTATAAGATTTCTTAGAATGCAGAGCTTTCACCTACAGTGAGCCAAGGCCCCTCCCACACCGATCATTAGTCAAAACGTCCCCCAGACTTTCCTGGAGGCCAGTCTGAAGAAGACAGTTCCTCAAACAAGTTCCCTCTTCCCAGATGATTCTAGCTTGTGTCAGGTTGACAAAAAACTAACCAGCACACAGATTTTAAAAACAAAACAACATTTGAGATGTATTATCCCTATTCTCTACCAGCCTAAAGGCTAAGACAGCATCTGAGGCTTATAGTCGAGATCCCTCGCCCGGAAATAACCCACCTCTCTGATGTTGCCACCAGTGTATTTTTAAGATGCCTTGATCTGTAACTTTGTTCTGTTACCATAAAGATTTTACAACTTTCAGAAAGTGTTTCCACATTGGAACAAGGACTTGGCGATACCCTGTATCCGTGGTCACTCAAATTTGGCTCTAGAATGATCTTGAGGTGAGAGCTGTGTTCTTATGCTTTTGCCCCGGCCACCCCCTTTTCAAACTCATTTCAACCTGAAGTATTGAAGAGCCTTAAAGCCCTCCTGACACACCTCTGGATCTCTCCCAGTTTAAAGGCCATCTCCAGCGTGTGTGCCTCTTAACTGGTAAATCCCCTAAGTTCCACGGACGTTCCTGAAATCCTGTTTGCTCGTCAACTTCCAACCTGGCTGTCTGAGCAGACATCTTAAAATGAGGGAGGGCAGACGCTAGTCTCAGTCCTCTCCCTCCCCATCCTTACCCCTAACGGTCCTTCTAGATCCTTCTTCACCCTAACCAATGGAATCTCTGTCCTTCCATTGCAATTATGGTCTCTACCTACCTCTGATTCATCATGAACTCCTGCGTCAAAACACACCTGTTCCCTCTGTTGTAACAGCACCCCGAGCTGGCCAACAGCCTCCTCATCCCTTACACTTGATTGCTCAGATATCATCCAGAATTAACCCTTTCACAGCAGCCTTAGCACACCTCTGCTCAAAGCCTCCAGGGACTGAGGGCACTGAGCCCACATCCCCTCGTGCTCTAACCCCAGTTAGTGTCTGACCTGGCACTCTCCCTCTTTCTCTGCTTTAGCCTTGCCCCCTAACTTCCCCTTCCTTGAACTTATCCCACCTGGGGTAAAGACATCCCAGTGCCTGGAGCATTCATCCTCCTGATAACCAGCCTCACTTAGCAAGCATGGGCCTAACAGACAGCTTTCTGAATTAACTTATATGAAACAACTCCCCCAGTCCCAGCTCTGGGCCTGTAATCTTTTTTTTTTTTTTTCCTAGCATTTCCCAACATCCAGCATACCCATTTCCGTAACTGCCATTTTTCGGAATAATGCAATTCTGCAAGGGTAAGTGCTTCCCGTTGCTGTGGACCTACCTCTTGGAAGAGTGGCCCCTTGGTTGGGTGTGGCAGAGTAAACACTGTCCCCCAGGCGTCTGTTGACCACATCTTCACCATGTTCTGTAATTCCTGTACCACTTTTTTTTTTTCCTAGTGTCTTTTTTTTTTTTTTTTTTTGTATACAATGTTCTGTCTGCAGGTAGACCTGCATGACAGAAGAGGCACCAGACCTCATTGTAGATGGTTGTAAGCCACCATGTGATTGCTGGGAATTGAACTCATGACCTTTGGAAGAGTAGCCAGTGCTCTTAACCTCTGAGCCATCTCTCCAGCCCCAACTAGTGCTCTTCTCTTAATATTTTACTTATTTTATGCATGAGTGCTCTAGCTGCATGTGCACCTACTTGCCAGAAGAGGGCAGTAGAGGATATAGATGGTTGTGATTGCTGGGAATTGAACTCAGGACCTCTGAAAGAGCAGACAGTAAGTACTCTTGACTGTTGAGCCATCTCTCCAGCCCCTCCTAGTGCGCCTAGAACATCTTATTTTACATTATTTATTTGAATGTTTGCACACGTGTGTGCATTTTCTCAAGCTCATATGCACATGTGTGGTCAGAGCATAGCTTCCAGTAGTCAGGTCTCTCCTTCCACCATGTAGGTACCAGGGATAGGTGATTCGATAGCCATTCAATACAAAGCAGGTGCGCTGGGCCAGACCAGGTTACATCACCTTACCTACTCCTGGCTATCATTACTGAATCTGGTCTCTCAGGAGATCCTCCTTCTGAGTGTGTGGCATCCAGAATGAACTCAAGTGGCCGGGCACACACCCGTGAGAGCTTTTTAATTAAATCATTTGAAGTGGGAAGAGCCACTTTTAATCCAGATCTTTGAGGTGGGAAGGTCCCCCATCAATCTGGGCCACACCTTCTGCTGGCCGTCTGCATAAGGACAGGAAAGGAAGAGGCTGGCCTGGCTCCTATTCGCTCTCAAGTCCGTTCCTTCACTGGCATTCCAGCCTACCCTTTGGAATTGTGGTATATACTGAAGAACCTCTGAGATGGTGTGAGAGCCAATGTTAGGTTTTAAGTTTTAGTTACTGTGCCTAAGAGATTTATGAAACAAAAATCTCTCTGACCCATAAGCCCCTTGCCCGAGGACAGATACTTCCTGAAGTATCAGAAGCTGTTGTTATGGGAGAGAATTAGCCATGTGTTTTCACTCCCTTAAACAAGTTTGGTTGACTCGGCTGGACCAGTTGTGCCTGATCATGTGACAGAAAATATGATAGCACGATGGGGTTGCCTTTTTAAGCCTCTGCAAAAATGAGACTAATGGTCATTTCATGAGAACCCTAGACCAGACCCGGCCAGAGTCCATCTGCCTGGCCAGTATTTAATTATAGCTTGCTTCAGTTTTTGGCTCGAAAACTTTTGGTAGTGGTCTCATTCTCACCCTGTGGGAATAATTAACATCCAGCCTCATGGACTGATCAACTACTGGATTCTTAGACCTTTTGTTGGTAGATGCTATTGTTGGAGTAGCTGGACCACAGCCTGTGAGCCATCCTAATACATCCCCTTTATATCCATCCATCCATCCATCCATCTTCATTCCTGAAGTTTTGTTCCTCTGGAGAACCCTGACTAAATCAGCCTGGTACCAGTGAATTGATTTGTTAAAAATCAATTTGTGAATCGATTTTTGTTAAATCATTTGTGAAATGATTTGTTAAAAAATAACTCCAAAGCATCCAGCAAAGTCGGGTCTACAAATGTCCTGCCCACCAGTTTTGTACCTTTTCTTGCCATTTGCCACAAGAGGGCAAACTGTAGTCTCCTTGAAATTATCTCTTCCAAATAAACATCAAGATTTCTAGAGACCAGGTCTCAAGTAGCCCAAGACGGCATCAAACTCAGTATGTAGCTCAGGATGACCTGAACCATCTGACCCCCGTGCCTCAGTCTCCTGAGTGCTGGGATGACAGTCATGTGCCACCAACGTGCCTGGCTTACATTTCAAGAACTGAAATTGGGGCAGGGGCGAGGGAGGTGGCTCAGCATCTAAGAGCCCTTGTTATTCTAGCCGAGCATCCAAGTGGAGCTCAGCTTTGAACTCCCCATAGGCACTCACACCTCCATGTGCATGCACACCTAAATCAAACTTAATTCTATGCCAAAATTGGGAAATGAGAAGGTAGTTCAGCAGCAGAATGCTTCCTTAACATGTGCAAAGCACACACAGTGTGAAAATTATTCCCGTAAGACCTGCATGAGATCCAAACATCTCCTTAAGATGAATGTGATCAAGGCTGGAATGGATAGTCCCATCGCTACGAGCACTTGCTGCTCTTGCAGAGGACCCAAGTTTGGTTCCCAGCACCCACTTGTGGCTCGCAACCACCTGTAACTCCAGCTCTGGGTGCAGGAAGGCCCTCTTCCAGCATCTGTGGTTGCTTGTACACATGTGTGTCCATAAGCCCTCAGGCATGCAAACACAACACACGGAAGTAAAAATAAAACAGATGCTTAATAATGAAGGAGGCAAGGCATGGCGGTGCACGCCCGTGATCTCAGCACTCGGGGAGGCAGAGGCAGGCAGAGTCCACCTCGACAGCCAGGGTTACACAGAGAAACCCTGTCTGGGAAAAGAAGGAATGAATGAACAAGGAATGTCATTGACTTCCCAATATTGCAGAAAAACCCTGCGGACGTTTGGGTAACTGAAACTGTCTTGTTCTGGTGGAAGGCTGGCTTTGTTTTGATATTTAGGACTTACTTTATGTGTACACCCATCTATGTTCCCGTGTACGTCTGTGCGCCGTGTGCACGTGGTGCCTGCACAGGCCACAAGAGGGTGCTGGATCCTGTGGGACTGGAGTTAGACACAGCTGTTAGTCTCTATGCAAGTTTTCTGCAAGGGCAACAAATGCTCTTAGCTGCTGAGCCATCTGTCCGTGTCAGTAGGGGGCTATTGGTTCTAAGTAGTGAAGGGGTTAAAAACATGCACCACCATCAATTTTGGCGGGGGGGGGGGGAATGGAAGAATGAGACAGAGACCTGTTTCAGTATTCATTTCCCAGGACCTGGGTGTGCTGTGTGCAAGACAGAGAAGAGCTGGAAACAAATTCCCCTGGAAGGCATGCCAGTCCGGGCACAGTAATTGAAACCAGGATGAGGCATAAACAGGCTCTAGCTTGCTAACTACCAAATAAAGTTGGTCCTTCAGCCATTGTTTTCTTTGAGCAATTCCCTTCTGCCCTAAACCACAGAGAGGTAATTAAGAGAAACAAGTCGCTGGAGAGTTGGATGCCACATAGCCAGGGCTAGCCCTAAGTGAAGGGGCTATACTGCAGAGAAGACATGGGAGAGTGTATCCCAGCTTGCTTCCACCTCTCCCTGCTTCACAGCCCAGGCCACCTGTGGCGTCTAATCTGATGCGGTTCATATGGCTGTCGCAACCCTATGATCAGTCGATGATAGACCTATCCAAAAATGTTGGAGGTGAGAGCCTACTTTTCCTACTCTTCTGGAACAAAGGGAAAAATAAAAGCAAGTCAGGCAAGCTGGAAGAGAAGATACGTAGGTTTAACCATATGTTGGGAAAAAACAATCTTATTTTCTAGCTTTGATCTGGTTGTCAGCTGGAATGGACTTGCCCAAGTGATGGCCCACAGAAAGGCCAAATTTTTTATTTTCCTGCTCCTCTTGAACCTCCTTTTTCAGTATGAATCCTGCCTGGAAGTTGAGGTCAAACAAGCTGCTTGGAGGGAAATAGAGCGGTGTCTCGTCCCAGACAGTCTCCAGACGTTTCTTCCATCCTTCCAGGATCTGTGTCCGGGCATCGGGTGGGGTGTGGCCAATGCCGTACACCAGCTGGGGTTCTAAGACCTGGAAGCCACAGAAATGCAGGGTGCCGCTCTGGAGAGACACAGAACACAGAGGTACGTCACAGGGGCGGCGGCGGCACTGTCAATGAGCGCCAGGGGTCGGTCTGGGGCCGGGGAGCTGGCCCAGTGGTTAAGGTTTGCTGTTCTTTCAGAGAACCCACGCGTGGTTCCAAGCACCCACGTGGAGTGACTCTCAAGCCCCTGTCACTCCAGCTCTAAGGGGCTGGGTGACCTTTCCTGACCTCTGTGGGCACCCACATAAGTGGAGCCCGTACACAGAGAGCAATAAAATAAGTAGAAAATTTTTTTAAAAAGTTTGCAGCTGGAGCAATAGCTTAGTGATTACGAGCACTGCCTGCCCTTCCAGAAGACCTGGGTTTGATTCCCAGCACCCATATGGTGGCTCACAACCATCTATAACTCAACTGCTGTTCCAGGGGATCCAATGTCCTCCGGCTTCCACCAAGACTTCATACACTCAGCACGCAGACGTAACACCAGACAGAACTCATAAAATAAAAGTTAAATCAAGGGGCTGGAGAGATGGTCCCTGGGGGGGGCTGACACACTCCCTTCCCTTCCCCTTCTGCCCTCCCTCCCTCCCTCGCTGTGACCTTGTGTGGCCTCCCTGGCGGAGCTTTTCTTTGAATGAATAAAAGCTTGAAAGCGTGCCAACATGGATCCTCTGCCAAAAGAGCCGCCAAGTCCTATTACATCAGGGAGAGCGCTCGCACCTTGGCACTGGCTCCTCCGGGCAGGATGTGCATTTTCTGCCTCTCCACACGCTGAGCTCAGACTTTACGAAAGATCAGTCCAGTGCCCACCTCACTCACTCTCCTCTGCAGCCCCAGTCCTGAGGGGACTTTAGCCTTAGTGTCTAAGGACCCGAGGCCCACCTCTAAGACAAGCTGAATGAACATGGTTCTTACCTTGTCCCAGGGAGCCTTCAACCCAGCATCCAACAGGCTGAGGCAGAAGAACTGCCACAAGTTGAAGGCTACCCTTGAACTTCGTAATGAGAACCGCTTTTTTTAAACAAATTAAAGGACTGGGGAGATGGCCCCCATGAGTAAAGGGTCTAGCCTTGCAGAGCTGATGAAGTGAGTTAGGGCCCGGAATTCAGGTGAAAAAGTGAATGCAGCCGGGTGGTGGCACATGCCTTTAATCCCAGCACTCGGGGACAGAGGCAGGCGGATCTCTGAGTTCGAGGCCAGCCTGGACAGCCAGGCTTATACAGAAAAACCCTACCTCAAAAAAACACACACAAACCACACACACACACACACACACACACACACACACACACACACACACAC